>NW_024044831.1:5706257-6006257 GCF_015852505.1 Tachyglossus aculeatus | reverse complement strand
GAGGACGTGAGCCGGGGATCGACGGCGGGACAAGCGAGAACGGGGCACTGTGAGGAGGTTAGCGGCAGAGGAACGGAAGGTGCGGGTTGGGCTGTAGAAGGAGAGAAGGGAGGTGAGGTAGGAGGGGGCGAGGTGATGGAGAGCCTTGAAGCCAAGGGTGAGGAGTTTTTGCCTGATGCTTAGGTTGATTGGTAGTCATTGGAGAATTTTGAGGGGGGAGTAATAAGTCCAGAGCGTTTCTGCACAAAGACAATACGGGCAGCAGCGTGAACTATAGATTGAAGTGGGGATAGACAGGAGGATGGGAGATCAGAGAGGAGGTTGATGCAGTAATCCAGTCGGGATAGGATGAGAGATTGAACGAGAAGGGTAGCGGTTTGGATGGAGAGGGAAGGGTGGATCTTGACGATATTGCGGAGGTGAGATCGCCAGGTTTTGGTGACGGATTGGATGTGAGGGCTGAACGAGAAAGCGGAGTCTAGGATGACAGCAAGGTTTGGGGCTTGTGAGACGGGAAGGATGGTAGTGTGTCAACAGTGATGGGAAAGTCAGGGAGAGGGCAGGGTTTGGGAGGAAAACTAAGGAGTTCAGTCTTGGACATGTTGAGTTTTATATGGCGGGCAGACATCCAGATGAAGATGTCCTGAAGGCAGGAGGAGATAGGAGCCTGGAGGGAGGGAGAGAGGCAGGGGCAGAGATGTTGATTTGGGTGTCATCAGCGTAGAGATGATAATTGAAGCCGTGGGAGCGAATTCATTCATTCATTCATTCAATCGTATTTATTGACCTCTTACCGTGTGCAGACCACTGAACGAAGCACTTGGGAAGTATAAGTTGGCAACATATAGAGACGGTCCCTACCCAGCAGTGGGCTCACAGTCTAGAAGGGGGAGACAGAGAACAAAACAAAACATATTAACAAAATAAAATAAATAGAATAATATGTACAAATAAGATAAATAGATTAATGAATACATACAAACATATATACATATATGCAGGTGCTGTGGGGAGGGGAAGGAGATAAAGCAGGGATGGAGGGAGGAGGAGGGGAAGAGGCACGAGGGGGCTCAGTCTGGGAAGGCCTTCTGGGGGAGGTGGGCTCTCAGTAGGACCTTGAAGGAAGGAAGTGAGCTAGCTTGGCGGATGTGCGGAGGGAGGGCATTCCAGGCCAGGGAGATGACGCGGGCCGGGGGTCGACGGCGGGACAGGCGAGAACGAGGCACGGTGAGGAGATTAGCGGCAGAGGAGCGGAGGGTGCGTGCTGGGCTGTAGAAAGAGAGGAGGCAGGTGAGGTAGGAGGGGGCTAGGTGATGGAGAGCCTTGAAGCCGAGGGTAATGACTTTCTGCCTGATGCGTAGGTTGATTGGTAGCCAGTGGAGATTTTTGAGGAGGGGCGTAATATGCCCAGAGCGTTTCTGGACAAAGACAATCCGGGCAGCGGTGTGAAGTATGGATTGAAGTGGGGAGAGACACGAGGAAGGGAGATCGGAGAGGAGGCTGATACAGTAATCCAGAAGGGATAGGATTAGAGCTTGAACAAGCAGGGTTGCGGCTTGGATGGAGAGGAAAGGGCGAATCTTGGCAATGTTGCACAGGTGAGACTGGCAGGGTTTGGTGACGGCTTGGATGTGACGGGTGAACGAGAGAGCGGAGTCGAGGATGACACCAAGTTTGCGGGCTTGTGAGACAGGAAGGATGATTGTGCCGTCGACAGTGATGGGAAAGTCAGGGAGAGGGCAGTGTTTGGGAGGGAAGACAAGGAGCACAGTCTTGGACATGTTGAGTTTTAGGTGGCGGGCAGACATCCAGATGGAGATGTCCTGAAGTTAGGAGGAGATGCGAGCCTGGAGGGAGGGAGAGAGAGCAGGGGCAGAGATGTAGATTTGGTGTCATCAGCGCAGAGATGATAGTTGAAGCCGTGGGAGCGAATGAGTTCACCAAAGGAGTGAGTGTAGATCGAGAACAGAAGGGAACCAAGAATTGAACCTTGAGGAACACCTACAGTAAGGGGATGGGAGGGGGAGGAGGAGCCTGCAAAAGAAACTGAGAATGAACGACCGGAGAGACGAGAGGAGTACCAGGAGAGGACAGAGTTTGTGAGGCTAAGGTAGCATATTCGGGAGAAGGGGGTGTTCCACAGTGTCGAAGGCAGCTGAGAGGTCGAGGAGGATTTGGATAGAGTTAGAGCCGTTGGATCTGGCAAGCAGGAAGTCATTGGTGACCTTTGAGAGGGCAGTTACCGTGGAATGTAGAGGACGAAAGCCAGATTGGAGGGGGTCGAGGTGAGAGTTGGCGTTGAGGAATTCGAGGCAGCGGATGTAGACGATTCGTGCAAGGAGTTTGGATAGGACTGGTAGGAGGGAGATTGGGCGATAACTAGAAGGTGAGATGGGATCAATAGAGGGTTTTTTTAGGATGGGAGAAACGTGGGCATGTTTGAAGGCAGAGGGGAAGGAACCAGTGGAGAGTGAGTGGTTAAAGATGGAAGCTAAGGAGGGGATTAGGAACGGAGCGAGAGATTTCATGAGATGAGAGGGAATGGGGTCAGAAGCACAGGTGGCCGGAGTAGCACTTGGAAGGAAGGAGGAGAGCTCCTCTGAGGATACTGCTGGGAAGGACGGGAGAGTAGCAGAGAGCGTGAGTTCCTCTGAGGATACTGCTGTGAGGGATGGGAGAGTAGCAGAAAGCATTGAGAGCCGGGGGGTTGCAGACGGGGGGAGTGACTTTGGAGAGCTCAGACCCGATGTATTTAATTTTATTAATGAAGTAGGAGGCCAGATCGTTGGGGGTGAGGGAAGGAGAAGGGGGAGGAACCGGGGACCTGAGAAGGGAGTTGAATGTATGGAAGAGCTGATGGGGATGATGGGCATGGGTTTCAATAAGGGAGGAGAAATAGTTTTGTCTGGCAAAGGAGAGGGCTGCGTTAAGGCAGAAAATGATAAACTTGAAGTGACCGAGGTTGGCATGGTGTTTAGACTTTTGCCAGCAGCGTTCAGCAGCTCCAGAATAAGAGCGAAGGAGACGGACAGTGTCAGTGATCCAGGGTTGTGGGTTAGTGGTCCGAGAGAGTGGAAGGGAAAGTGGAGCGAGCGAGTCTAGCTGAGTAGAAAGGGTAGAGGTGAGAGCAGTAATCTGATCATCAAGATTGGGTAGAGAGGAAAGGGAGGCGAGGTGGGGTTTTAGTCGCTCAGAAAGATGGGTGGGGCCAAGAGAGAGGAGATCTCTCTGAGGGAGTAATATGGATTTACAGGGGAAAGGAGTGTGAGTGAGGAGGCAGGTGAGATGATTATGATCAGAGAGAGGGATTTCCGAGTTGGTGAGGGTGGAGACAGTGCAGCGGTAGGAGATGAGGAGGAGGAGGATGTGACCAAGTTGGTGAGTGGGCAAGGTGGTGTGTCGCAAGAGGTTGGCAGCGTCAAGGAGAGATAGAAGGCGGGCGGCAGAGGAGTCACCAGGGATATCCATGTGGATGTTGAAGTCTCCGAGGATCAGAGTGGGCATGGAAAAGGAGAGAAGGAAGGTGAGATAAAGTCGTCAAAATCGTTTAAGTAGTTGGAGGTGGGGCCGGGGGGGGGCGGTAGATGACGGCTACAAGAATCTGGAGGGGGTGGTAGAGGCGAATAATGTGGGCTTCAAAGGAAGGGAAGGAAAGCGAAGTGGGAGGAGGAATAGTGCAAAAGCGACATTGGGGGTCGAGAAGGAAACCGACACCTCCTCCTTTTCTGGTGAGTCTGGGGGAGTGGGAGAAGAAGAGGCCTCCACTGAAGAGAGCAGCAGAAGAGACCGTGGCGTCCGGAAACAGCCATATTTCAGTTAGGGCAAGGAGGAGTAGAGAGCTGGAAAGGAGTAGGTCCAGGATGAAAGGGATCTTACTTATAACGGAGCGGGGGTTCCAGAGTCCACACTTGGCAGTAGCTGTCGAGGGAGGAGAGGGAGGGGGAACGGTGCGAGGGGTGGGGAGGGTTTGGATCGGGATGAGGTGGCGGGGGCCTAGGCGGGGAGAGTGGGAATAGGGATGGTGATGGGAAAGGAGAACTGGAATGGGGTGGGGGCGTGGAGGAGGGGAGGGAGGGTGCTCGGAGGGAGGAGTTGAGAATTGGCGCTGGTACAGAGGAATGAGTTTACCAAGGGAGTGAGTGTAGATAGAGAACAGAAGGGGACCAAGAACTGACACTTAAGGAACCCCCACAGTAAGGGGATGGGAGGTGGAGGAGGACACCGCAAAAGAGACTGAGAATGAACGGCCGGAGAGATAAGAGGAGAACCAGGAGAGGACAGAGTCTGTGAAGCCAAGGCTGGATAGCGTGCTGAGGAGAAGGGGGTGGTCCACAGTGTCAAAGGCAGCTGAGAGGTCGAAGAGGATTTGGATAGAGTAAGAGCCGTTGGATGTGGCAAGCAGGAGGTCATTGGTTACCTTTGAGAGGGTAGTTTCTGTGGAATGTAGGGGACGGAAGCCACATTGGAGGGGGTCGAGGAGATAGTTGGCATTGAGGAATTCGAGGCAGTGCGTGTAGATGACTCGTTCAAGGAGTTTGGAAAGGAATGGTAGGAGGGAGATAGGGTGATAACTAGAAGGTGAGGTGGTGTCAAGAGAGGGGCTTTATGGATGGGAGAGAGGTGAGCATGTTTGAAGGCAGAGAGGAAGGACCCAGTGGAGAATGAGCAGTTGAAGATGGAAGTTAAGGAGGGGAGAAGGGATGGAGCGAGAGAGTTCATAAGATGAGAGGGTATGGGGTCAGAAGAACAGGTGGCAGGAGTAGCCCTTCAGAGGAGGGGGGAGATCTCATCTGAGGATACTGCTGGGAAGGATGGGAGAGTAGAGGTTAGGGGTGAGAGCCTGGGGGTTGGAAAAGTGGGGGAGTGACTTTGGGGAGCTCAGACCTGATGGAGTTAATTTTCTTAGTGAAGTAGGAGGCCTGATCGTTGGGCGTGAGGGGAAGAGGAGGGAGAGGAACAGGGGGCCTGAGAAGGGAATTAAATGTACAGAAGAGCTGACGGGGATGATGGGCATGGGTGTGAATAAGGGAGGAGAAGTTGTTTTGTCTGGCAAAGGAGAGAGCGGGGTTAAGGCAGGAAAGGATAACTTGAAGTGAACGAGTTTGGCGTGGTGTTTAGACTTTCACCAGCAGCGTTCAGCAGCTCAAGCATAAGAGCGAAGGAGGCAGGCAGTGTCAGTGATCCAGGTCTGTGGTATAGTGGTACGAGAGCGGCAAAGGGAAAGGGGAGCGAGGGTGTCTAGCTGAATGGATAGTGTAGAGTTGAGGGCCGTAATCTGATCATCAAGATTGGGTAGAGAGGAAAGGGAGGCGAGGTGGGGTGTGAGGTGCTCAGAAAGATGGATGGTTTCGAGAGAGCGGAGGTCTCTGTGAGGTAGTAATATAGATTTACAGGGGAGAGGAGTGTGAGTAAGGAGGCAAGTGAGAAGGTTATGATCAAAGAGAGGGATTTCAGAGTTGGTGAGGGTGGAGATAGTGCAGCCGTAGGAGATGATGAGGAAGAGGATGTGACCAAGTTGGTGAGTGGGCAAGGTGGTGTGTCGCAAGAGGTTGGCAGCGGCAAGGAGAGATAGAATGCGGGAAACAGAGGAGTTACCAGGGATATCCATGTGGATGTTGAAGTCTCCGAGGATCAGAGTGGGCATGGAAAAAGAGAGAAGGAAGGTGAGGAAGGGGTCAAAATCGTTAAAGAAGTTGGAGGTGGGGCCGGGGGGTACAGTAGATGACGGCTACAAAAATCTGGAGGGGGTGGTACAGGTGATTAATGTGGGCTTCAAAGGAATGGAAGGAAAGGGAAGTGGGAGGAGGGATAGTGAGAAAGCTACATTGGGGGGTCAAGAAGGAAACCGACACCTCCTCCTTTTCCGGTGAGTCTGGGGGAGTGGGAGAAGAAGAGGCCTCCACTGGAGAGAGCAGCAGAAGAGACCGTGTCGTCCAGAGACAGCCATGTTTCAGTTAGGGCGAGGAGGAGTTGAGAACTGGAAAGGAATAGGTCCAGGATGAAAGGGAGCTTACCTATAACGGAGCGGGGCTTCCAGAGGCCACAAGTGGCAGCAGCTGTGGAGGGAGGGGAGGGTGGGGGAAATAAGATAGGGGTAGTGAGTGTTTGGATTGGGATGAGTTGGCGGGGGCCTAGGCAGGGAGAGTGGGAAGAGGGGTGTCGATGGGAAAGGAGAACTGGGATGGGGTGGGGGCTGGGAGGAGGGGAGGGAGGGGGCTGGGAAGGAGGTGTTCAGGGTTGGCGCTGATACAGAAGTATCCTGGGTACGGGGTGAGGGGAAGCGCTGATGATGGGGAAAAGAGAGGGAAAAATCTGGGTGTGAGAGGGGAAGGGGAAGGTGAGGAATGGGAATGGGAGTTGGGAGCAAGGGAATTGATTGTTCATGGTGAGGTCAGCAGGGTAAATGACAGCACAGCGGTAGGTAAACCTTTGAAATGCAGAAGCCATAGCACAGTAACAATGATATAAGTAGGCGATGGCATCACAGAGGGTATTTGACAATTAGCATGCTATGGCAATAATAAAATAGGCAGATGATTACGTCACAGAGAGCAGATAAAAACTGCTATGTGATGGCAAAAACAAGCAGATGATGACATCGCAGACAGCGGTTAACAATTAACATAAGATGGCAGTAAAATAAGCAGGTGATGAAATCATCGAGAGACGTTAGCCGTTAACATTCGATGGGAATAATAAAATAAGCAATGACATCGCAGATAGTAGTTAACAATTAACATGCACAAGCGACCGTGAATTGTCCATAGGTCAGTCAAATCAGGTCAAAGAGATTAATGGCAAGCAGAATCCCGGGGCTCTTGGCAAAATTGTCTCGGAGGTGCAGGAGGATTGATTCCTATGAATGGCAGCTCTGGAGTATGGTGGAACTGTTAAGGGGGGTCAGGGAGCGGAGATGCCTGGGATGAGGGGTAAACAGCCAAGTAGCATGGGAGGGCTGGGTAGGTGCGAATGAGTTTGTCGTTAAAGTAACTTGGTGATAACAAGGGCCTTTTTCCCGAGGGAGGGGAGGCCGGGGGTGGAGGGAATCAGTCAGGTCCGGACCGGGAAGGGGGGTATTGTTGGGCTCTTCAAGGATGGACGCTTAAATTGTGGTGGCGGGGGGTGGAAGCAGGGGGACACAATGAACCATGGACGAGCAAGGGGATACAATAACCCGTGAACCAGCAGGGGGACAGAATATCTCATGATCTAGCAGCAGGACACAAGGTCCTGCGATCCCTGTTGGCTACTTGGACAGAGTGGAGGTGGCTTCTAGGGGTGAGTGTAGCGATGATGACGGGGTGGAGACCCGGCCCAAGGGCCTCGGTGTGGTCGGGTGGGGATGAAGATGCCCGGGGAGGGGGCCGCCAGGAGCCCGGCCGCGGGGTATAAGCACCCGATTGCGGGCTGCTGGGGGACGAACAGACGGAGGGAGGGAGGGTGGGAGAGTCCCGGCCCTCGCAGCGGCGTCCGGAGGACAGGATCCTTCCGGGAGCAGCGGGGCCACGTGGTGCGATGGTGGGCAGGCTTCTAGGGAACGGAGTCCGGGGCTTCTATGGCGCCTACTATCAAGGTCTGCACATAGTAAGCGCTCAATAAATATGATTGATTGATTGTTGTGCATTATTTTCCCCTTCTGAATTCCTATCTGCATTCTTCATTCCTTCCAAGCTCACCATCTCACTGTGCCTCGTTCCCAATCCCCCCCCCATCAGACCCCTACCTCACCACCTTTCCCCCGCTTTGAATTCCCTCTCCCTTGGTATCCATCAGACCACAGAGCTTCGCATCTTCCAAACTCCTTCCTGAAACTCTATTAAATCCTCGGAACCTTCCCTGATTATTTTTTTCATAATGGTACATGTTACGTGTTTACTATTTTTCAGGGACCGTCTAAGCACTGAAGTATCCACAAGCTAGTCAGGTTGGACACAGTCCCTGCCTCGCATAGGACTTCCAGTCTTAATCCCCATTTTACAGATGAGGTAGTTGAGACAAGAAGTGAAATGACTTGCCCAAGGTCACATGGCAGACAAACGGTGGAGGCAGAATTAGAACACAGTTCCCCTGACTCCCAGGTCCATGCTCTATCAAATGGGTTATGATGCTTCCAAGTGCTTTGATGTCTTGGGGTGCTCAGTTGTCTTTGTTTGGGCCTGTGTAAAAAGCCCCCTTCCCATATTTAATAACAATAATAACAATTCAAAAATAATAATTGTGGTATTTGATAAGAATTTATTATGAGCCAGGCACTGTGCTAAACGCTGGAGTGGATACACGCAAATTGGGTCAGACAAGTGCCTGTCCCACATGGGCTCACAGTCTCAACCCCCATTGTACAGCTGAGGGAACTGAGGCCCAGAGAAGTGAAGAAACCTGACCAAGGTCACATGGCAGACAAGTAGCAGAACTGGGATTAGAACCCACTACCTCTGACTTCCAAGCCCGTGCTCTGGATGGATGGATGGATGGATGGATGGATGGATAGATGGATGGATAGATAGATAGATAGATGAATGGTTGGAAGGATGGATGGATGTAAGGAAGGAAAGATGGATTGATGAGAGAGGGGATGGATTTGATCAGACAGACGGATCTGCAGTCATCCTTTCTTCCCTTGTCCCATACCACCCTCCATTTTCCAACTTTCATTCCTACCCCCAGAGATATGCTAAAGAATGAATCATTATATTTTCATAGTCATTACTAATAATGATATCATTATCGTATTTATTAATATGTTGTGTGCCTAAATTGTTCCACTAGCTGGAGTAGAAACAAAAGAATCAGTTCAGACACAATATCTGTCCCTCAGGGGCTCAGCGTGTGAGAGGAAGAGAGATCTTAGAGATGTTAAGTCACTGTCCCTAGGTCACAAAGCAGGCCAATAGCAAAGCTAGCATTAGAAATGAAGTCTCAATCAATCATATTTATTGAGCACTTTCTCTTGGCCCAGTACTGTACTGAGCACTTGGAAAAGTTCAATATAACAATGTTGGTAGACACATTCCCTGCTCACAATGATCTTACAGTGTAGAGCGATTCTCATTACTTTAGGCCATGATAAAATTTAAAAAACGTTATGGTATTTGGCACTTGCTATGTGCCAAGCACTGTTCTAAGGACAGTGGGGTATATACGGGGTCACATGGTTGTCCCACGTGGGGTTCACAGTCTTAATAGCCATTTTGCAGATGAGGTAACTGAGGCATGCAGAAGTTAAATGGCTCGCCCAAGGTCACACAGAAGACAAATGGCATAGCAGGGATTAGAACCGATCCCAAACAGGATATAATGGTTGAGGAAGTACTAAGCACTTGGGAGAGTTCAGTTTACCAGAGTAAACTGCCCACAGTGAGTTTAGAGTTTACAGGGACTCCCCTTCCTTTAGGCCATGATGCCCCCCTCAAAACTGGATTTTCAGTCCTACTTCAGTCTTAGCTACCTCCCTCCCAGACTTTGCTAATTCATCAACGTCCAGGGTTTTTTGTGAACCCTGTAGGGAGTTAGGTATCTGGCTATGTCCAAGGGCAATTCCATGGTTAAGTGGTGATGTGAGATGATTTGCACAAGTAAGTAGACATTTTGTCCCAGAGTGGAGGCCGCGTGAGTGACCCTTTTAGGATCCAGCCCATGGCGGTCTACATGTCCCTGTTCCTAAGGCTGTAGATGAGGGAGTTCAGTGTTGGAGGCACCACGGAGTACAACACGGACACCAGCAGATCCACGATCGAGGAGGAGTCTGAGGGCGACTTGCTGTAGGTAAATACCGCCACTGAGATGAAAACAGTGACGACAGCGAGGTGGGGCAGGCAGGTGGAGCAGGTTTTGGCCCGGTCCTCGGCGGCCGGCATCGTCGGTACGGCCCGGAAGATGCTCACGTACTAGACGATGATGGGAATGAAGCAGGTGATGGCTTACACTACCCCAGCGGTGACGCTCAAGTCGATGGCGACGTAGTCCTTGGAGCAGAAGATCTTCAGCAGGGAAGGGACGTCACAGGGACGTTGCTTCCCGGGTGACCTTGAGCAAGTCACTTCACTTCTCTTGGATTCATTTTCCTCAGCTGTAAAGTGGAGAAACAATACCAGTTCTCCTTCCTACATAGACTGTGACACTCATGAGGGACAGGGATTCTGTGCAACCTAATTGATTTGTATCTACCCCAGCGCTAAGAACAGTGCTTAACAAGTACGTGCTTAACAAATACCATATCAAAAAGAGAATATATTCTTATATCCTCCCTGGAGGAGTACGATTGGTTACACAGAGTAAATAATGGAGAATCAGAGCCCTCAGCACAGAGGTAGGGAGTGACTTTCCTTCATTCATTCAATCGTATTTACTGAATGCTTGCTATGTGCAGAGCACTGTACTAAGCTCTTGGAAAGTACAATTCAGCAACAAATAGAGACAATCCCTGCCCACAACGGGCTCACAGTATAGAAGCGGGGAGACAGGCATCAAAACAAGTAAACAGACAGTCAAATGTGGGGAAAGGTTTCCATGATTGTGTCCCTTCTCCCTTGTCACCCTCCGACTTTCTCATTTTCATAACCACCAAAAGTGATCTTAAAATTCATAGAATTACTATTATTATTAGTAGCATTACCATTATTTAATTTAATAAGAATTTACTTGCAAAAGACTGTCAAGTGCTGGAGTAGAAAAAACCCAATCAGATTGAATACGTTTCCTGACCCACAGGGACTCAGATGGTAAGAGAAAGAGAGAGCACATATTGAAACCCGATTTTACAAAGAGGCCCAGAGAGGTTACATAGCTGGACCAAGGCCGTACAGTAGCCGATGGCAGAACTGGGCAGAAATTTCAAATCTCATGTCTCCCAGCCTCATGCTCATTCCATTAAACCATGTTGCCACCCAAACTTGTTAGTCATTTATTTATTCATTCAGTCATATTACTTGAGCGCTTACCATGTGCAGAGCAACTTACTAAGCACTTGGAATGTACAATTCAGAGTAAATGTCCCTGCCCACACCGGGCTTACAGTCACACACAGCTTATCAACCTCTGTCCCAAACATTGACACATCCTCAGGCTCTGGACTTTCTCTTTTGGCAGCTCTTTATATGGATACCCCCAAGGTCAGAACCCTGATGAGGAACGGGATAGTCAGCAAAAGGAAACAGACATATTGTCCCTTAGAGGAGGAAGGAGGAATTTCCCCTTATGGACTCTCCCCAGGGCAGCTTTCAGGTCCATGTTTCTCAGGCTGTAGATGTGGGGGTTCAGGGCCGGGAGCACCACGGTGTAGAACACGAACAACAGCGGGTCAACCGTCGAGGGGGATCCTGACGAAGGCTTCATGTAAGCACAGAAACAGGTCACGGCAAAGAGAGTGACGGCGACAAGGTGGGGCAGGCAGATGGAAATTCGAAGCTGAATACAAAACCCCAGACATCACCCCGGGGAGCAGGAGGCGGCCGCCATCTTTCCACAGGCCGTGTTGTACATGATGAGCTCATCGCGCCGGGGGCAGCAGATGGTGGCGTAGAGGTCATAGGACACCGTCGTGAGGACAACCAGCTTTGAAGTGGCCAAAACGACTACCAGGAAGCCCTGGGCAGCACAGCCCAGGAGGGAGATGGATCTCCGATCGGTCAGGGAGAGGACGGCAGACTTGGGGACGGTGATGGAGATGTAGCAGAGGTCAATGATGGACAGGTTCCTGAGGATGAAATGCATGGGGGTGTGGAGGCGCCGGTCGAAGGCAGTGACAGAGAGCATGAGGACATTTTCCGTCAGGGCCTCCAGTTAGACCAGGAGGAACAGCGCGGAGTAGACCAGCTGCAGCTCCAGGATCTTCGAGAAACCCAGCAGGAGGAATTCCTTCACCTTGGAGTCGTTGGACATTTTGGGGAGGCACCACTCACTTTCTGCATGTGATGAGGGAAGAGCCAAAGTTAGAGTCAATTGATGGGATTTGTGAAGGAATTAATCGGACATTTGCTGGTTATTCTCTACGGAGAGGAGAGGGTTATTGGATTCAAAGTGATTTCTGAGTTCACGGTGGAGACATTGAACATTTCTGGGGAAGGATGTCGACTCCCTGCACAGGAAGAGAAAAGACTTCAATTTAGAGACACTGATGTTGCGGGTGAAGGAATAGGACTAAGGCTGTCAAGTCTAGTTATTGAGTACCTACAGAGGACACGGTATTAATATATATAATCACTGGCCCAAGGGAGCGTTCATTCTATTGGAAACACCAAGCTTAGAATTGTATAGCACGGTGGTATTTGTTCATTCATTCCTTCAATCACATTTATTGAGGGCTTACTGTGTGCAGAACACTGTACTAAGTGCTTAATGCTACTTTGAGCTAGTCACTGTACCAAGCACTGTGATGGATACAAGCAAATATTTTTGGACACAGTCTCTGTCCCACGTGGGGCTCACAGTTGCAATCCCCATTTGACAGATGAGGTCACTGAGGCCCAGAGAAGTGAATTGAAGTGACTTGCCCAAGGTCACGCAGCAGACAATCGACAGAGCCTGAATTAGAACCGGTGACCTTCTAATTTCCAGGCCCGGGCTCTACCCACTTGGCCACATAAGAGGACAGGTCCTGGGATCTGCTGTGACGACCGACTGTCCGGCAATCTCGGAAGGCCAGGATCGTGGGCTCCCTGTGGTCCTGGCCCCACAATCTAAATAACTGCCCATTCTCATGTGGTCCCCGAGCGGTGGAGGTGGAATTAGAACCCAGGTCCTCTGACTCCCAGGTCTAAGGTCTATCAACTGGGCTATGCTGCTTCCCTATGTTTCCCTGTCTCAGGGTGCTTAATTGTCTCCGTCTGGGCCTGCTTAAAAAGCCCCCCTCCCCATCCTTAATAATATTGATAACAATAATAATATTTGTGGTATTTGGTAAACGTTTATTATGTGCCGGGCACTGCTCTAAGCGCTGGAGTGGATACAAGCAAATTGAGTCAGACAGGTCCCTCTCCCACGTGGGGCCCACAGTCTTAATCCCCACTTTACAGATGTGGTAGCTAAGGTCCAGAGAAGTGAAGGGCCGAAGGTCACACAACAGACGAGTCGGGGAGCTGGGATTAGAACCCAGCTCCTTCCCGTAGTCTACCCACTAGGACACACAACTTCTCTTGGCTTTCTGGGATCAAGATACCCGGTCTCTTTACCCGAGCGGGACGTAATTGGAGTGAAGGCCAGACAGCCTCCGTGGGAATCTATGGAAAATCTATGTTAGAACCAGGTGATTCCTTTTTCCAGATTGCACGTATCCTCTGGTCGCTCTGAACAATCAAAAACGTGCAGACGATTGGAAAGGTAAATGCTAATCCCTTTTGGCAGTTCACCAGCAGAGGAGATTTTTCTTTCACGCTGAGTATAACACTCAGCATGATGGATTGCCGCCCATAGAGGAGGACATGGAGGGCGACCAGGGCCACCACCCTCTTGGCCGCTCTGACCTCGGGTACAGCCCTGGGGGGTAATAATACTAATGATGATGGCATTTGTTGGGTGCTTACTATGTGCAAAGCACTGTTCTAAACTCTGGGGGATGCAAGGTGATCAGATTGTCCCACGTGGGGCTCACAGTCTTCATCCCCATTTTATAGATGAGGTAACTGAGGCAGAGAGAAGTTAAGTGACTTGCCCAAAGTCACACAGCTGACAACTGGCAGAGCGGGGATTTGAACCCATGACCTCAGACTCCCAAGCCCGTACCCTTTCCATTGAGCCATGCTACTTCATCAGGGTCCACACGGGGTTCACAATATAAGTGGGATCGGGGGGAACAGAAGGCGCTTAGAACCGTGTTTGTAACATAATAAGCGCTTAATACTATAATTATTATTATTACTATCTTTGAATCCCCATTTTACAGATGAGGAAACTGAGGAGTGGAGAAATGAAGCGACTTGCCCCAGGTCACACAGCAGGGAATTGGCATATCTAGGATTAGAACCCAGGCTTCTGACTTTTGGGCCCCTGCTCTTTCCACTAGGCCATGCTGCTTCGCTGATAGTTTCATGTAGTTTGAGAGTTAGTCCTGAACAGTGAGTGATTCTGGTGGAACTCTGCTTCAGAAGGTGTTGTGCCTGGACGGCTTAGTGTCTAGAGCCCGGGCCTGGGAGTCAGACATTCATAGGTTCTAATCCCAGCTCTGCAGTTTGTCTGCTGTGTGATTTTGGGCAAGTCACTTCACTTCTCTGGGCCTCAATTACCTCATCTGGAAAATGGGGACTACAACCATGAACCCCAGGAGGGACAGGGAAACCTGATTACCTTGTATCTACCCAAGTATTTAGTGCAGTGCCTGTCACATAGTAAGGACTTTACAAATACCAGTTAGAAAAAAAAGAATACAAAAAATCATGGATTGATTGATTGGTTGATCACTCTGAGAGCCAGTAAAAAGCCAAAAACAAAAGAAAAATTAATTAATTACTCTGAAAAAAATACTTTTGTTTGAGCCATACTGTGCACACACATACAGGCACACAAACACACACACAAACACACACACACAGAAACACACACACACACACACACACAAACACAGACATTCAATACTCTAAAGACATGCAAAAATAGGAGCCAGATACATTCTGCAACTTGGTAATTGGGAAGTGCAAAGTTTAGAAGTTTCAAGTGGGGTTCCACAGCACGGAGATGAGTCAATTCAGGAGCTAATCCCCCACTGATAATAATAATAATGATGGCATTTGCTAAGCGCTTAGTATGTTCAAAGCACTGTTCTAAGCGCTGCGGAGATACAAGGTGATCAGGGTTGTCCCCACGTGGGGCTCACAGTCCTTAATCCCCATTTTACAGATGAGGTAACTGAGACAGAGAAGTTAAGTGACTTGCCCAAGCTGCACACAGTAGAAAGGTAGCGGAGCCGGGTTTTCGTAACCCATGACCTCTGACTCCAAAGACCGTGTTTTTTCCACTGAGCCACGCTGCTCTTCTCAATGATGACATTATTTCTCAGGGAAAATCAGTTCCGACTGACAAGGTATACGACATTGAGTGTCAGCTCCGTTTAAGACTTGCTAGCCCTCCTTCGAAGGGTGGCCTTTAGGCTCAGGAGCAGGAAGACGAATCAAGTCTAACCAAACCTGTCCGTGGAAACGAGGAGAGTGATTAAATAAGTACACTACAGGGATTTGTTTCCCCTTCCCCCTAATGGTGGTCCATGTGGGTGAAACACACAAAGATCTGGATCTCTGAAAGATGCAGGGGCCATTCACTGTGGCCTTGTTATACTCCGAGCAGGACAGAAGAATGGTGACTTCACGTCCCCAAGATGGGAAGCCGTTCCTGCCTAGCCCCCTCCCTGAGGGCGGCCTTCACTATCCCCTGTTACTCAAGGCTCTATCTAGATGAGGGGGTTCAGGGCGGGGGCCACCACAGTGTAGAACAAGGACACCAGCAGGTCCAGTACTGAGGGGGAATCTGTGGGTGGCTTCACGTAAGCACGGAAACAAGTCATGACAAAGAGAGTGACGACGCCGAGGTAGGTAAACAAGCCTTTTGCCTGGCCCTCGATGGCCGGCATCCTCAGCATGGACCGGAAGATCCGCACGTACAAAACGTTGATGAGAATGAAGTAGACGACGCCTAACGCTAACCCGGCGGTGATACTCAAGTCGATGGCAACGTGGTCCCCGGAGCAGGTGAGTTTCAGCAGGGAGGGGATGTCACAGATAAACGGCTGGACGACGTTGGACCCGCAGAAGGA
Source organism: Tachyglossus aculeatus (assembly GCF_015852505.1). Classification (NCBI taxonomy): domain Eukaryota; kingdom Metazoa; phylum Chordata; class Mammalia; order Monotremata; family Tachyglossidae; genus Tachyglossus; species Tachyglossus aculeatus. The sequence goes on along the minus strand of NW_024044831.1, from coordinate 5,990,521 downwards.
CAGAGAAATGGTCGAAGCTGAAAGAAAGACTCCAAGCAGGCCCCCACCGAGCCACGAGGTGGCTGCCTTCTTTCCAACTTTCATTCCCATTCCCAGAGTCATGATAAAGAGCGAATCATTATATTTTCATAGTCATTACTAATGATTATATCATTATCATATTTATTAAAACGTTGTGTGCCTAAACAGACTTTTAGTGTAGACTGGAAGTTGGCAAATTCTCAGACGGCTTCCCAGGCAAGGCACGTTCCAGCCAAAACGAAATTAAGTCTATCAACAAGCTCTTATTCTCAGAATATTTTAATGGTTTTTCTTAAGGGTTTACTATGTGCCGGGCACTGTACTAAGCACTGGAGGCGGGGGGGGCGGGGGGATACAAGCAAATCGGTCTGGACACAGTCCATGTCCCACTTGGGGCTCACAGTCTTAATCCACATTTTACGGATGAGGTAACTGAGGCACAAAGACTTTAAGTTACTTGCCCAAAGTCACACAGCTGGCAAGTGGCGGGGGAGGGATTAGAACCCGGGTCCTCTTGACTCCCGGGCCCGCGCTCCTTCTACTAAGCGACACTGATTTCGATTTAGATAAATTGTGACTCTGACCCTGGTCATACCAATTCCCTATTGAAATTTCCCTCACCTTTCCCCTGCTCTTCTCCGGATTCACCGGGCCTGTCCTGGGCTGGGAAATGCCGACCTCGGCTGAGAGAGAGGCTAACTCCATTCCGTCGGTCCTGGACGAGGGTGGCTGTGACAGGAAGCTCTGGGCGAGGGGTGAGATCTGTCAAGATCTTCCCTCCCCCTCTCCGCTCTCCGACTGGCTGCGCCGTCCCCTCAGAAAATGGCCGGATTATTTCCTGGGAGATTCCCCGTGGGAGGACGGGCCCCGGGCTACCCTGAGACGGCTGACGGTCCAGGGATCTCGGAAGGCCGGGATCGTGGGCTCCCTGTGGTCCCGGCCCCCACAACCTAAATAACTGCCCATTCCCGTGCCGTTCCCGCTCTGGGACTCCTTCCTTTGACAACATCAACAGACTAATCGTCATTCCCTTTCTGTGATTAATAATAGCATTCTGGTTAAGCTCTGAGGCTCGGAGCTTCATCCGATTCCAGGACTTGGGACCATCTGAAATCTGCAGCAATCCACCTTAGACTTAGACCTTAGACCTTAGGGAATCTGGCTACCAACCCTGTTATATTGTTATATCGTACTCTTCCTAGCTCTTACTACCATGATCTGCACATAGTAAGCGCTCAATAAATATGATTGACTGATTGATGTGCATTACTTTCCCCTACTGAATTCCTATCTGCATTCTCCATTCCTCCCATACTCACCATCTCACTGTGCCTCGTTCCCAATTCCCCTGACTCAGATCCCTACCACACCACCTTTCCCCCGTTTGGAATTCCCTCTCCCTTCACATCCACCAGACCACAGGGCTTCCCATCTTCCAAAACCCTTCCTGAAACTCTATTAAATCCACAGAACCTTCCTTGATTATTTTTTTCACAATGGTATGTGGTGTTTACTATTTTCCAGGGAACATCTAAGCACTGAAGCACCCACAAGCTAGTCAGGTTAGACACAGTACCTGCCCCGTATAGGACTTCCAGGCTTAATCCCCATTTTACAGATGTGGTAGTTGAAGTAAGAAGTGAAATGACTTCCCCAAGGTCACATGGCATAGAAACGGTGGGGGCAGAATTAGAACCCACTTCCTCTGACTCCCAGGTCCATGCTCTATCTACTGGGCTATGCTGATTCCCTGTGCTTCCCTGTCTCAGGGTGCCTAATTGTCACAGTCTGGACCTGTGTAAAAAGCCCCCCTCCCTATTCTTAATAATAATGATAACAATAAAAATAATAATAATTGTGGTATTTGATAAGAGTTTTTCATGAGCCAGGCACTGTACTAAACGCTGGAGTGGATACATGCAAATTGGGTCAGACAAATCCCTGTCCCACATGGGCTTATAGTTTCAACCCCCACTGTACAGCTGAGGGAACTGAGGCCCAGAGAAGTGAAGAGACTTGACCAAGGTCACACGGCAGACAAGTAGCAGAACTGGGATTAGAACCCACGACCTTTGACTCCCAAGCCTGTGCTCTGGATGGATGGGTGGATGGATAGATGAATGGTTGGAAGGATGGATGGATGGAAGGAAGGAATGATAGACTGATGAGAGAGGATGGATTTGACAAGACACATAGAGCTGCAGTCATCTTTTCTTCCCTTTTCCCATACCAACCCCCATTTTCCAACTTTCATTCCCACCCCCAGAGTCATACTAAAGAGCGAATCATTATATCTTTGTAGTCATTACTAATAATGATATCATTATCGTACTTATTAAGAAGTTGTGTGCCTAAATTGTTCCACTTGCTGGATTAGAAACAAAAGAGTTCAGACACAATTTCTGTCACACAGGGGCTTAGAGTGCAAGAGGAAGAGAGATCCTAGGAATGTTGAGTAACTGCCACTAGGTCACAAAGCAGGCCAGTAGCAGAGCTGGCATCAGAACTCAAATCTCAATCAATCATATTCATTGAGCACTCTCTCCGGGCCCAGCACTAGATTAAGCACTTGGGAAAGTTAAATATAACCAAGTTGGTAGACACGTTCCCTGCCCACAATGACCTTGCAGTCTAGAGCGATTCCCATTCCTTTAGGCCATGATAAAACTTTTTTTAAAAAATTATGGTATTTGTTAAGCACTTGCTATGTGCCAAGGATCTATGGACAGTAGGTAGGGTAGATACAAGGTCATAGGGTTCTCCCACGTGGGGTTCACAGTCTTAATCCCCATTTTACAGATGAGGTAACTGAGGCACGGAGAAGTTAAATGGCTCGCCCAAGGTTACACAGAACAGAAGTGGCAGAGCAGGGCTTAGAAACACCCCCAAACAGGATTTACTGGTTGAGGAAATACTAAGCACTTGGGAGAGTTCAGTTTACCAGAGCTGTTAAACGCATTCCCTGCCCACAGTGAGTTTACAATCTACAGGGACTCCCCTTCCTTTAGGTCATAATGCCTCCCCAAAACTGAATTGTGAGTCCTACTTCAGTCTTAACCACCGCACTCCCAGACTTTGACAATTCATCAACGTCTAGCCTTTTCTGTGAACTCTGTAGGACAGCTAAGTATCTGGGTAGGTACAAGGGCAATTCCTTGGTTACGTTGTGGGGTGAGATGATTTGCAGAAAGACGGGGACATTTTTTCCAAGAGCGGAGGCCGGGTGTGTGACCTTTTTAGGATCCTGCCCATGGCGGTCTTCATGTCCCGGTTGCTCAGGCTGTAGATGAGGGAGTTCAGGGTTGGAGGCGCCACAGAGTAGAACATGGACACCAGCAGATCCACGATCGAGGAGGAGTTTGAGGGCGACTTGATGCAGGTAAATACCGTCGCCGAGATTAAAACAGTGACGATGGTGAGGTAGGGCAGGCAGGTGAAGAAGGCTTTGGCCCGGCCCTCGGCGGCAGGCATCCTCAGAACGTCCCGGAAGATGTGCACGTACGAGACGATGATGAGAATGAAGCAGGCGACGGCTTAAAATACCCCAGCGGTGACGCCCACGACGACGGCGACGTGGTTCTTGGAGCAGGAGATCTTCAGCAGGGTGAGGACGTCACAGAAAAACTGCTGGACGATGTTGGACCCACAGAAGAGCAGGGAGACCGTTCCAGCTAAACACATTACTGTAAATAGGCCCCCAGTGAGCGATGAGGCGACCGCCATCTTCCCACTGGCCACTCTGCTCATGACGATCTCGTAGCCCAGGAGAAGGCAGATGGCGGTGTAGCGGTCATACGACATCACCGCGAGGACAAAATATTCTGCACCTACAAAGAAAATCACCAGACAGACCTGTAGTCCACAGTCTAAGAAGGAGATTTCTCTGTGGTCTGTCAGGGAGTTGTGAATGGATTGGGGGACAGTGACGGAGATGTAGCAGAGATCAGCCACTGACAGGTGCCTGAGGAAGAAGTAAATGGGGGTGTGGTGGCGCCAGACGAGGGCGGTGGCGGTGGCGGCGACAATGAGGAGATTCCCCGTCATGGCCACCAGGTAGACCAGGAGCAACAGAGTGGCATGGACAAACTGCAGCTCCCGGACCTTCGAAAACCCCAGCAGGAGGAATTCCCTCACCGTGGAGATGTTGGGCATTTTTGGAAAGCAGCATTGACTTTCTGTAGTGGATGAGGGAAGAGCCAAAGTAAGAATCCACTGATGGGAAACTGACAAGACATTTGTTACTGATACTCTATGGAAAGGAGACAGTTATTGAATTCAAAATGATCTGTGAGTTTCGTATCCAGCAGGGATAAGGAGAGATCCAGATTTTCACATTATTTTGGTCGATTTAAAGGGAATCCCTGAGGTTGCCCCCCTTCAGCCACCCCAACAGAGTTGGTAGATACGTTCCCTACCCACATCGAGTTTACAATCTGGAGGGAGATCTTTTTCTATCTTGGTCTTCAACCCTCCCCACTGCCTGAAATTGTTCGCTGCTTCCACCACCCAATACTTTGCGTGCGCACGCACACACGCACACGCACACGCACACACACACACACACACACACACACACACACACACACACACACACACACACACACACACCCCTTCTAGCACAGGGAACCTGATTGCAGCAGCTCCTGTTAAGTGGAAAATGAATTCGTTCACTAATATATATTAAGCGCTTACTGTGTGCAGAGCACTGTGCTAAATGCTGGGGAGAGTACAATGGAATAATGAACCGATGCAGTCCCTACCCACAACGAGCGTACAGTCTAGAGGAATAATGGATTGTAGTTCGGTTGATTTGAGTGAATGTCTGATGACTGGCTTCAGTGCCAACCACCTGTTCTAACTCTTATAATTATCTGCTTTCTTCAGCCAGCCCTCCAAAAAGAACCTTCTTACCGTGACTCGCTTTCGATACTTCCTCCTCCCACCTCTGGCTCCCACCCTTCCTTTGGCATGGAAATACAACCTTTGCAATTCCCCAGCCCGAGAATATCCCACCCTCGAAAACCCTTTGGAATTCCACCTTCTAAAAGAGGATTTAGCTAATTCACCTCTTCCCACCATCTGTCAGTGACCATTTCCAGACATAATGCATCTGCAGACCCTCAGGATATTGGTGCTGAAGGTAAGGTTCATTACTCTGGACTGTAAGCTCCTTGAGGAAACATGGTTACCAACTCTTTTATATTGTATTCCTCCAAGAATTTAGTACAGTGCACTGCACACAGTAAGTGCTCAATAAATGTATCCGATCAGTTGACTGAATAATATCTGCTTCCCCCGAGACGGTGAGCTCCTTGTGGGCAGGGAACATGTGAACCAACTCTTTTTAGGGTGCTCTCCTCAGCACTCATTTTAGTGCTCTGCACACATTAAGCGTGCAGAAATATGATTATCAACCACTAATAATAACAATAGTATTTGTTAAGCGCTTACTATGTGCCAAGCACTGTTCTAAGCATTGGGGGGATAGAAGGTAATCAGATTGTCCCACATGGGGCTCACAGTCTTAATCCCCATTTTACAGATGAGGTAACGGAGGCACAGAGAAGTTAAATGACTTGCCCGAAGTCACACAGCTGACAAGTGGCGGAGCCGGGATTAGAAACCACGACCTCTGACTTCCAAGCCCGGGCTCTTTCCATTAAGTCAGACTGCTTCTCATCCACATATCCACTGTTCCGTTTTTTTGTCCTCCCAGTTGTAAATGAAATTTTGCCTATCTAGCCTATTGGATTGCGAAGTCTTTGAGGGCAGGTATCAGACCTTTTACCTCTCTTTTTATGGTATCTCTTACATTCACATTATGTGCCAGACACTGTACTAAGATCTGGTGTGAATACAAGAAAATTGGGGGGGGTCGCAGTCCCCGTCCCACACGCGGCTCACAGTCTCCGTCCCCGTCTTACACATTAGGAAACTGAGGCACAGAGAAACGAAGTGACTTGCCCAAAATCACCCAGATGAGAAGCAGCCTTGCCCAGTGGAAAGAGCATGGGCTGGGCTCTATTTCCAGCTCTGCCAATTGCTTTCTGTGTGACCTTGGGCAAGTCACTTTCCTTCTCTGTGCCTCAGGTCTCCTGTTCTCCCTCCTGCTCAGACTGTGAGGCCCAGGAGATACAGGGATTGTGTCCAACTGATTAACTTGCCCAGTGCTTAAAACAATGTTTGACACTTAGTAAGCGCATAACAAATACTATTAAAAAAATGAAAAAGAGGGGGAGCCTCATTAAAACTCAAGAGCTCTGACTTTCCAGCCCACGCTCTATCTGCTAGGCCGCACTGCTTCTCTCTTGCATCCACCCGCGATTTGGGGTGGAAGTCCTGTGAGGAAGAATAGGTGCTGAAGCATTTGGCTGGTGCAGTCTCAGTCATACCCTCTTGTCCCTGCCCGGAGGGTTGAGCTGATGGTTGAGGTCACCACGGCCAGGTGCTGACGCCATGCCATAACGCCCTAGCCCGGCAGCCACAGTAGCCGGGGTTTGGGCGGTGGATGGAGGGGGCCAGGGGCCTACGGCAGGGGCAAATGTTTTGTCTCTGCTTGTGCACGCAGTTCTGGTTCCAACTCCACCCCGGAGACTGGGTATGAACGTCTTCCCAGAATGACCCTCAAACTCCCATTAACCTGATGGTCCCTCTCTGTTCCTCCCCACTCCCTGTCAAACTCACCACGACAGCGTGGGGCTGGGGGACCCCTCACCAGGTCTGGGGTGGGATAGTGCCCCCTCTCTCCTTGGACCCCTGGATGCAGTGGCCACGGAGGGACAGCGAGGAGCCATCAGCCCTTCTCTGCCCTCTTGCCCGACACTGAGATGTGCTTTCCAGACAGGGCCCCCGTCCCCCTAGATAAAGCCACCACTGCCCCGAGGGGGGTCCCCGGAAGACCTGATCCTGGCGATTCGTCCCCGCAGTCCTTGAGTCCCCACAAGGATGAGGATCCGGTGATGGCACTTGTCTGCAGGGTTCCCATGGCAACGACATCTTAATGGTTCCCGCTGTTAGTGAACATCAGAGTCAATGGTTGGGCACTTCAGCTTCTTTTTTTTCTTCGGTGCTACCTGTTAAGCGCCTTGTATGTGCCAGGCACTGTACTATGTGCTGGGATTTGAAACAAGTTAATCAGGTTGGACATATTCCCTGTCCCACATGGGGCTCACAGTCTCAATCCCCATTTTACAAATGAGGGAACTGAAGCCCAGAGAAGTGAATAGACTTGCCCAAGGTCCCAAAGCAGAAAGATAGTAGAGCCGAATTTAGAACCCAGGTCATTCTGACTCCCAGGTCCACGCTCTATCGACTAGGCCACGCTACTTCCCTGAGTTTCATCTTGTTCTTGACCTCAAACCATCAATCTGTCATTTAATCAGTTGTATTTTCTGACGTCTTCTGATTGCAAATCTACAGAGAACGAGAAATATCTCTAAATCCATCCTAAGACCCTACCCCAGGGCTGGGCTGGGGGATCAACCTAGAGAAGCACATGAGAAGCAGTATGGCTTAGTGGCAAGAGCACAGACTTGGGAGCCAGAGGACGTGGGTTCAAATCCCAGCTCCGCCACTTGTCTGATGTGTGAACTTGGGTAAACCACTTAACTTCTCTGGGCCTCCAGTTACCTCATCTGGAAAATGTGGATTAAAACTGTGAATTCCAGGTGAGACAACCGGATTTAGTTGTATCTACCCCAGCTCTTAGAACAGTGCCTGACACATAGTAAGCATTTAACAAATGCAATTGTTATTACTGTTATTATTATTATCAGCTTGGGAGGGACTGAGGGGACCTGAGAATGGGGCGATAGGAAGGAATCACTGATACTGGGTGAGTGAACACGACGGGAAAATCCCTGGTTTCAGAAGGAATAGGTTGTAGCTTAGGGTTTGTCCTCTTCTATCTCAGAGCTGAGACACTGTACCAAACTAGTTTGAGAAAGTCACTGCATTCACTCTGAATGGCCCTGTCCCTTTTCAAAATATCTCAGTAAAGGAAAATGAAGAAATAATCTGTCAGTCCCATTTATTGATAATAATAATAATAATTATAATAATGGTATTTATTGAGCTCTTACTATGTGCACTGTTCGAAGCGCTGGGGAAGTTACAAGGTGATTAGGTTGTCACACGCGGGCTCACAGTCTTAATCCCTATTTTACAGATGAGTTATCTGAAGCACAGATAAATTAAGTGACTTGCCCAAAGTCAAACAGCTGACAGTGGCGAAGTTGGGATTAGAACTCATGAAGGGATTTGAACCCATGACCTCTGACTCCCAAGCTCGTGATCTTTCCACTAAGCCACTCTGCTTCTCTCCCCGCTTCCACTTCATTAGAGCATAGCTTTCCCCATCTTCAAAGCCCTCCCGTCATCCTGCCAATTCCAGGATTCCTCGCAAGGCTCACTTTTCTTCTCCCCATGTCATCTTCTCCCAACTACCAATCAGCATCTTAGACCACTTCTCCATTTTTGCACTCACACCCACCATTATAGTTCTGCACATAATGGCTTTGATAAAATATACTCTTGAAGCACGTAGTCATCTATTTACCAGTCTTTCCAATATCTTTTTTCTCCTCTCGTTAACTAACTTTGTGTCTAACTCCTCTGTTAGATTTTAAGTTCTTGGAAAGCAGGGATGATGTTTAATTTATTTTGATCTATCTGAAGGGTTCATTACACTAATAATAATAATAATAATAGCATTTATTAAACGCTTACTATGTGCAAAGCACTGTTCTAAGCCCTGGGGAGGTTACAAGGCAATAAAATTGTCCCAGGAGGGGCTCACAGTCTTAATCCCCATTTTACAGATGAGGTAACCGAGGCACATATAAGTAAAGTGACTTGCCCAAAGTCACACAGCTGAAAATTGGCGGAGCCAGGATTTGAATCCATGACCTCTGACTCCAAAGCCCATGCTCTTTCCACTGAGCTTCTCTGCTTCTCTAGTACTTTACACCCAGGATGCATTCAACAAATATCATTGATTGATGGATGGATGAATTGATAGATGGATGCATGGATGGATTATTGGATGGATGGATGGATGGATGGATGGAAGGGTGGGTGGGCAGATGGATGGATAGATGGATGGATGGATGGGTGGACTATGTGCTGTGTTACCTTAGGCAAGGCACGTCGCTTCTCTGTGCCTCAATTCTCATCTATATAATGGGAATTGAGATTGTGAGCACCATGTAGGATAGGGACTGTGTAAAATCTGATTAGCTTGTATCCGCCTCAGCATGTAGTACAATGCCTGACACATAATAAGCACTTAACAAAAGCACTATTATTGTGGATGGATGAATGAGTGAGTGGATGATGGATGGTTGCATGGCTGGATGGATGGACAGACAGTTTGGTAAACTGATAGACAGATGGATGGATGGTCAGACGGTTGGATGGATGAAAAACTGGATTCGAGGCAAGGATTTGATCAGTCAAATTCATCAATTCATTGATTCCATCGCATTTGAGTGCTTACAATGTTCAGAGCACTGTACTAAGCGCTTGGAAACTGCAATCCAACGACAAATAGAGATCACCCCTGCCCACAACGGGCTCCCAGTCTAGAAGGAGGGAGACAGGCATCAAAACAAGTAAACAGGAAGTCAAATGTGGGAAAAGGTTTCCATGATAGCGTTCCTTCTCCCTTGTCACCCTCCGATTTTATGATTTTCATAACCACCAAGAGTGATCTTAAAATTTATAGAATTACTGTTATTATTACTAGCAGTATCAACATTATCATTACTGAATTTATGGAGAATTTACTTGCAAAAGACTGCCAAGTGCTGGAGTAAAAAAAAACAAATCATGAAAGACACGTTTCCAGACGCACAGGGGCTCAGATTGTAAGAGAAAGAGAGAGCATACATTGAATCCCGATTTTTCAGTGAGACACAGAGAGGGTTACGTAGGTGGACCAAGGTGATACAGCAGGCCGGTGGCAGAACCGGGCAGACATTTCTAATCTCATGACTCTCAACCACGTGCTCATTCCATTAAACCATGATGTCGCCCAAAGAATAAATTGTCAGTCATTTACTAATTCATTCAGTCGTATTTATTGAGTGCTTACCATGTGCAGAGCACTGTACTAAGCGCTTGGAAAGTACAATTCAGAATAAAAAGAGGCAATCCCTACCCACATCGGGCTTACAGTCACACACGTCCTATCAGCTTCTGTCCCAAATATTGACAAATCCACAGACGCTGGACTTCCTCTGTGGACAGTTCTTTATATGGCTACCCCCAGGGTCAGAATCCTGGTGATGAATGGGGTAGTCAGAAAAAGAAAACAGACATTTTGTCCCTTAGAGGAGGTAGGAGGAATCTCCCCGTCATGACTCTCCCCAGGGCGGCCTTAATGTCCCGGTTCCTCAGGCTGTAGATGAGGGGGTTCAGGGTGGGGGGCACCACGGTGTAGATCACGGACAACAGCAGGTCCAGCGTGGAGGGAAAACCTGACGGAAATCTCAGGTAAGCGCAGAAACAAGTCATGACAAAGAGAGTGATGACAACACGTTGTGGCAAGCAGGTGAAGAAAGTTGAAGCCCTCGGAGGCTGGCATCCTCAGGACGGCATGGAAGATGCACACGTACAAGAGGATGTTGCGAATGAATCAGACGAAACCTAAAGCTATCCCAACAGGGACGCTCACATCGATGGCGATGTTCTCCTCGGAGCAGGAGATCTTCAGCAGGGAGGATACGTCACAGAACTGCTGAATGATGTTGGACCCACAGAAGCTCAGGGATAAAGTCGAAGCTGAATACAAGACCCCAAAAATCACTCAGTGATCCAGGAGGCGGCCGACATCTTTCCACAGGCCGTATTGGTCATGATGAGCTCATCGCGCAGGGGGAGAGAGATGGCAGAGTAGCAGTCGTAGGACATCGCCGTGAGAAGGAGAAACTCTGAACCGACAAAGAGGACCACCAAAACGACCTGAGCGGCACAGCCCAAGAAGGAGATGGAGTTGAACTTGGTCAAGGAGTTGAGGATGGAGTTCTGGAAGATCATGGTGATGAGGCAGAGGTCGAGGACGGACAGGTACTTGAGAAAGAAGTACATGGGGGGGGGGGTGGAGGCGCCAGTTGAGGATGGTGAAGCCGATGATGAGGAGATTCCCGGTCAGGGCCACCAGGTAGATCAGGAGGAACAGCGCCGTGTGGACCAGCTACATCTCCCGGACCTCCGAGAATCCCAGCAGGAGGAAACCCATTACCGTGGAGATGCTGGGCATTTTGGGGAGACAGCATTGACTTTCTGCAATGGATGAAGGAAGAGCCAAAGATAGAGTCAGTTGATGGGATGAATGAAGGAATTGACAGGACACTTGTTGGTGATTATCAGTGGAGAGAAGACAGTTATTGAATTCAAAATGATCTCTGAGTTCACTGTGGAGACACTGAACAATTTTGGGGAATGATGGTGACTCCCTGCACAGGAAGAGAGAGGGAAGACTTCAATTGAGAGACGTTAATGTTGGGGGTGAAGAAATAGGACTAAATCAATCACTTCTACTTATTGAGTATCTACAGAGGACACGGTATTGATACATACAACCACTGCCCCCAGGGAGCTTCCATTCTATTGTAAGTACCAAACTTCGAACTGTGTAGAGGTAGGGTGCTATTGGGAAGACCAAAGGCCTAGGAGTCAGAGGACCTGTGTTCTAATCTCACCTCCACTGGTTCTCTACTGCAAAGGCATGGGAAAATGACTTTATTTCTCAACACCTCAGTTTTCCTAACAGTAAAATGAGGATTTAATACCCGTTTCCTTCCTACTTAGTCTATGAATCCCTCGTGGGACACGGACCTTTGTATACCAGGTTGCCCTGAATCTCGACCAGCACTTAATACTTTGCCTGGCACTTAGTAAGCACTTAATTAATATCAAAAGAATTATTTTTGGTTTAGGAGACCGAAACTAAAATGAATACCAGTTAGCAGAGGTCAGAGAACATATATATTCATGACTGTTGTGAAATTTCTTTGATGGTTTTAGAATCAAACAAGAAATGCCTTTACACATAAATTCATCCATTTAGTGGAGAGAGAATGGGCCTTGTAGACAAAAGGACCAGGATTCTAATCCTGTCTCCACCCCTTGTACGCTGTATGACCTGGGGCCAGTCACTTACCTTCTCTGTGCCTCAGTTACCTCATCTGTAAATTAGGGATTAATTATGACTGAAAGCACTATGTGGGGCATGGACTGTGTCCAACCTGATTAGCGTGTATCCACCCCAGTGCTTAGTACAGTACCTGGCATTTAACAAGCACTTAACGATACTATAAAACAAACAGCAAAAATAAAACCCACGTGTACATCAAGCTGATTCCATTTGCTCAATATCTGCATTCACACAAACTCATACAAATACAAGAATACCTCATCATTCATCTAGTCCTTTCATAAAGCATCCCTCAGCCTACTTATCTCCTATCCTCAGCCTAGTCTCGTGACAAGTTGTGTCTTTTCACAAGGAACAAAACCTCACAATCGGCTTGAAGCCTTTCTGCCCCATGACTTCACTTCACCCCCTTTCCATCTTTCAACGCGTCTTAGCTCTCAAAGCAACTTTCTCGTTGTGATTCACTATTGACTCTCCCATTTCCATCCTAGCCTGGAACTCCCTCTCTTATTGGCTCAAAATCAGAGACAGCACAGTTTTTTCAGAATTCTAAGCACTGCTAAAATCCCACCTGCTCTTCCAATCAGCTTTCCTGATTCATTTCCCAGCCTTCTAAACCCACTTCACCTAACTTAAGCGCGAATCAACTCATTTCCATCCTCATTTAGTGGAAAAAGCATGGGCCCAGAATTTCGTTTCTTGACTGTGAGCTCCTTGAGGGGCTCTGAATATTCAAAAACCGGCAGACTACCAGAAAGGTGAACCCTAACTCCATTTGCCAGTTCAGTAGCAGAGGAGATTTTTCTTTCACGTTGAATATAACACTCAGCATGATGGACGATCGCACATAAAAGAGATCATAGAGGGCAAACAGCGATACCACCCTCTTGGCCGCCCTGACGTTGGGCATCGCCCTGGGGGAGCATCCGGGGACATGAATGTGGCAGGGCCGCTCGTGGTTGTCTGTAAAGGATAAACACTAAGTAGCGGCTGGGATTAGAACAAAGGCCCTTATGAGTCCCAGGCCCGGGTTCTAATCTGTTGTATGACCTGGGGCAAATCTCCTAACTTCTCTTGGCCTCAGTTGCCTCATCTGTAAAATGGGCATGAAGATTGTGAGCCCCACGAGGGACAACCTGTTTAACTTGTATCTACCCCAGCACTTAGAACAGTGCTTAGTACATAGTAAGTGCTTAACAAATACCATTATTATTATTATTATTATCATTATTAATAAAATATGCTTTTGGCAAGACATGGAAATATCAGAAGAGCAGCCTGCACGTTTCAGAAATGTCACAGGCCTTACTAAGTGTGGTATTTGTTAAGCTCTTACTAGGCGTCAGGCATTGTACTAACCACTGAGGTAGAAACAATCTGGTTAGAAACAGTTCACATCCCACATGGGACTCACAGTCTTCAACCCCATTTTACAGATGAGGTAAATAGAGGCCCAGAGAGGTAAAGTAGCTAGCCTAAGGCCACAGAGCAGACATGTGGCAGAGCCGAGATTAGAATCCAGGTCCTTCTGAGTCGCAGGTATGGGCTCTAACCATTAGGCTTTGCTATTTCCTCCTTGTTTAGGGAGGACCCGTGACCTGAAACAGGTAGGTAGCCCAGTTGGCCCGGGGCCGGAGATCTGCAGAGCTTTAATGAGGCTCCCTGGGGAGGACTCAGGACTGGCCCTATTTGTGAGACCCTCTAAAGGGCCCCCCACTCCCGGGGCTGTTTGGTGGACAAGACCGGTCCAGTCAGAGAACAGTACTGCCCCTGGGGGAGAGTACTCCATGGTTAAAACCCGAGTTATTTTCCTGGCCTCCACTTCAGAGAGCCAGGATTGATGGATCTAAGACCAACCAATCGGTGAGGAAAAGGAGAAAGTAGCGGAGACCAGAAGACTCCAAACTACAGCAGGTAAGCAAGGTAAATCATAGTCGATGGTATTTAATGATTGCCTAGTGTGTGCAAAGTACTGTACTAAGCGTTTGGGAGAGTACAATAGAACAGAGTTGGTAGAGATATTCCTTGACCACAACGAGTTTACAATCTAGAGGGTGAGAAATTGATGAGTTGGTTATGTTACGTATCGTATTGGGTGGTTATTCAAGCAGCCTGGCCTAGTGGAAAGAGCCCAGGCCTGGAAGCTGGGAGACTTGGATTCTAATCCCTCCTCCACCACTTGTCTGCTGTGGAACCTTGGACAAGTTACGTCACTTCACGTCTCTGTGTCTCGGTTCCCTCTTCTGTAAAAGAGGTTTGGGGTTGTTTGGAAGGAATGTGGGAGTTGATAGGGGGTGACTTATCAGAAGAGGTGAGATTTTAGGGAGACCGAAGTCTAGTGGATTTTTGAGGGACGGAACATTCAAATTTAGGACACTGTGAGGCTGGGGATGCAGGAGAGAGGATTAAAAGGGAAGCACAATTAGGCAGTTATCGTGCGTGGAACAAAGAGAGAGAAGAGAAATGACATGCAATAATAATTGTGGTATTTTATTAACCGGTTACTGGGTACCAAGACCCTCCGTAGATATAGATGGTCAGATCAGACAGACTCCATGCCAGATGGAGCTCAGAGCCCAAAAGGGAGGGAAAACAGGTATTGATCACCATTTTACAGATGAGGAAACTGAGGCACGGAGAACCTGGGTGCGTTGTTCAGGGTCACAGAGCAAAGAAGTGGCAGGCACAGGATTGGAACCTAAATTCTCTGACTCGTAGGACCTGACCATCCTAATTGGGTTGGACACTTCCAAAAAATTATCTATAAGACAGTGGAGAATAATATTAACAATAATAATGACATTTACTAAGTGCTTACTATGTGCAGAGCACTGTTCTAAGCACTGGGGGGGAACACAAGGTGATCAAGTTGTCCCACGAGGGGCTAACAGTCTCAATCCCCATTTTACAGATGAGATAACTGAGGCTCAGAGAAGTTAAGTGACTTGCCCAAGGTCACACAGCAGACATGTGGCGGAGCCGGGATTCGAACCCATGACCTCCGACTCCAAAGCCCGTGCTCTTTCCACTGAGCCACGCTGCTTCTCTAGGACGGAGGCAATTCATTCAGTCGTATTGATTGAGTGCTTACCGTGTGCAAAACATTGTACTAAGCGCTTGGGAGAGTACAGTACAACAACAAAAGACACATTCCCTGCCCACAACAAACTCACAGTCGGGAGGCAATGTGGTGGAGGGCTGATACAATAAGTGTAATGGCTGTATAATGAGTGCTTGGATTAGGGTGGTAATTCTTTGGGAAAGGAGAGATTGTGGGAACTCTTGAAGAGAAGGAATAGGCAAGGTTTATCAAGAAATCGTCTTTCAATTTCCTCTATGACTGAGGAGCAGATAGGACTTCAGGTTTTTGGGACAGAAAGAACCGGTGTCATTTTCAGAGAGGGGAAAGTTAGATATGGGGATGGGTTTAGGGTGGAAGATGAGTAGCTTGGTTTTAAAACAGAAGCAGTGTTGCCTAGTGGAAAGCACCCAGGCCTGGGTGTCAGAGGACCTGGTTTCTTATTCCTGCTCTTCCAATTGCTGACTGTGTGACCTTGGGCAAGTCAATCCACTTCTCTGTGTCTCAGTTCTCCTTTTGTCCCTCCTATTTAGACTGTAGGCCCCTTGTGGGCCAAGGATCGTGTCCAACCCAATTAATTTTTATCTAACCCAGCGTTTAGAAGAGCGTCTGAGATATAGTAAACGCTTAACAAATACGACTAAAAAAATGTCAAGGAGGAAGTAGCTGGATATTCAAGGGGAGGGGTTTGGAGCCAAGAGAGGTGGGATTGGGGAGATAGATGAGGACTTTTACTACCCAGGTCTTTCTCGTGATATTTCTAGGCGGGAACAGAGATGGCCCTGCTGACCGTCAGGTCCCACGACCGCTTTGTGGCCATCAGCCACCCCGCGCTATGACACCATCATGTACCACAGGGCCTAGGCCTCCATGCTGGCCTCATCCTGGCTCAGCAGCCGTCTGAACACCTCCCTCTACACCACCATAGTCTTCTTCTTTACCCTCTGTGGCCCTAACGTCGTCCACCAGTTCTTCTGCGACGGCCCCCAGTTGCTGAGTCTTGTCTGCTCTTCTAGCCTAGACGCCGAAACATGAATTTAGCCAGGACCGTCATCTTACCATTTTTCGGCTTCGTGCTCATCGTGGTCTCGTATGCGTGCATCTTCGGGGCCATGCTGAGGATGCTGGCCTCAGAGGGCCGGGCCAAAGCCTTCTCCACTTACCTGCCCCACCTCTTCATCGTCACCCTTTTCTTCACCTCTAGATCCTCTGCCTACCTGAAGCCGATATCCGACTCCCCCTCGGTGCTGGACCTGCAGGTGTCCGTGTTCTACTTTGCGGTGCCCCCCACCCTCAACCCCCTCATCTATACCCTGAGGAACCAGGACGTGAAGGCCGCCATGGAAAACCTTTTACGGCTGAAGCCGCCCCAGGGAACATTCCTTTAGATTGTCAGCTCCTTGAGAGCAGGTGTGCTGTCGACAGATGATGCCCTGGCATAAAAATAATAATAATTAATAATCACGGTATTTGTTAAGTGCCTACTGTGTGCCAAGCACTATTCTATGCGATCGGGTACGTACAAGGTAATCAGGTTGTCCCACGTGGGGCTCACCGTCCTAATCCCGATTTTACAGATGAGGTCACTGAGGCTCAGAGAAGTTACGTGGCTTGCCCAAGCTCACACAACAGACATGTGGCAGAGTCGGGATTAGAACCCACGTCCTCTGACTCCCAAGCCCGGACTCTTTCCGCTAAACCACGCTACTTCTCAGGAAACCCATTCATTCAGTCGTATTTATTGAGCGCTTACTGTGTACAGAGCACTGTACTAAGTGCTTGGAACATCAATTCGGCAACAGATAGAGACAATCGCTGCCCAATAACGGGCTCACCTTAACAGATTTCCATGGAGTCTTGATGAACCTTGGGTAAGTCACTTCACTTCTCCGTGCCTCGTTTACCTCATCTGTAAAATGCGAATGAAAACGGTGAGCCCCACGTGGGACACGGACTGTGTCCGACCGAACCGTCTGATATTTATCGCAGCACTTAGTACAATGTCTGGCACATAGTAAGCACTTACAGATACCATTAGAAAAATCTATTGCACATTAAAAGTACCTTTGGCAAACTAAATCATCAGGACATTATTGAGCAGGGAACAGACGCTGAGATATCTTCTTTATTTTCTGGAGGCTTTGTGAGTCCCGGCGAGAGGTGGAAATTCCGATTCTGTGGGAAAAAGTGCAATCTTGCATGTCTGCAGGGTTCAAAGGGAATCAGGAAGGCAGCGGATTTGTTCATGGGCTGGAAAGGCAGAAATCCATCAGTTAATCAGTTATATTTATTGAACACTTACTGCACTCAACTAAGCACTTGAAAGAGTACAAGCTGAGAGATTTGAGAGACATGTTTCCTTCCCACAAACAACAGCCTAGTGGAAATAATATATTAATTCACTCATTCAGTCGTATTTGTAGAGCGCTTATTGTGTGCACAGCAGTGTACTAAGCGCTTGGGAAGTATAAATTGGCAACAAATAGGGACGGTCCCTACCCAACAACGGGCTCACAGTCTAGAAAGCGGAGACAGACAACTAAACAAAACATTTAGATAGCTGTCAAAAACGTCAGAATAAATAGAATTATAGCATATGTACATCATTAGAAAAATAAATAGAATAGTAAATATGTACAGGTAAAATAAATAGAATAATAAATCGGTACAAATATATTAAAGTTCTGTGGGGAGGGAAAGGAGGTAGGGCGCGGTGTGGGGGGGAGGAGGATAGGAAAAAGGGGGCTCAGTCTGGGAGTCCGAATAGCCCCGGGAGTCCGAATCAGTCAGTCGGATTTATTGAGTGCTTACTGTGTGCACTGTACTGAATGCCTGCGAGAGTCCAATGCAACAGGAAACAGACACTTTCACTGCCAGACCTGGGCCCTAATTCTGGCTCCACCACTTGTCTGCTGGGTGGTCTTGGTGAAGTCACTTAACTTCTTTGTGCCTCGGTTTCCTTACTTGTAGAACAGGGATTCAATGCCTCTCCTCCTTCCCCCTTAGACTGTGAGCTCCCTGTAAGGGGTGAGGGATGGTGTTTGAACTGATTACCATGTATCTACCCCAATGCTCAGCACAGTGCTTGGCTCAGTAAGTGCTTAACAAACACATTTATTATCTTCCCTGAAAACAAGACCCTTATTTTCCCAGTCTTTTACTTAGTGATCTTCATGACCCAGGAGCAGCATGGTGTGGGGGATAGAGCACATGCCCGGGAGTCAGAAGGTTTTGGGTTCTAATCCCCACTCTGCCACTTGCCTACTGTGTGACCTTGGACAAGTAACTTCACATCTCTCTGCCTCTGTTACCTCATTTGTAAAGTGGGGATTAAGACTGTGAGCCCCACATGGGACACGGACTGTGTCTAATCCGATTTGCTTGTATCACCCCCAGCTCTTAGGACAGTGCTTGGCACATAGTAAGCGCTTAACAAGTACTCATTATTATTATTATTATTATTATGAGCTATAATCATTAACCTTTTGTTGATCTCCCATATTTCACCTCTTGCCAATGGGTCACACGTCCTTGGTGGACAGAGGCAGGGATTTTTAAAATATTATTTATTAGGTGTTTACAATGTGTCAAAAACTATTCTTAGAGTTTGCATAGATACGAGTCAATTAGGTTGGGCACAATCTTTATCCCACATGGGGCTCACAGTCTAAATAGGAGGGAGAATGGGAGAAATGAAGCACAGAGAAGTGAAGTGACTTGCCCAAGGTCACACAGCAGACAAATGACGGAGCTGGGATGAGAACCCAGGTCCTCTGTCTCCCAGGCCTGGGCTCTTTCAACTAGGCCATGCTGCTTATCATGGTAAAACCTCATGAAAGGCAATGGCTATCAAATCCCCACTGAAACAAGAATCATTCGTGTCCACCAATTAGGAAATATTTCTAGCCACTCACAGATTTATTTCAAAAGATCGCATTGAGTTAGGGCTGAGATCAAAATTTCAATTGTTTTCAATTTTCAGTCTTGAGAACAGATTAACTGCAAATGAACTGCTATCTCTTCGTCATTGAAACTTTAGTCCATTAATTAAATCACCTGCAAATAAGGCACATAAAATATTGGAACAGGTCGGTCCTATGAACAATATTATTGTTATCATCATCATTAATAAGAAGAATAGTAATATGTACTGTTTACCAGTGCTTAGGAAAGTGCTTGATACATAGTAAGCGCTCCACAAATACCATTAAAAATAATCCTACACTTACTATGTTCTAGGTTCTGGGGTAGATACAAGGTTATGAGATTGGAAACAGTCGCTGGCTCACACGGGGTTCACAAAATCTATCTTAACCCCAATTTACAGGTGACGAAAATGTGGCCCAGTAAGGGAAAATGATTTGCCTAAGGTCACACAGTAGACCAGAGACTTGAAGAAGGGTCTCTTGAATCTCATGGCCACTAGGCAACACAATCAATCAATCAATGAATCAATGGTATTTATTGAGTGCTTATTGTGAGCAGAGCACTGTACTAATTACTCGGGAAAATCCAATGGAACATAATTCCTACTATTTTCATCCTATTATTTCTGCCCTTTCATTGAGTCTCACACCCCAGCGGGTATTTCCAGGATATTCACCTCGATAGCTACATTTTTAATAATGATAATAATGATGGCATTTGTTAAGTGCTTACCACGCACCAAGCACTGTTGAAGCACTGATCATTTTACCGATCATTTACTGATCATTTTACCTCTAAGCATCATTTTACCGAATGATGGCATATAATAATCTCATCCAGGCTTACCTACTGTAATCAATCAATGATCAATCATTTTTATTGAGCACTTATTGTGCCCAGACCACTGTGCTAAGCACTTGGGAAAGTACAGTACAACAAAGATTGTAGACACGTTCCTTGCCCACAGAAAGCTAAGAATCTTCAGGGCAAGATAGCCACAAAAATAAACTTCAAGGGGAAATAGTAGAATAGTAAGGGTATTTATAGTAATCAGTTAATCATATTTATTGAGCGCTTACTGTGTGAAGAGTACTAAGAGTACTGTGTGAAGAGTTCTAAGAACTTGGGGGAGTACAATAAAACAGAGAGTACTAAGAGTTTGGGAGAGTACAATAAAACAGAGTTGGTTGACATATTCCCTGCCCACACCGAATTTACAGTCCAAAGGGGGAGATAAACATTAAGCCATCCATCAATAGCATTTATTGAATGATTACTGTGTGCAAAGCACTGTACTAAGCACTTGGGAGAATGCGATATAACAGACACGTTTCCTGTCCACAAGTATCCTGCAGTCTAAATGGGGAAGCAGGTTTTAATCATAGCGAAGGTGGGAAAGTTGACTAACATACATCCTGTAGCATAGAGTGTCTCATCAATGGATTCATACGTCTCTGAGTGTAAATCAGGATACGAAGTATAGGATTCCTTGGATGTGTGCCCCCAGGGGTATTTTAGAGAAACAGTCTGGCCTATTGGAGAGAACATGGGCCTGGGAGTCAGAGGACCTGGGTTCTAATCCTGACTCTGCCACTTACGGGCAGTGTGACCTTAGGCAACTCACTTAACTTCTCCGTGCCTCAGTTCCTCGACACCTGTTATTCTTCCTACTTAGATTATGAGGCCTATGTGGGACCTGCTTGTCTTGTTCCTAACCCAGCGCTTAGTTCAGTGCTAAGCACATGGTAAGAACATAACGGATACCACAGTTATTCTCACTCTCTGATTCTTGTTCAGATATCTGTTTTCCTTCTGTGAAGAGTTGTCTGTTTCCCACACTTCTCCAGACCTCTAGACCAATTTGATTCAAGATGTTAGTCCTTTTCTGAATTCTCGTCTTTTCCCAGAATCCTCCTCTGCGCCCCCTTCACGTACATGTTCCTCAGGGTGTAGAATAACGGGTTGAGGGTGGGGGTGACCACGGTATAGAAGAGGGTGAGGAACTTGTCCAAAGTCTCGGATAAGGAGCTGTTGTGCCAGATGTAGATCACCGTGATGGACCCGTAGAAGATAGTTACCACGAGGAGGTGGAAACCGCAGGTGCCCAGGGCCTTCCTCCAGACCTGGGGCAACTTGATCCTCAACACGACTGGGCGATGGACCCGTAGGAAACCGTGATCATACTCAAGGGCAGGAGATTCAGGACCAGAGTGCCCACAAAGAGCTGGATCTCATTGGCCCGGACGTCCACACAGGCCAGCTTGAGCAGGACGAGCATCTCGCAGATGAAGTGGGGAAGTCGCTGACGTCCACAGCGGGGCAGGCAGAAGATGAAGGTGGCCTGAATCGCGGTGTCCCACACCCCGCTCAGCCAGGCCATTCCCACCAGGGCCTGGCAGAGCCGCGGATGCATGACGATGGTGTAGTGAAGGGGTCGGCAGACGTCGGCGTGACTGTCCAAGGCCATGAGGGCCAGAAGGGTGCACTCCGTCGATCCCAGGACCAGGGAGACCTAGAGCTGGGCCACACAACCGACCACGGTGATGGTCTTGGAGGGCCACCGGAGGCCCCACAGAATGGGGGACGAAGCTGGTGTTGAAGCAGAGGTCCACGAGGGAGAGATGAGACAGGAAGAAGTACATGAGCTTATGGAGCCGGAAATCCAGGCGGGTCACCAAAATGATGGCAGTGTTGCCCACCAGAGTTGGGAGGTAGAAGATCAAGACAACCATGAAGAGGATCTTCTCTAACTGGGTCTGAGCAGAGAAACCCACCAAGACATAGTCCTCCCCAGAAGTGTCATTCGGCATCACCCTAGTCCTTGTGGGAAGAGTGAGTGACGCAGGGAGGGAGAAAGGATGAGAGAAAGAGGGAGAGGGGAAGAGAGGAAGGAGGAGAGAAAAAATAATAGAGGGAGGGAGGCAGGGAGAGAGAGAGGAGGTTAGAAAAAGGGAGTGGGAAAGAGGAAAATGAGAGGGAGGGAGGGAGGGAAAGAGAGGAAGAGAAAAGGTGAGACAGACAATGAGGGAAAGTGGGTCCAAGGGAAAGAAAAAATCGGAGGGAGGAAACCTAGGGAGTGGGAGAAAAAGGTGCGAGAGTGAGAGGAAGAGAAACATAAGAGAGAGAGTGAAGGGAAAAGCATAAAGGAGAGAAAAAGCAAATGAGAGAGAGTGAGGGAAAGCAAGTGAGAGGGAGAAAAGTATGAGAGAGAGTGAGGGGGAGAAAAGCATAAGGGAGAGAAAAAGTGAGGGAAAGGGGAAAGAGGGAGAGGGAGAGAAAAATGGGATAGAGTGAGAAGGAGAAAGTGTGAGAGAGCAAGAGAGAGAGAAAACAAGAGATGGAGAGAGCAAGGGAATAGAGTGGGAGAGGGAAAGAAAAATTGAGAGTGGGAGAAAGAGCGAGAGGGAGAAAAACGTGCAAGAAAGAATGAGGGAGAGAAAAAAGAGGGAGAGAGTGATAGAAAAATAGCAAGAGTACAAGAGAAAAAATGAGAGAGAGCAAGGGGAAAAGAGAGGGAAGGAGCAAAGTGTATGAAATAATTAAAGGGAGAGAAAAACAGGAGAAAGCAATTGGGAAGGAGAACCAGAGAAAAGGCAAGTCAGTAGTCGTAGTAGTAATAATAATAACAATAATGATGGTATTTAGTAAGAGCTTATTATGTGCCAAGAACTGGTAGATACAAGGTAATCAGGTTGCCCCACGTGGGGCTCACAGTCCTCATCCCCGTTTTATAGATGAAGTAACT
This sequence comes from Tachyglossus aculeatus, assembly GCF_015852505.1. Lineage (NCBI taxonomy): Eukaryota > Metazoa > Chordata > Mammalia > Monotremata > Tachyglossidae > Tachyglossus > Tachyglossus aculeatus. The sequence goes on along the minus strand of NW_024044831.1, from coordinate 5,967,592 downwards.
GAGGCACAGAGAAGTTAAGTGACTTGCCCAAGGTCACCCAGCAGTAACATTGATGGAGTCCCCTGTTCAGATTTAGTGATGGAGTAGGAATGGTAATTGTTTCACTCTTGCTATGTACAAATCACTGTACTAAGGACTAAGAGTGAAATAGTTTGGGTCCTTGGCCTCCAAGGAGCTCCGATTCTAAGATAATAAAAATAATAATATTAATAATGATAATAGTACTTGTTAAGCACTTACTATGTGCCAAGAGCTGTTCTAAGCACTAGGGTAGATACAAGGTAATCAGGTTGTCCCACGTGGGGCTCACAGTCTTAATCCCCATTTTACAGATGAGGTAATAGGCACAGAGAAGTGAAGTGACTTGTCCAAAGCCACATAGCTGACAAGTGGCGGAGCTAGGATTAGAACCCATTACCTCTGACTCCCAAGCCCGGGCTCTTTCCACTGAACCATGCTGCTGTCCTGGGTCCCCTTCTGGTCACCCCGGCTCCAGAGAAAGGCGGAAGGATGTGGAGAGGGGCAAGAAAAGGGGAGGAAATTCGATATCTCTAAGAAACATGAAGCTCTTTGAATACTTACCCTGGAGTGGAGAATCGTCCAAGGGTTCTTCTCAGCTCAGAAAGGGAAGTGTTTTCATTCTGCCTCCTCTTGATCCAGGATAAGAGTCAGTAGCTGACCCTGAAGCAGGAAGGATTGAGGGTAGATTCCTAGAAGGAATTTCTGGTGATGTAACACTGAAAAGAGAGAAGTAGGATATGGACTCTGCATCCCAACAGATTCTAACAGAAATAGAGAGAAACTCGATTTTCTGTCTATTTTTCTAGCGCGTTCCCTCTCTGTCCCTCCTTCTCATCCTCCTCTGTTCCCTACCACTTTTTCTGGGGACCAATATGTCTATCAGGTCTGCTATATTGGACTCTACCAATACAGAAAGCACTGTATTAAGTGCTTTCTTCACAGCAAGTGCTCAATGAATACCACAGATGGATTAACTCTAGCTCGTTCGCCCATTCATTCATTAAATCGTATTTATTGAGCGCTTACTGCATGCAGAGCACTGTACTAAGCGCTTGGAAAGTACAATTCGGCCACAGATGGAGACAATCCCTACCCAACAACGAGCTCACAGTCTAGAAGAGGGGAGACAGCCAACAAAACAAAACTAGTAGACAGCACTTGTTAAGTGCTTACTATATGCCAAGCACAGTACTAAGCGCTGGGATAGACAAAAGATAATCAGGTCCTACATGAGGCTCACAGTCTAAGTAGGAGGGAGAACATGTATTGAATCCCCATTTTGCAGATGTGGAAACAGAGTCATAGAGAAGTGGAGTGATTTGCCCTAGCATTACACAGCAGACAGCAGAGAAGTGGCTGAGCCAGGATTAGAACCCAAGTCCTTCTGAATTCAAGCCCACGCTACTTCTCACCCCTCAGCTCTTCCTTAGCACCCTCCACCCCTCAGCTCCCCGAGGTCGATGGGAAGCTAGGATCACACTATTTGTTCCTTTGACTCTCTCCCAAGCAACTTCTGGACTCACATTTAGAAGTGGGCCATCTCTGGCTGGGTCAGGGCTCGTAATTGTGGGTTAGTGATGGCCTAGGGTTTCTCCCTGATTTCTTCAGCACCTGGGATAATAATCTGAATAAGCAACCTTATAATCCACAAAGGGCAGACTAGACCATAAGATACTCATGATTAGGGATCCTGCCCTATGTTGCACTGTCCCCTGCTCTGCACAAAGGAGTGCTCAATAAATACTCTGGATTAGTAGCCAATGTAACCAAATTCCATTTTCCTAAATACGGTCGAGGCTGCAGATTGTCCGGGGTGGGGGGAATGGGGGTATCTGTTTCACCCCTAATCACCAGTCCTGGTGCAAAGAAAAGGCAAACAGATTCTCACTCTTGTTCTGAGAAACGATTCCACTGGATAGGCTGAGTAGGACTCAGTGTTGGAGATTCAATCCTCGGTCTCGTGAGTGATGAGGAGAGAAGGAAGCTGAGCTTGAAGCAGATGATCTGGGAGGCAGAGAATGGATTATCCCCCAAATCTCTTCAGGAGCGGGTGACCGGTGCAAAGACGGTCAGGAATCGGGCCTTCGTCCAAGGAAATTTAATTCCTACCGTGGCCTCTGCTTTGCAGCTCATCGTCTTTCCAGGGTCATACTGCCCTTACTGTAGGATCTTGGAGAATTGAGAGAGGCAATCAGGAGATAAGGACCGGAATGTCTCTCCAGGTGCTCTTAACATTTGGAGCTTGGGGGAACCAATATTTCTGGAGCACGGGATCACCTAAGAGAGACATATGTTGGCACAGATCCTGAGGGTCCCCTGGGGTTCTCCTGCCCTCCAGCTGTAACAATTAGTCGGGCACAGAGGCGACCAGTGCAGAGGCTCCTTGGAGAGAGTCTTGGGTAGAGAGATGACTTAGCGATCAGCTTCCGAGCACTTCAAAGCATTCTCAAATTCATTAATCCCGGTTCTGCCACTTCAGCTGTGTGACTTTGGGCAATTCACTTAACTTTCCTGTGCCTCAGTAACCTCATCTAAAAAATGGGGATTAAGACTGTAAGCCCCACACTGGGACAACCTGATAACTTGGTATCTACCCCAGCACTTAGGTCAGAGCTTGGCACATAGTAAGCGCTTAATAAATACCATTATTATGATTTATTATTATATATGATTGAGTGAATGAATGAATAACGGCGTGGACAGCGTGACAAGGGTCTTCTCCTTGATCTTCATCCTTCATTCATCTATTCATTCAATCGTATTTATTGAGCGTTTACTGTGTGCACAGCACTGTACTAAGTGCTTAGAAAGTACAATTCAGCAATAGAGAGAGACAATCCCTGCCCACACAGGGCTTGCAGTCTAGAAGGGGGAAGACAGACATCAGAACAAGTAAACAGACATCAATATAAATAAACAGAATTAAATATATATATATATATAAATTAGAGAAGCAGCGTGGCTCAGTAGAAAGAGCACGGGCTCGGGAGTCAGAGGTCATGGGTTCGAATCCCGGCTCCGCAACTTGTCTGCTGTGTGACTTTGGGCAAGTCACTTAACTTCTCTGTGCCTCAGTTACCTCATCTAGAAAATTGGGATTAAGACTGTGAGCCGCATGTGAGACAAGCTAATTACCTTGTATCTACCCAGCGCCTGGCACATAGTAAGTGCTTAACAAATACCAAAATTATCAAATTATTATTCATCTGCTTCTTTTTTCTGGACTCCATCATTCTGAATTGTTCCCCCCACTGCTCCTGCCAGATCCCAATTCTTATGGCTGCAGGCTCTCTTTCCCTCCTTGGCTCTTGTTTCGCCTAGCATTGGCAGAACTTTGCTGGATCTGTGGAGTTCTGGATGCGTTGTGAAACGTTTAGAGTCTCTCATTTCCATTTATGACTTTAGTTTCTGCTGAAACAAAGGCCAGTCTGTTTACAGACACACCCTTGACTGCTTCTTTCTGCTTCTTCTTGTTGTTGTTACTAAGCACTTACTATGTGCCAGACACTGTACTAAGGGCTGGGGTGGTTGCAAACTAATCAGGTTGGATGCAACCCCTGTCCCACGTTGGGTTCACAGTCTTAATCTCCATTTTTCAGGTGAGGTAACTGAGGCCTGGGGAAGTGAAGTGACTTGCCCTAAATCACACAGCGGGAAAACTGTGGAGCTGGGATTAGAACTCAGGGCCTTCTGACACCATGCCCTGTGCGCTTTCCACAATTCACACTGCTACTCAGGCGTGTATGCTTTGCTCTAGAATTACTGGTCTGGGTGGTTTAGTTCAGGGGTTCCTGCTTACATAATTTGTGAGCTCGATGTGGGCGGGGGACGTTTCTACCAATAGGGTTGTATTGTCCCAAGTGCTTAGTACAGTGCTCTGCACAGTAAGTGCTCACTAAATAGCACTGATACCGTTAAATGGAGTTTGTTTCAGGGTTCTACTAGCGAACTGGGAGTGATTACCATGTGGGACAGGGACTGTGTCCAACCTGATGAGTTTATATCTACCCCGGCGCTTAGTTCAGTGCCTGGCACAGAGTAAGTGCTCAATAGCTACCATTAAAAAAATTTGATAGTTGAGTGATTGATTGTCTGAGCCTTCCCTAGAAGAAGAGAAGAGAAGCAGAGTGGTTTAGTGGAAAGGGCCCGGGCTTGGGAGTCAGAGGTCGTGGGCTCTGATCCAGGCTCTGCCATTTATCAGCTGTGTGACTTTGGGCAAGTCACTTAACTTCTCTGGACTTCAGTTTCCTCATCTATAAAATGGGGACTATGACTGTGAGCCCCACGTGGGACAACCTGATGACCTTGTATCTACCCCAGCGCTTAGAACTGTGCTTGGCACATTGTAAGCGCTTAACAAATACCAACAATATTATTATTAAGAAGGTGACATGTTTCCTACAGGATTTTTCCCCCAAAGGTACCCGTCCCCGGGATAAACTTTATGTGTCCCTGTTTCTCAGAGCCATCCTCTCACTACCAGCACCCTTCTCAGGGCGACATTAACATTCCCGTTCCTCAGACTGTAGTTTAAGGGGGTTCAGGGCGGGGGGATACCACCATGTAGAACACGGACACCAGCAGGTCCAGCGTGGAGGAGAAGTCTGAGGGCGGATGGAGGTGGGCGACACTTCCTTTGGAGATGGACAAAATCACCACGGCGTGGTGGGGCAGGCTGGTATAGAAGGCTTTGCTCCGGTCCTCGGCGGCCGGCATCTTCAGCACGTCCTGGAAGATGTGCACGTACGAGATGACGATGGAGACGAGACATGAGATGCTCAGAATGGCGGAGAAGACCATGACTCCAATCTCCTGGAGGCTCCCACTGGGACCTGAAAATTCCATCATTTGGGGAGCATCACAGAAGAAATGGCGGATCACGTTGGACCCTCAGAAGCCGACGGAGAAGGTGGTGGCCGCGTGCTTGGCGGAGCTCACAGTACCACCCAGCCAGGAGGCGGCGGCCATCTTCCCATAGGCCCCTCGGTCCATGATGACCTCATAGCGCAGGAATAGGCAGATGTAGTGGTCTTAGGACATCGCCGTGCGCAGGGCCACTTCGACACCGGCAAGGGTGATTACTAAGAAGGCTTGAAAGATGCAACCCGGGAATGAGATTTCTCTGCGGTCGGTCAGAGAGTTGCGGATGGATTTAGGGACGGTGACGGAGATGTAGCAGAGGTCGAGGACGGACAGATTCCTGAGGAAGAAGTACATGGGGGTGTGGCGGCACCGGACAAGGGCGGTGTCGACGACAATGAGGAGATTCCGCGCAGGGCCGCCAGGTAGACCAGGAGGAAATCTCATCTGTCACCACCGTGCCGTTGGCCATTTCCTTCCCAGAGATAAAATGCCCTAGCTGTTTAGGAGAAGACGGTTTTTAGCCATTACGAATGTGTCAAATCATCCCACAGTAAACTCTTTGTAAATACCTTTACTACTATTCTGACTTTCTTCTGGTGGGCAAGATTATGGTGATACATATTTTATTCTCCCAAGTGCTTAGTACACTTCTCTGTACATGGTCAGCGCTCAATACATGTCACTGATTGATGGATGGATTAATCAATGGGTGCTTCCCCTTCTAGACTGTAAACTCCCTGTGGACAAAGAAACATGTCAACCAACTCTGTTGTACTATACTCTCCCCAGTGCTTAGTTCAGTGCTCTGCACGTAGAAAGGGCTCAATAAATAAGAGTAATTGATAGCGCTCAATAAATACCATTGATTGATCGACTGATTGATGACACACAGCCACTTTGAGGTTACTCATTTTCTATTAGACTGTAAATATCATCATAATAATAATATGTTCGACTCACCAGAGTTGAATACGACTTGTGACATTTGTTGAGCAAGCACTGGATTGTATAAAATCCAATCGTGGCTTCGTGGAAATAGCTCGGGCTTCAGAGTCAGAGATCATGGGTTCTAATCCCGCTCTGCCACTTCTCAGCTATGTGACTTTGGGCAAGTCACTTCACTGTTCTGGGCCTCAGTTACCTCATCTGTAAAATGGGGATTAAGACTGGGAGCCCGACGTGGGACAACCTGATTACCTTGTATCTATCCTAGTACTTAGACCAGTACTTGGCACATAGTAAGTGCTTAACAAATCCTATTATTATTATTATCATTATTATCAGATCAGATCCAGTTCCTGTCCCACATGGGGCTCATAGTCTTCGAGAAAGGAAAACAGACATTTTAATGCCCATTTTATAGATGAGGAAACTGAGTCATTGAGAATTTAAGTGTTTTGTCCAAGATCACACAGCAAGGAAGTGACTCCCAGCTCTCTCCTCTTTCCACTAGTACACACCCTACATCTCCACATCAATATCGATCAACCAGTGGTATTTATTGAGCGCTCACTGTGTGCTATATTAAGCACTTGGGAGAGTACAACAGAATTGATAGACACATTCCCTGACCTCACTGAGTTTGTATTCCCTCCTACTTAAACTGTCAGCCCTAAATGGGACCAGAGCTTCATTCAAACAGATTCACTTGTATCTACGAGAAGATACAAGAGCCAAGAGAAGCATCGTGGCTCAGTGGAAAGAGCCCGGGTTTCGGGGTCAGGGGTGAGGGGTTCAAATCCGGCTCCATCAATTATTAGTGTGACTTTGGGCAAGACCCTTAACTTCTCTGTGCCTCAGTTACCTCATCTGTAAAATGGGGATTGACTGTGATCCCCCCTTTGGGGCAACCTGATCACCCTGTAGCTTCCTCAGCACTTAGAACAGTGCTTTGCACACAGTAAGCACTTAATAAATGCTATTATTATGATTATTATTATTATCCTAGTGCTTAAAACAGTGCTTAACACATGGGGAGTGCTTGTTAAATGATAAATAAATGAAAATAACTAAATATACAATCATGCAGTCTAGGGATGCATGGAGACTATGGATCCTTTCAGGAAAAAATGTACTTTTTATGGATTATGTTTAGCACTTACTATATGGTGGCCACTATACTAAGCTCTGGGGTAGATTCAAGCTACTCAAGTTGTACACAGTCCCTGTCCCACATGGGGCTCACAGTCTTAATCCCCATTTTACAGTTGAGGTCACTGAGGCACAGAGATATAAGAGCCAAGAGAAGCAGCGTGGCTCAGTGGAAAGAGCCCAGGGTCTGTCCCCCACCTCCCACTCCCCATCTCCCCCGCCTTACCTCCTTCCCCTTCCCACAGCACCTGTGTATATGTATATATGTTTGTACGTATTTATTATTCTATTTATTTATTTTACTTGTACATATTTATTCTATTTATTTTATTTTGTTAATATGTTTTGTTTTGTTGTCTGCCTCCCCCTTCTAGACTGTGAGCCCGCTGTCGGGTAGGGACCGTCTCTGTATCTTGGCAACTTGTACTTCCCAAGCGTACAGTGCTCTGCACACAGTAAGCGCTCAATAAATACGATTGAATGAATGAATGAAGAGAAGCCAAGTGCCTTGTCCAATGCAGACAGCAGAGAAGCGTCAAAATAGGGATTAAAACCCAGGTCCTTCTGGCTCCCAGGCCCGGGCTTTTTCCAATAAGTCACACTGCTTCTCCGCTGTGGCCGCTAAACCCCACACCCAACAATTTTCCTGACAACGTGACAAGCGATAGAATAGCACATAGAGTTCCCACGTACCGGTCACCAACTGAGATGAGATGGATTGAGTCACCAATCTCGTCTGCCTCCTCTTCTCCGAACGCTGGAACCCCAAGAGACAAACTCTGATTTTCACCTCCTCTCCCTTCGACAAGAGGCCGGAATGAACCGAACCGTGGAGGGGGTGGGATATTTTCTCCCTCTCCTTTTGGGAGGTATTGTGGGGCATCTTTGTATCACTATGTCTACCCCTGTCACCACATTTACTAGTTGGGATGTTTGTCTAGGGAGGGCCAAGGAGCTCAGAGACAGAGTGAAACCACCTGAGACACTGCACTTCCTGCCAGGCCTTTGCTAATCTCCTGGCACACCTGGAGGATTTTTTTGTTTGTTTTTATGGAATTTGTTAACTGTTTACTATGCGTCAAACGCTATTCTAAGAACCGCTTGGATAATCTACTTAACCTGTGGTCCAGGAATTCACGTTCAGGTACATAGTAGAAGTCATAATTGCATTCGTTAAGTGCTTACTGGGCGCAGAGCACTGCACTAAACTTTAAATGCAGTGCTTTGCACATAGTAAGAGCTCAATTAATACGACTGAATGAATAAGAGAAACAGCTTGGCTCAGTAGAAAGAGCCTGGGTTTGGGAGTCAGAAGTCGTAGGTCCTAATCCCGGCTCTGCCACTTGTCAGCTGTGTGACTTTGGGCAAGTCACTTCACTTCTCTGGGCCTCAATTACCTAATCTGGAAAATGGGGATTAAGATTGTGAGCCCCACTTAGGACAACATGAATACGTTGTATTCCCCCAGCGCTTAGAACAATGCTTGGCACATAGGAAGCGCTTAATAAATGTCATCATCATTATTATTATTATTATTATCAAAAATGATAGGAGAAAGTACACGGGTGGGGAATTAAACACAGTCCCTGTCCCTCATGCAGACTACAATCTATAAGTGGACAGAAATCACATCTACCAACTTTGTTGTATCGAATGTTCCCAAGCGCTTAGTACAGTGTTCTGAATCATCATCATCATCAATGGTATTTATTGAGTGCCTACCATGTGCAGAGCACTGTACTAAGCACTTAATTCCTTAGTAGATACCATTGATTGATTGATAGTTGTCCTTCAACGATAATAACAATATTGTAAGTCTTTAACAGATGCCATAATAGTGACATAGTGACTGCTTAACAAATACCATAATAATAATAATAATAATAATATAATTGCGTAACAAATGTCATAATAATAATAATAGTGAGTACTTAACAAATGCCATCATAATAACATAGTGTGTGCTTACCAAATACCATTATAATAGCATGGTAAGTGCTTAACAAATGCTGTAATACGAATATAATAAGTGCTTAACTAATGCCATAATAATAATATAATGAGTGCTAAACAAATACAATAATAATAGTAATGTAGTAAGTGCTTAATTAATGCCATAATAATAGTATAATGAGTGCTAAACAAATACCACAATAATGATAATGTAGTAAGTGCTTATATATAGTGCGTGCTTAACAAGTACCATAATACTAATATAGTAAATGCTTAACAAATGCCGCAATAATGATATATTGAGTGCTTAATAAATGCCATAGTAATGATATAGTAAGTGCTTAACAAATGCCATAGTAAAGACATAGTGAGTGCCTAACAAATGTCATAATAATAATATAGTAAGCGCTTAACAAATGCCGTAATAATAATATAGTGAATTCTAAATAAATACCATAATAATGATATAGTATGTGCTTAACAAATACTGAAATAATTATATAGTGAGTGCTTTACAAATCCTATAATGATATTATAGTGAGTGTTTAACAAATCCCATAAGAATGTGAGTGCTTAACAAATACCATAAGAATAGAGTAAGTGTTTAACAAATGCCATAATAAAAATATAGTGAGTGCTTAATACATACCACAATAATAGCAGGGTGAGTGCTAAACAAATATCATCATAATCTAGTGAGCGCTTAACAAATACAACAGCAATGTTGATAATATTAATAATTAATGTAAATCTAGGTGCATAAATCTAGATGGACCAATCTCTCCCTTCAGCTTTGCAATTTTTCTGTTTCTAGAGTGTGAATGTAACAGCGCACTGGAAATCCTACCTTCTGTAAGCGGGTGAGATCCCCAGGGGATGGGAGAAGATGAGAGTTGTATGTTTTTCAGGAGTTCGTACAACTGGCTCCACTGTTTCTGCAGCACGTTGTTCTGAAAATATTGGCCACCAGTTCTGGGCTCAGATGGGAAGACCATCAGAGATATATAGTACTTTCTGGCGATCTTGAGTGCGGTGGCTGAGACCCGGGTAATTGTGAGAGCTAAGTAGAGAATCCATCAATCAAGGGTCCTTACTGGGTGTAGAGCACTGCACTAAGTGCTTCGGAGAGTACGCTAGTACAAAGTGGGTAGACACGTTCGTTGCCCACTGCCTGTCTACTTCTTTTGTTTTTGCCTGTCTACTTGCTTCATTTTGTTGTCTGTTTCCCCTTCTAGACTGTGAGCCCGTTGTTGGGTAGGGATTGTCTCTATCCGTTGCCGAATTGTACTTTCCAAGTGCTTAGTACAGTGCTCTGCACACAGTAAGTGCTCAGTAAATACGACTGAATGAAGGAATGAACGATCTTACAGTCTAGAATTAGAGGCGACGTTAGTCAAAGAATCAGTGGTAGTATCCAGCGCTCACCGTGTGAAGAGCACTGAAGGAGTGATTGGAAGAGTCCAATACAATAGAGTTGGTGGACATGATCCCTGACCCAATGAGCTTACAATGTACATGGGGAGGCAGACATAAATCAATCAATCAGTGGAATTTATTGAGCACTTGTGTGAAGAACAGTTAATTAAGCAACTGGAAGAGTATAACAGAGTTCGTAATAATAATAATAACAATAATAATGACTGTATTTGTGAAGCACTTACTATGTGCTAAACACTGTTCTGTAGACACATTCCCGGTCAACAATGGGCTGACCATCTAGAGGGAGCGAGAAAAGTTCTCTCATTTCATTCCAGTCCTGATTCTAAGAAGATCCGTGAGGAAAGTGAACTTGATTAAAAATAAGCTGACGGAAGGAAATTGAGAGAAGCGAAGTGGCACGCCCTAGGTCACACAGCAAGCAAGCGGTGGAGTCGGGATCAATCAATCAATCAATCGTATTTATTGAGCGCTTACTGTGTGCAGAGCACTGTACTAGGCACTTGGGAAGTACAAGTTGGCAACATATAGAGACAGCCCCTACCCAACAGTGGGCTTACAGTCTAGAAGGGGTGACAGAGAACAAAACCAAACATATTAACAAAATAAAATAAAGAGAATAGATATGTACAAGTAACATAAATAAATACATAAATAGAGTAATAAATATGTACAAACATATATACATATATGCAGGTGCTGTGGGAAAGGGAAGGAGGTAAGACGGGGGGATGGAGAGGGGGACGAGAGGGAGAGGAAGGAGGGGGCTCAGTCTGGAAAGGCCTCCTGGAAGAGGTGAGTTCTCAGTAGGGCCTTGAAGGGAGGAAGAGAGATAGTTTGGCGGATTGGCAGAGGGAGGGCATTCCAGGCCAGGGAGATGATGTGGGCCGGGGGTCGATGGCGGGACAGGCGAGAACGAGGCACGGTGAGGAGATTAGCAGCAGAGGAGTGGAGGGTGCGGGGTGGGCTGTAGAAGGAGAGAAGGGAGGTGAGGTAGGAGGGGGCGAGGTGATGGAGAGCCTTGAAGCCGAGGGTGAGGAGTTTCTGTCTGATGCGCAGATTGATTGGTAGCCACTGGAGATTTTTGAGGAGCGGAGTAACATGCCCAGAGCGTTTCTGGACAAAGACAATCCGGGCAGCAGCATGAAGTATGGATTGAAGTGGGGAGAGACATGAGGATAGGAGGTCAGAGAGAAGGCTGAGAGAAGATTATTCTCTTTCTATTAGACCACGGTCAGGGTACTGCTTACAGGACACGGGATGACTAGGCTGGGTAGAAATGTTCCGGTCTGAAGCAGGGACTGAGAACGGAGAGGTTTTTCGTTATGATGATGATAGTATTTTTTAAGCGCTTCCTATGCGACAAGCGCTGTTCTAAGCGTCGGGGTAGACACAAGGTCATCAGGTTGACCTACGTGGGGCTCAGAGTCTTCATCACCATCTTACATATGAGGGAACTGCGACACAGAGAAGTGAAGTGATTTGCCCAAAGTCACACAGTTGACAAGTGATGGAGCCAGGATAAAAACTCACGATCTCTGACTACCAAGCCCGGTCTCTATCCACTAAGCCACGCTGCTTCTATATGTTACGATATCATTATCATCATTACTATACAATTATTCAGCGCTTAGAACAGTGCTTGGCACGTAGTAAGAGCTTAAAAAATACCATCAGCTTCATCATCATGCCTTCTCTCTCCCTGTGTTTTCCATCAATGTAGATGGCACTACCATCGTTCCCATCTCACAAGCCCGCAACATTGTTGTTATCCTAGACTCCGCTCTCTCCTTCACCCCACACATCCAGTCTGTCACCAAAACCTGTCAGTCTCACCTCCACAACATTGCCAAGTTCCGCCCTTTCCTCTCCATCCAAACCGCTACCTTGCTGGTGCAATCTCTCATACTATCCCGACTGGATGACTGCATCAGCCTCCTCTCTGATCGCCATCCTCCTGTCTCTCCCTACTTCAGTCTATACTTCACGCTGCTGGCCGAATCATCTTTGTGCAGAAACGCCTACAGCCATCTTCACAATCCCTCAGGAACTGGAGGCGATGAGACTGCTTCAGCCTCCCCTGCACCCACGTTCCACGAATCGCAGGGGAAGGCGCTTGCCATCATACCGGAGATGTCCATATCCAGAAAACTCCGTACCTGGGGAAGGTGGGAAAAATTAGATCTCCAGGTACACCAGGTCAAGTTCCCAGAGTTGCTCCCATGGCCGTATGCACAGCCGCACCCGCGGTCACTCCCATAACGTTACCGATAGTAAAAATGGCAGGGAATAAGAATGTGCTCCTAAGTTATGTGGGGCAAGGGGTGGGGTAAGACGGTTTTAACACTTGTCTACTTGTTTTGTTTTGTTGTGTGTCTCCCTCTTTTAGACTGTGAGTCCGTTGTTGGGTAGGGAACGTCTCTCTATGTTGCCGACTTGTACTTCCCAAATGCTTAGTCCAGTGCTGTGCACACAGTAAGCGCTCAATAAATACCATGAATGAATGAATGAAAGGTGAGTCCAGCAAACTGCACCTACCACCTATCATTAATTATCCGATTGATTTACTGAGCTTTTACTGAGTGCAGAGCACTCTATTAAGCGTTTTAGAGAATACTACTACTACTACTACTAATATAATATAACATAATAATTATAATATAATATAATAATTATAATAATGAGAGTAATTATAATAATACTTATGGTATTTGTTAAGTGCTTACTATGTGTCAAGTACTGTTCTACAATATAACAGAGTTGGTAGACGTGTTTTCTGCCACAGTATGTTTATAGTCTAGAGGGGGAAACGAACATAAACATAAATAAATCAATTCTGGATGTAATTCATGAATTGTAATTTAGTATATAAGACAATGTAATTTACTATAATCTAATAAATTTGTGGATATAATACAGTTAGATTTGCACCCTTTATTTGCCCCTCCGTCAGCCCCACAGCATTTATGTGCATAGATGCAATTTGTATGTTTATACCAATGTCTGTCTCCCCCTCTTGACTCTAGCTAAGCTCCCTGTGGGTAGGGAATGTGTCCAACCAACTCTGTTACACTGTACTCTCCTCAAGAGCTTAGTACAGTGCTCTGCATACAATAAACACTCAATAAACATGATTGATTGATTTATCGGAATGTACCTATGTGCCAACTCAACGGCACTTAATAATAATGTTAATAATTCTATCACTAGATTGTAATATTCTTTAGGGAAGGATCGTGTCAACTTGTTCTATCGAACTCTCACAAGGGCTTAGTCCAATTATCTACACACAGTAAGCACTCAAATATCAATGACTGATGTTGTACTCTATTTTATTAACGATGTGCATATAGCTATAATTACGTTTATTCTGCTGGTATTGACACCTGTCTACTTGTGTTGTTGTGGGTTTTTTTGTCTGTCTCCCCCTTCTAGACTATGAGCCCGTTGTTGTGTAGGGACTGTCTCTATATGTTGCCGATTTGTTCTTCCCAAGCACTTAGTAAAGTGCTCTGCACACAGTAAGAGCTCAATAAACACAATTACATGAATGAATCAATGTTGGGCTATGCTAAGTGCCTATTTACTAGGCTGTTTTTCCCAGGCTGTTGGGGGACAATTGCGGAGATCCAGACCCCACCAAACCCTAGAGTAATTGTATCCTCTATCGTGTCCTTGAAAATGTAGCAGCCTAGGTTTTCAGCACTAGCATTGAAATTAAAAATCCGGGACACATATCGGAAAACCAGCCCATCCGGTCTGAGACAGCACTTTAGAACATCTGGTGATAGATACAACAACTAAGTAGACAGACCTTTTCTTCGTGTGTCCTCACGATACACTTATGTCACATTACGTTGAAGATGTGATCTAGTGGACACACAAAGACAGGGTGGTCAGCTAAAAGAGGTCAGTCAAGCCCGGTCTTGGGAATCAGAGGACGTGTGTTCTAATCCCGCCTCTCCCACTTGTCAGGTTTGTGACTTTGGTCAAGTCACTTCACTTCTCTGGGCCTCAGTTCCCTCATCTGTAAAATGGGGATTAAAACTGTGAGCCTCCCGTGCGACAACCTGATCACGTTGTACCTACCTCAGGGCTTAGAGTAATAATAATAATAATAATAATAATAATGATAATAATAGTAATAATAATAATCGCATTTGTTAAGCGCTTACTATGTGCAAAGCCCTGTTCTAAGCGCTGGTGGAATACAAGGTGATCATGTTGTTCCACGAGGGGATCACAGTTTTAATCCCCATTTTACAGATGAGGTAACTGAGGCTCAGAGAAGTTAAGTGACTTGACCAAGGTCACACAGCAGACATGTGGCAGAGCTGGGAGTAGAACCCATGACCTCTGACTCCCAAGCCCGTGCTCTTTCGACTGAGCCACGCTGCATCCAGTGAAGCAGTACTCAGCACATAGTAAGGGCTTAAAAATACTATTATTATTATCATTATTATCATTATTAATGAGTGCTTACTAAGTTACTTATTAAGTTACTAAACTTACTAAGTGCTTACTAAGAATACAATACAACAATGTTGGTAGACACAATCGCAGCAATCGGTAGTATTTATTGAGCGCTTGCCGTGTGCAGAGCACTGTACTAAGTTCTTGGGAGAGGACAGTACAAGCAAGTTGGTGGACACATTCCCTGCACACGAGCAGCTCCAAATCTAGAGCGCAGAGACAGTCATTAAAATAAATTACGTCTCTAATAATAATGGCATTTGTTAAGTTCTTACTATATGCAAAGCACTGTTCTAAACGCTGGGGGATACAAGGTGATCACGTTGTCCCACGTGGGGTTAACAGTCTTAATCCCCATTTAATAGATGAGGTAACTGAGGCTCAGAGAAGTTAAGAGACTTGCCCAAGGTCACACAACAGACATGTGGCGGATCCGGGATTAGAACCCATGACCTCTGACTCCTAAACCCGGACTCTTTCCATTGAGCCACTAATCCAGGCAGCGAATGAAGTATAGATGGAAGCTGGGAGAGACAGGAGGATGGGAGATCAGAGAGAGGTATTTGTTAAGCGCTTATTATGTGCCAAGCACTATTCTAAGCCCTGGGGTAGATACAAGGTAATCGGGTTTTCCCACGTGGGGCTCACAATATTAACCCCCATTTTATAGATGAGGTAACTCAGGCCCATTGAAGTTAAGTGACTTGCCCAAAGTCACACAGCTGATAGGTGGCAGAGCCGGGATATGAACCCACGACCTCTGACCCCCAAGCCCAGGTGAGGTAATGTTAGGAATTGCCTAGTACCTCAAAAGGCACTGTTACCTTCTGAGGTAAGAAAGGAAGAATAAATAATGTGTTAGTGCCTACAAAGACCTGGATATTACTTGGAAAAGAATCCCGCTTTACTTCTCATTTTCTAATGCCCTCTCATCCTACCAGTGTGGATAAAACCATCTACCAGAAGGTAATGGTCAATCACACAGAGGTTTCGGAATTTCTCCTGCTGGGTTTCTCGGAGGTCCTGTAGATGCAGCTGATGCACGCCTCGCTGTTCCTCCTGGTCTACCTGCTAGCCCTAGCGGGGAATCTCCTCATTGTCGCCATCAACGTCCTCGACCGGCGCCTCCATACCCCATGTATTTCTTCTTCTTCAGGAACCTGCCCGTCCTCGACCTCTGCCACTTCTCCGTCACCGTCCCACAGTCCATACACAACTCCCTGACCGACTGTAGAGAAATATCCTCCCTGGGCTATGCTTTCCAACTGTTTGCGTTCATACACTGTGCCTGCATAGCGACTCCACTTCTCACGGCGATGTCCTTCAACCACTACTTGGCCATCTGCCTACCCCTGCGCTATCCCTCAGCTCATCGGTCTCGCGGGACCCATTGGAAATCTCCAAGAATTTGTGACAAAAACCGTCTCAGTCGGCCTCACCTTCGGTTATTTCCTCGCCATCATCGTCTCGTGCATATACAGGATTTCGGGCTCCGAGGGCCGGGCCAAAGGCTTCTCCACCTGCCTGCCCCATCTCACCGTCCTGACTCTATTCGTAGCAAATGGCTCCTTTGCCTACCTCAAGCCCGTGACTGACTCCCCCTCGACCCTGGACCGGCTGGTATTCGTGTTCTACATCGGTATGTCCCCGGTTCTGAACCCCCTCATCTACAGCCTAAGGAACCAGAACATGAAAGCCGCCTTGAGGAGAATGATATCGGGGAAATGCCTCTAAAATGGAGGCAGAACACCCTTCTAGCCCTTATAACGGCGGGTCCCCACTCCTTGGCATCGGTCCCACGGGAGTCTCCTGTGGAGAAGGATGGCTGGCCTGTTTACTGAGACCTTAGGCTCAAGGTCCTCCATGCGTGAATTGATTACAACGCCAGCCATCTACAGACAGTGGTGGGTGTGGAGATTGGCTATTTGTCTGCAGCATTTGTAAAGGTCTTATTACCAATCAATTGATCGTATTTACTGATCACTTCCAGTGTGCAGAGCACCGTACTAAGCGCTTGGGAGAGTACAATACAACCATGAACAGACAATCCCTGCCCACAACAAGTTTACCGTCTACTGGGGTAGGCAGATATTACCAAAAATAAACAAATTACAGATCCAAATATAAGTGCAGGGGGGTGAGAGCGGGGTGAATAAAGGGCACAAATCCAAGTGCAAGGGCAACCAGAAAGGAGTAGAAGAAGAGGAAATGGAGGCTTAATAGGAGAAGACCTCCTGCGGAGCGGTGTTCTTAATAAATCTCTAAAGATGGAGAGAGTAAGAGCTCAGAAGAGGGTCGTATAACTATTCAGTTTGTCGGAGTCTCATTCGTTACCGTAATATCTCTACATTTTAAATTCATTGTGAGAAGTGAAGATGTTTATTGTATCCTACTCCCCCAAGCGCTTACTACAGTGCTTCACACACGCCAAACGAAGACGATTGAGTAATTTGTGACCATGGGAATTCTCAAGGGTGAGGGAGGTAACATTAGTGGGACAGTCTGAGCCCTGCTGAACGTCGGAGATAACGTCACCTCTGGTCTCCTGAGTCTTCCAGCTAACTAGTCTTTCGGGACGAGCCCGGGGCTGTTCCTCCCAGGGGAGCCCTCTCCCCCCGACCAACACAGAACAGCGGCTGCTGTCTTCGAGGAGCCCGGAAAACTGGTTTTATGCCACACTCTTTCCCGTTCACACATCCGCAAGCGGAGTCTAGGAGGAAGAACTCAGCATCCCCAACCCTGGACGGCCCCGGTGAGTCAAAGTCAATCGCTCAATCCATCCATCGTAATTATGGAGCATTTACTGGGTGCAGAGAACTGTACTGATAAAACTGAGTAGATAGACAGGATCTGCGCACACACTAAGTTCTTGCAAGAGTCCAGCACAACAGAATTGGTAGACACAATGCCATCCCTTGCATGAGAAGTAGATATTAAAATGAATTAAAGACAGAGGAAGCATCAGGGCAAAAGAATATGTCCCTGTGTGAGAAGCAACTGAAAAGTAGCATGATCTAGGGGAAAGACCACAGGACTGGAAGCCAGAGGACATGGGTTCTAATTCTGGCTCCACCCCTAATTTGCTATGTGATTTTGAGTAAATCACTTCACTTCTCTTTGCCTCAGTTACCTCATCTGTAACATGGGGATTATGACTGTGACCCCCATGTGGAACATGGACTGTGTCCAACCCGATTAGCTTGTATCTATCCCTGCACTCACTTAGTATATTGCCTGGCACATAGTAACCTTTTAACAAATATCATCAAAAAAAGGGTAGGTGGTGGAGCTGGGATTAGAATGCAAGACCGTGTGCTTTCCATTTACGTTATGCTGCATCCCAATCACAGATCAGAATGGCAGATACAGAATACAAGTCCAGGTTGTAAAGACTGGCAAGATAAAAAGGCAAGAAGGCAGAGAAAATGGAAGGGGAAGGCTAGGTGTGAGAGAAGCAGACAGACGTGGGATGTGGGTGCAAACCAGTCGCTGTGGAAAAGATACTGATCGTCCGAAAAAGAAAACGTCTCTGAGTTGGGAGGCGTGGATTGATAATAATTACGGTATTTCTTAAGCGCCTACCATGTGTCAAGCACTATTCTAAGCGCTGCGGTAGATGCAAGGTAGTCAGGTTGTCCCACATGGGGCTCAGAGTCTTCAACCCCATTTTACAGATGTGGTCACTGAGGCACAGAAAGGTTAAGTGGTTGGCCGAAGGTCACACAGCAGGTAAGTGGCAGAGCCGGGATTAGAAGCCTGGTCTCTTTCCATTAATCCACACTGCTAACCTCAAGTTGAAACCGGTCGAGACCAAGATGCCAGGATCCCAAGAAGAGGTCAAAGGACAATGAAACTGAGGTTAGAATAGCCTGGAAACTCGCTGCTGGCAGGGACTGGGTCTAGAATCCAGCTGACCTCCCAGAATTGATTCCCAATGCTAGGGAATATTGCGATGTGATACTTGGGGTGGTTGGGTTATGTGGGTTTCCCCTACCTCCTCCCACCCAATTTATTCACCGTCCCTTTTGGGTGCCTTGACTCTTAGGTCTTTGCCTCCTAGTACTAGGATACTCACCCTACCCCAGCCCCATAAGGATTATGTCCAATTGCTTACACTCTGTTGCTTCCCGTCTGTAAATCCCGTCATTGTCTGCCTCCCCCATAAAATTGCAAGCCCCTTGAGATAGGGATCCAGTTTAAGAAGACTAGCGTTTTCTCCAAGGGCTTAGAACAGTGCTCTGGTAGTGCTCACCAAACGGAGAAGCAGTATAGCCTAGCACAAAGACCCTGGGCCTGGGAGTCAGAGGACCTGGGTTCTAATTCCCTTTCCACCTCATATCTGCTCTGTGACCTTGGTCAAGTCACTTCTCTGTGGTTCAGTTTCCTCATCTGTAAAGTGGGGATGAAGACTGTGAGACCCATGTGAGACGGAGGCTGTTGTCCCATCTGATTAGCTTTTAAACTATACAGTGCTTGACACATAGTATGTGCTTAACAAATTCCACAATTATTTTTACTATTATTATTATTATCATTATTATCTTCAGTGAATAAAAGGACAAAAACACAGACAGAGAGAGGAACGATTTGGTTAAGGGGGTTTCCTAGATCATAAGGAGGGAATCAAAAGGAGACTTTTGATCACAAAAATGATTCCAGATGACAGAAAAGTAGCCTCTGAGGAGACATCTTAGAATCTATGAGGAGATAGTACTGGTAAAAAGAAATCATATCAGACTCCTCCACTTAAGGCCCTCAATCATCAGTCATCACCATCAGTGGTGTTTAGTGAGCGCTAACAGTGTGCAGATATTATACTGAGCCTTTGAGAGAGTACAGTATGCCAGAGAAGCAGCATGGCATAGTGGATAGATCATTGTTCTGAAGTCATCGGTTCTAATCCCTGCTCTGCCACCTGTCTGATATGTAACCTTGGGAAAGTCACTTCATTTCGCTATACCTTAGTTACATCCTCTGTAAAATGGAGATGGGAACTGTGAGTCCCACGTGGGACAGGGACTGCATTCATCCCAATTTTCTTGTAGTCATCCCAGGGCTTAGTACAGTACTTGGCACACAGTAAGTGCTAAAATAATACTATTATTGTTATTATTATTATTATTATTATTATCATTACAATATAGCAGTGTTGGTAGACACTTTCCTTACCCACAAGAAGCAAAAAGTCTAGAAAGGGAGACAGGCATTAATCTAAATAAATAATGTACGATATATACAATTCATAATTTATAAATACGAAGTTTTGTGGGGTTGAGAGTAGCTTGATTATCCTCATGACAAAGCCAGGATGATTCATCCATTCGTTTATTAAATCGTATTTGACAGCACAGTAGATTCTGGAGGCTTTAAGTCACGAGGTCCCTCAGAACAAAAGAGGAACCCTGCTTTCTCCAGAGGGAAAATAGAGGCCACGAGGGAAGGATTACAAATTGCCACTTTGGAGGAGCGCAGAATGTGAAAGACTCCATCTTTCGAGATGTCCTCAACAAGAGAGTGATGTCTCCACCCGGGTGCAACCAGCGATGATTCAGTGGGATTTATTGATCGCTTACTATATGCAGGGCACTGGACTAAGGGCTTGGGAGAGTACAATATAACAGAGTTGGGAGATTCGTTCCCTGGCCACAGTGAGTTTACAGTCCAGAGGGGGAAACAGACTTTAAATAAACCATCAATGGTAACTACTAAATGCTTCTTGTATGCAGAGCTCTGTACTATGAGCTCGGAAGAGTGAAATATAACAGACAAGAGACAGGTTCCCTGACCTCAACGAGCTTGACGTCTAGTGACAGAGGGGCTGAACAGCAAAAAGGAGAAGCTTTTAAGTATGGGAGAAATATGACGAGCCTGTTTCCATCCATTGGTAAGTGCCAACGTGCATCAGGAAATTCAGTTCAGTGACCTTCAACTGTTTCATTGTTCATGTGAGTTCCTGCCTGACCATTGTCTTCCTCTAGCTTGTTAAGCACTTACTATATTCCAAGCACAGGGCTAGGCTCTGGGGTAGATACACAATTGAACAGAGTCCATGTTCTAGATGGGGCTCACAGGCTAAATTGGAGAGAGAACAGGTATTTTTATAAGTACTTGTTAAGCACTTAGTGTGTGCCTTGTAATAATAATAACAATAATAATAATTATGGTATTGGTTAAGCGCTTACTAGGTGCCAGGCACTGTACTAAGCACTGAAACTGTTCTAAGTGATGGAGCTGAAACAAGATTGGACAAAGCCCATATCCCACATGGAGCTCACAATTCTAAATAGAATGGAGAACCGGTATTTTTTTTTTCACTGATACTTGATAAGCACTTATGTACGTGCCTAGTACTGTTCTTAAGCACTGGGGGAGATACAAGATAATAATAATAATGATGGTATTTGTTAAGCACTTACTATATGCCAGGCACTGTTCTAAGCACTGGGGTAGGTACAAGGTAATCGGGTTGTCCCATGTGGGGCTCACAGTCTTAATCCCCACTTTATAGATTAGGTAACTGAGGCACAGAGAAGTTAAGTAGCTTGCCCAAGATCACACAGCAGACAAGTGGCAGAAGTGGGATTAGAGCCTATGTCTTCTGACTCCAAAGCCGGTGCTCTTTCCACTAAGCCATGCTGCTTCTCTAATACTCAGATTGGACATAGACCCTTTCCCACATAGGGCTCGCAGTTTACGTAGCGGGAAGAAAAGGTCATTAATCACTATTTGAAAATGCAGGAACTGAGACCAGAGACGTTATGTGACTGGCCCAAGGTCTCACAGCAGGCCACACTGCAAGTTTGTAGCAGAGCTATAATTAAAACTCTGTCTCTTGGTCTAGGTATCTCCTTGAATTTCATTTGGTCTCTGTGCTTCTGTCTCCCTGTCTCTGTTTCTCTGCATCTGCCTGCCTTTAAGTCACCCTGCTGCTTCGTGTTTACCTTTGTGTTTATTTGGGAGAGGGGAGTGGTGGTCTGTCAGATATGAAGGGGAGGGCGTTCCAGGGCAAATAATTTAGGGTGACTACATAAATAAGAAGAGTTGCAGTATCTCAATAGTTACGAACATTTAAGAACAGGGAAGGTTCCCAGGAGAATAAATCCGTATTAGGGCTTGTCTTCATTCCAGGCCAAAGGCAGAAGAAAGAAATCAGAGAGGTCCGATGCAACTTAACAATTTAACTTTTCCTATGTTTTTCGCGGAGTGATACTTAACCGTATTCTTGGTACACTCAGGTAACTCTCAGAACACATGGCCAATCACACAGTTGTGACAGAATTCCTCCTGCTGGGTTTTACGGAGGTCCGGGAGCTACAGCTGGTCCACGCCGCCCTGTTCCATCTGGTCTACCTGGTGGCCCTGACGGGGAATCTCCTCATCGTCGCCGTCACTGCCCTCTCCCGGCGTCTCCACACCCCCATGTAGTTTTTCCTCGGGAACCTGTCCCTCATCGACCTCTGCCTCATCTCCGTCACCGTCCCAAAATCCATCCTCAACTCCCTGATCAACAGCAGGTCCATCTATGTCAGAAATTGGGTGGACCAGGTCCTTTTGGCGGTTCTGTTTGGTGGTTCAGAGCTGTTGTCTTCATGGCAATATCCTATGATCGCTACATTGCCATCTGCCGCCCCCTGCGCTACAACCTCATCATGGACCAAGGGATCTGTAGAAAGATGGCCCACGTGTCTTGGCTCAACGGAGGGCTTTAGGGGGTGCTGTACTCAGTCGGGACGTTCATAGTAAGCTTCTGTGAGGCCAACGTCATCTAGGGGCTCTCTGTGACGTCCCCTCCTTACTGAAGATCTCCTGTTCGGAAACACACGTTGTCATTGACATCAGTGTGACTGTGGGAATCGGCTTTAGTTTCGCCTTCTTCGTCTCCATCGTCATCTCCTACATTCACATATTCTCAGCCGTGCTGAGGCTCCCGTCCACCTAGAGTCGGGCCAAGGCCTTCTCTACCTGCCTGCTCCACCTCGTCGTCGTCACCCTTTTTGTCTCGACTGGAATCTTCACTTACCTCAAACCCGTGTCAGACTCCCTGTCGACGCTGGACTTGCTGGTATCCGTGTTCTACACTGTGGTGCCCCCACCCAGAACCCGCTCATCTACAGCCTGAGGAACAGGGACATGAAGGCCGCCTTGAGGAACGTTTGTGGCTGAAGCCCATTTCTCTTGTCCACTCTCCCCTCCTCTTTGACCTTAAATTGATTGTGTACCCCTTAAACACTTTGTTACTCACCCCAGCCCCACGATACTTGTATAAATAGTCTCATGCTCTACTATTTTCCCTAACCCTAATCTACTTTAATGTCTGCCTCTCCATGTAGACTGTAAGCTTCCAGAGGGCAAGTATCATTCCTACCAACTCCTTTGCGTTGTAATCTCCCAAGTACTTAGTACAGACTCTGCGAACAGTAAAAAGCCATTGATTGATTGATTGATTGTTGTCCCAATCCCCAACAAAGCATGTGGCCAGGGAGCCACAAGGCTCAGAGGGTACTATGGGAGAGACAAAGAAGGTGAAGTGCGATGGGCAGAGAGAAATAGGGCAGATACCCGAAACCAAGGGTGGAGTGGTCAGGGGATGGTGAGAGGATGCTGCGGGACTGGTGGTGGTCCCACAAAGACAGAGCAGCCAGGGGGTAGAGATGTTGAGGAGGAAGATTACCCAGAAATCATTGCTACAGGAAATGGGCCACAATCAGACGCAATTAGAGGACCAGGTAGAACAGATCCGGATCAAAATTGTCCAGGGGAAAGCAGGATCTACAGGGAAAGAATATGACCCTAATTTTTTAGTAGTACTTGTTAAGTGCTTATTGTGTTTCAAGCACAGTACTAAGTGATGGGATAAGAGAAGAAGCATGGTGTAGTGGGTAGAGCACAGGCCTGGATATCAAAACGAGCTGACCTGCCACTTGTCTGTTGTGCGAACTTGGGCAAGTCACTTCACTTCTCTGTGTCTCAGTTGCCTCATCTGTAAAATGGGGATTAAGACTGTGAGCCCCATATGGGAAAGGAACTTTGTCCATCCTAATTAAATTCTGTCTGGCCCGAGGCTTAGTACAGTGCTTGTCACATAGTAAATGTTAAACAAATGCCATTAAAAAGATGTTAATGATAAATAGATATCATGTCACTGAGCAAACAGATGGTGGAGCTGGGATTAATAATAATAATAATAATAGCATTTATTGAGCGCTACTATGTGCAAAGCACTGTTCTAAGCACTGGGGAGGTTGCAAGGTGATCAGGATGTCCCACGGGGGGCTCGCAATCTTCATCCCCATTCTAAAGGTGAGGGAACTGAGGCACAGAGCAGCCAAGTGACTCGCCCAAAGTCGCACAGCTGAAAATTGGTGGAGCCGGGATTTGAACCCATGACCTCTGACTCCAAAGCCCGGGCTCTTTCCACTGAGCCACACTGCTTCTCATACAAGTACCCCAGTTATTATCATTAGTATTAGTATTATCATTAATTGGGATGCCCCTTGAATTAATTCAGTCCCAGCAGGAGGAAGGAAAGGATCATCGCGCCAAGCCCATTTCACAGATGGGGAAACTGAGGCTCAAGGTATCCGAAAACCCCAGATCAGGCTAGATCAGACTCAAACTTCCCCCTGAATCGAACCTCTCCTCTTGCTGCTCTTGCATAGTCCCCTCGGAGCCAGGATGCTAGCAATCCCCGCTACAGTCTTCCCCACATCGCTCATTCTCGCTTGACAACTGCGGGAGACGGAGGCTGAATGTTAGGTGTCCAGTCACACTCAGCTAAGTATCTTGTCAGCTCGTTCATTCATTTATTCATTTGTATTTATTTAACACTTATTCTGTTCAGAGTACTGTAGTAAGCACTTGGAAAGTACAATTACTGTAATTACTTTACAGGGAGAGAGACAATCCCTGCCCACACAGGGCTTACAGTCTAAAATCCTGACATCAAAGCAAGTTAACAGACATTAATAAAAATATAATTATAGCTATGTACATATACACACAATTGCTATGGGGCTGGGGGTTGAGTAGAGCAAAGGGAACGAGTCGAGGTGATGGGGAGGGAAGGGAGAGCTGCGGAAAAGGGGGGCTTAGTCTGGGATGATAATGATAATCATAATATCTGTAGTATTTATTAAGTGTTACTATGTACCAGGTACTTTACTAAGTGCTAGGATGGTAATAAACAAATCCTTTCTAAATCAACTTGCCCCCGTATTCCTACTAAAACACTGCCCACGCACAATGGTCTTCTAATGCCAGACTACTGACTGTACCTCTATCTCATCCATCTCCCCTTCGACCTCCCACCTACATCCTGCCTCTGGCCTGGAGCGCCCTCCCTCTTCGTGTCCAACAGACAATTACTCCCCCCACCTTCAAAGCCATAATGAAGGCGTATCCCCTCCAAGAGGCCTTTCCTGATTAAACCCTCTTCTTCCACCGCTTTCTGCGTCACCCTTGCAGTTGGATTTGCAACCTTTATTCACTTCATCCTCTGCCCCACACCACCTATGCCTATGTCTGTCATTTATTCATTGGTATTAATGTCTGTCTCCCTCTCTAGACTGTAAGCTCTCTGAGGACAGGGAACATATCTACCAACTCTGTTATATTGTAGTCTCCCAAAATGCTTAGTATATTGTCTTGCACATAGTAAGCACTTAATAAATATGATTGATTGATTGATTGCTACTACTCCCAAAATGACCACCCCTTGTTTCATTCTAAAGTGGATTCTGTACCAGATCTCTCAAAAATGGCTTCTGGTCATGCTTGCCACGATAGACTGCAATAAAGTTCTGGAAGGTCATACAGTGCCCATCCACTGATCTATTGCTGATCCTTAAAACAAGACCCATGAGCAGTGCATCCAACTTAGATTTCATTCCTAAAACCTTTCTCTGCTTCCCTCCTCTACCCTCCCCCCACTTTGTAAAATGCAATTTGTTAAGTGCTTACTATGTACCAAACACTATATTAAGCATTAGGGTAGATACAAAATAATCAGAGCCCACATGGGGCTCACAGGTATTGAATCCCCATTTTTCAGAGGAGGGAACTGAGGCATAGGGAAGTGAAGTGACTTGCCCAAGGTCACACAACTGACTAGTGGCAACCTTGGGATGAGAACCCAGGTCCTCTGACTCCCAGACCCGGGCTGTTTCCATTAGGCCACGCTGCTTCTGATGAGATACTCAGATGTTCCTAATTCCTGGCTTGAAAAAAGGTTCAAATCCCCAGGGTTTTCATTAATTCTGGAAAGGGAATAATGATTAGTCCGTTGATGTTGTTCTAGGAAGGAGTCCCAGAGTGGGACCCACGTGGGACTGGGCAGTTATTTAGGTTGTGAGGGGCAGTGCTACAGGTAGCCCACTATCCCGGCCTTACGATGTAACCGGCCCGTCAGCTGTCTCAGGGCAGCCCAGGGCCTGTTCTCCCATGGGGAATCCACTAGGAAATAACCTCACCGTCATCTGAGTGGACGGTGCAGTCACCCGGAGAGCCAAGAGGGGGAGGGAGGATCCTGACAGCTCTCACCCCTCGCCCAGACCTTCCTGTCACCCCACCAGCATCCAGGATCGACGAGACAAAAAGAACTGTGCTACGTGCTAAGTGATAGGTATATCCCAAGAACTGTTGGTGAGTGCTGTGGTAAATATAAGACTGTAACTTCTTTGTGGGCAGGGAAAGTGTCTGCTAACTCTGATGTATTTTCTCAATCATTTAGTACAGTAAACACTCAAAAAATACCACGGATTAATTTAATCAATAAAATCAGATCAGAAATAGTCTGAGAGGTTACAGTAAAGAGACTTAGGTATATGCCTATATCTTTATAGCCGTATGAAGGTTAGCAATATTAGTATCAATCAATCAATAAGTGGTATTTATTGAGAACTAGTATTCACAGAGCATTGTACTAAGCCTGTGAAAATTATAGTTGGTAGACACAATTCCTGAGCAAAAGAACCTTACATTCTAGTTATCTATTTCTCCAGGTCCTTATGGGCAGGGAATGTTTCTACCAATTCTGTTGTATTGTATGCTCCCAAGTGCTTAATACAGTGCTCTGCACACGGTAAGTGCTCATTAAATACCATTAGTTAATTGACTGTGGGAGGCAGACATTAAGGTAAATTGTGAAGAGGGGAAACAGTAGAGAATAAGAATATGGGTTTAAGTGCTTTGCTGCTGGTGTGAATATTAAAGTGCTTGCTTACGGATACGAAGCGGGAGGGAATGCCAGGTCAGAGAGAGGATGTAAGCAAGTGTTCAGCGGTGAGATAGATGAGATGGCGGTACAATGAATAAGTTGGTGTTAAAGGAGCAAAGTGTAAGGGCTGGGTTGTAGTGGGAGATTAGTGAGGTCAGGTAGAAGTCAGGTAGTTCTTAAGCTCATTTTGGGCAGGGAATGTGCCTGTTCATTTTTACATTATACTCTCCCAAGCGCCTAGTTCAGCTGTGCACACAGGAGGCGTTCAATATATACGATTGACTGGCTGATTAGAGGGAAAGAGATTATTTGAATGCCTTAAAGCTGAAGGTAAGGAGTTGGTGTTCGATGTGCAGAGGGAAGAGGAATCATGGGAAGTTTCTGAGCAGAGGGAAGATGGGTGGATATGACAAAGGAAGCATGAGAATCTGTGTATTCTTGGTCTTTCCTGATATTTAAGAATAAAACAGGCATCTTGGCAGTCGAAAGATCGTAGTTTTGTCCTGAATCCATACAGGAATGATATGATGAGACTCCTTCCACGTTGTTGCCCCGTTGCACAATCAATCAGTGATATTTATTGAGCGCTTACTATGTACAGAGCACTATACTAAGTGCTTGGGGGAGTAGAGTGAGAGACGCAGTATGGCCAAGTGGAAAGAGAATGGGCTTGGGAGTCAGAGGATGTGGCTTCTAATCCCAGTTCCGCCACTTATCAGCTGTGTGACTTTGGGCATGTCACGTAACTTGTCTGTGCCTCAATTCACTGATCAGCAAAAGATAGATAGCAAAAGCGATTAGAACGGTGCTTTGTTTAAAGCGGCCCTTCTCCCGGAAGGATCCTCCACGCAGAGCGCCGCCATAGAAGCCCGGGATTCCGTTCCCGAGAGGCCTGCCCGCCATCACATCGCTCGGCCCTGCTGCTCCCAGTAGGATCCTCTCCTCAGAGCGCCGCCATACAAACCCGGGACTACGTTCCCGAGAGGCCCGCCCGCCCGCCCGCCAACACACTACGTGGCCCCGCTGCTCCCGGCACGATCCTGTCATCCGGACGCCTCCGCGAGGGCCGGGGTTCCCCCACCCTCCCTCCCTCCGTCCTTCCGTCTGCCCGCCCGTCCATCCGCCCATCCCCGTGCAGCCTGTTATCGGGAGCTTATGCCTCGTGGCCGGGCTCCTGGCCGTCCCCCGCTAGGACATCTGCATTCTGTCCCGACCACACCGAGGCCCCTGGGCTGGGCCCCCACCACCCCCATCATCGCTACACTCACCCCTCGAAGCCACCTACACTCTATCCAAGGATCCAACTGGGATAGTGGGACATTGTGCCCCCTGCTTGTTCATGGGTCATTGTATCCCCTTCTTTGTCTGGGGATCATTGTCTTTGTCTGTGCTTCCATCCCCCCCGCCACCCCTTAAGCGACGATCTTTGAGAAGCCCCCCACTCCCCCTTCCCGGTACGGACCTGACTGATCCCCCACCTTCGCCTCCCCTCCCCTGGGAAAAAGTCACTTGGTATCACCAAGTTACTTTAACGACAACCTTATTCGCACCTAGTAAGCCCTACCATGCTATTTGGCTATTCACTCCTCTCCCCAGGCATCTCCGCTCCCATGACCCCACTTAACGGTTCCGCCCTACTCCAGAGCTGCCATCCATAGGACCCACCTCCGAGACAATTTTGCCAAGAGCCCCTGGACTCTGCCATTAACCTCTTTGATCTGATTTGACTGACCTATAGACAATTCATCCTTCTGTTCTGAGCATCATCTTCCCATCCTATGGTCGCTCCTGCATGTTAATTGTTAACTGCTCTCTGTGATGTCATCGTCTGCTTATTTTATTATTACCATCGAATGTTAATTGATAACGTCTCTTGATGATGTCATCACCTGCTTATTTTACTGCCATCGCATTTTAATTGTTAACGGCTGTCTGCGTTGTTATTCAACTTGTACTTCCCAAGCGCTTAGTACAGTGCTCTGCACACAGTAAGCGCTCAATAAATGCGATTGATTGATTGATCTGCTTATTTCTTACCATGACATAGTAGTTATCTCCTCTCTGTGATATCATCATCTGCCTATTTTTTTATTACCATAGCATACTAATTGTCAACTACCCTCTATGATGTAATCACCTACTTATATCATTGCGACTCTGTTATTGCTACTGCATTTCAATTGATAACCTCCCGCTATGCTGTAATTTACCTTGCTGACCTCACCATGGACTATCAATTCTCCTGCTCCCAACTGCCATTCCCATTCCTCACCACCCCCTTCCCCTCTCCGACCCAGTTCTTTCCGTCCCTTCCCCCCCCCCCCCACGCTCACCCCCTACAAAAGATAATAATAATAATAATAATGACATTTGTTAAGCGCTTTCTATGTGCAAAGCACTGTTCTAAAGCGCTGGGGGGGTGATACAAGGTGATCAGGTTGTCCCACGTGGGGCTCACGGTCTTAATTCCCATTTTACAGGTGAGGTAACTGAGGCTCAGAGAAGTTAAGTGACTTGCCCATCTCACACAGCAGACATGTAGAGGAGTCGGGATTCGAACCCATGACTTCTGACTCCAAAGCCCGTGCTCTTTCCACTGAGCCACGCTGGATCCTTCTGTACCAGCGCCAACCCACAACTCCTCCCTCCCTCCCTCCTCTCTTCCCTTCTTCCCGCCCCCACCCCAACCCAATTCTCCTTTCTCATCGCCAACCCTCTTCCCTCTCTCCCCACCTAGGCCCCCCGCCAACTCATGCCAATCCAAAACCTCCCCACCCCTCGCACACTTCCCCCTGCCTCCTCTCCCTCCACAGCTGCTGCTTTGGAACCCGCGATCAATTGTAGGTAAGCTCCCTTTCATCCTGGACCTATACCTTCCCAGCTCTCTATTCCTCGCCCTTACCGAAATATGGCTGTCTCTGGACGACACGGTCTCTTCTGCTGCTCTCTCCAGTGGAGGCCTCTTCTTCTCCCAGTCCCCCAGACTCACCGTAAAAGGAGGATGTGTCGGTTTCCTTCTCGCCCCCCAATGTCGCTTTCGTACTATCTCTCATCCCCCTTCCCTTTTATTCCTTTCCTTTGAAGCCCACATTATTCACCTTTATCACCCCCTACAGATTCTTGTACCCGTCATCTACCGCCCCCCAGCCCCACCTCCAACCTCTTTAACTATTTTGACCCATTCCTTACCTTCCTTCTCTCCTTTGACATGACCACTCTGATCTTCGGAGACTTCAACATCCAAATGGATATCCCTGGTGACTCCTCTGCCGCCCGCCTTCTATCTCCCCTTGACGCTGCCAACCTCCTGCTCCACCCCACCTCGCCCACTCACCAACTTGGTCACACCCTCGACCTCATCATCTCCTACCGCTGCACTATCTCCACACTCACCAACTCTGAAATCCCTCTCTCTGATCATAACCTTCTCACCTGCCTCCTCACTCACACTCATCTCCCCTGTAAATCTATATTACTACCTCAAAGAGACCTCCACTCTCTCGATTCACCTGTATATATGTATATCACCTGTATGTATATATATATATATATATATATATATATATATATATATATGTTTCTACGTATTTATTATTCTATTTGTTTATTTATTTTATTTGTACATATTTATTCTATTTATTTTATTTTGTTAATATGTTGTGTTTTGTTCTCTGTCTCCCCCTTCTAGACTGTTGGGTAGGGACCGTCTCTATACGTTGCTAACTTGTACTTCCCAAGCACTTAGTGCAGTTCTCTGCACACAATAAGCGCTCAATAAATACGATTGAATGAATGAATGAATGAATGACTCCATCCATCTTTCTGAGTGCCTCACGCCCCAACTTGCCTCCCTTTCCTCTCTACCCAATCTTGATGATCAGATTACTGCTCTCAACTCTACCCTCTCTACTCAGCTCGACTCCCTCGCTCCCCTTTCCCTTCGCCGCTCTCCCACAGCCCACTAACCCACTAACCCACTAACCCAAAGCCCTGGATCAGTGACACTGTCTGCCTCATTCACTCCTATGCTCGAGCTTCTGAACACTGCTCGCAAAAGTCTAAACACAATGCCAACCTCGTTCACTTCGAGTCTAGCCTTTTCTGCCTTATTTCTGCCCTCTCCTCTGCCAGATAAAACTATTTCTCCTCCATTATTGACACCCATGCCCACCATCCCCGTCAGCTCTTCCGTACATTTAACTCCCTTCTCAGGCCCCCTCTTCCTTCCCCCTCCTCCTTCCCTCATCCCAAACTATCTGTTCTCCTACTTCATTAGTAAAAGTAACTCCATCAGGTCTGAGCTCCCCAAAGTCACTCCTCTCCCTTATCCATCCTCCCGGCTCTCAACACTCTCCACAACTATCCCATCTTTCCCAGCAGTATCCTCAGATGAGATCTCCTCCCTCCTCTCAAGTACTACTCCGGCCACCTGTGCTTTTGACCCCATTCCCTCTCATCTTATGAAATCTCTCGCTCCGTCACTCCTCCCCTCCTTAACTTCCATCTTCAACCGCTCACTCTCCACTGGTTCCTTTCCTTCTGCCTTCAAACATGCCCACGTCTCTCCCATCCTAAAAAAGCCCCTCTTGACCCCACCTCACCTTCTAGTTATCGCCCTATCTCCCTCCTACCATTCATTTCCAAGCTCCTTGAACGAGTCGGCCACACGCGCTGCCTCGAATTCTTCAACGCCAACTCTCTCCTCGACCCCCTACAATCTCGCTTCCGTCTCCTACATTCCACGGAAACCGCCCTCTCAAAGGTCACCAATGACCTCCTGCTTGCCAAATCCAACGGCTCCTACTCTATCCTAATCCTCCCCGACCACTCAGCTGCCTTCGATACTTTGGACCACCCACTTCTCCTCAACATGCTATCCAACCTTGGCTTCACAGACTCTGTCCTCTCCTGGTTCTGTTCTTATAACTCCGGCCATTCATTCTCAGTCCGTTTTGCGGGCTTCTCCACCCCCTCACATCTCCTTACTCTAGAGGTTCCTCAGCGGTCAGTTCTTGGTCCCCTTCTGTTCTCTATCTACACTTACTCCCTTGGTGAACTCATTTGCTCCCACGGCTTCAACTATCATCTCTACGCTGATCACAACCAAATCTACATCTCCGCCCCTGCTCTCTTTCACTCCCTTCAGGCTCGCATCTATTCCTGACTTCAGGACATCTCCATCTAGATGTCTGCCCGCCATCTAAAACTCAATGTGTCCAAGACTGAACTCCTTATCTTCCCTCTCAAACCCTGCCTCTCCCTAAGTTACCCATCACTGTTGACGGCAGTACCATCCTTCCCGTTTCAAAAGCCCGCAAAGCTGGTGTCATCTTCGACTCCGCTCTCTTGTTCAACCCTCACATCCAATCCGTTACCAAAGCCTGCCGATCTCAACTCTGCAACATGGCCAAGATCTGCCCTTTCCTCTCCATCCAAATCGCTACCCTGCTCGTTCAATCGCTCACCCTATCCTGACTGGATTACTGCATCAGCCTCCTCTCTGATTTCTCATCCTCCTGTTTCTCCCCACTTCAATATATACTTCACACTGCTGTCCGGATCATCTTTGTGCAGAAACGCTCTGGGCATGTTACTTCCCTGCGCAAAAATCTCCAGCGGCTACCAATCAACCTACGCATCAGGCAAAACCTCCTCATTCTCGGCTTCAAGGCTCTCCATCACCTCGGCCCCTCCTACCTCACCTCCCTTCTTTCTTTCTACTGCCCAGCCCGCACCCTCCGCTCCTCTGCCGCTAACCTCCTCACCGTGCCTCGTTCTCACCTGTCCCGCCTTTGACCCCCGGCCCACATCATCTCCCTGGCCTGGATTGCCCTCCCTCCCAACATCCTCTAAGCTAGCACTCTTCCTCCCTTCAAGGCCCTATTGAGAGCTCACCTCCTCCAGGAGGCCTTCCCGGACTGAGCCCCCTCCTTCCCCTCCCCCTCCCTATCCCCCCTGCCCTACCACCTTCCCCTCCCCACAGCACCTGTATATGTGTTTGTACATATTTTTTACTCTATTTAATTTACTTGTACCTATTTACTATTCTATTAATTGTATTTTGTTAATATGTTTTGTTTTGTTCTGTCTCCCCCTTGTATCAATCAGTCGTATTTATTGAGCGCTTACTGTGTGCAGAACACTGTACTAAGCGCTTGGGAAATACAAGTTGGCAACCTATAGAGACAGTCCCTACTCAGCAATGGGCTCACAGTCTAGAAGGGGGAGACAGATAACAAAACCAAGCATATTAACAAAATAAACTAAATAGAATAGATATGTACAAGTAAAATAAATAAATAGAGTAATAAATATGTACAAACATATATACAGGTGCTGTGGGGAAGGGAAGGAGGTAGGACGGGGTGATGGAGAGGGGGACGAGCGGGAGAGGAAGAAGGGGGCTCAGTCTGGGAAGGCCTCCTGGGGGAGGTGAGTTCTCAGTAGGGCCTTGAAGGGAGGAAGAGAGCTAGCTTGGCGGATGTTGGGAGGGAGGGCATTCGAGGCCAGGGGGATGACATGGGCCGGGGGTCGACGGCGGGATAGGCGATAACGAGGCACGGTGAGGAGATCAGCGGCAGAGGAGCGGAGGGTGCGGGCTGGGCTGTAGAAGGAGAGAAGGGAGGTGAGGTATGAGGGGGCGAAGTGATGGAGAGCCTTGAAGCTGAGGGTGAGGAACTTCTGCCTGATGCGCAGATAGATTGGTAGCCTTTGGAGATTATTGAGGAGGGGGGTAACATGCCCAGAGCGTTTCTGGATAAAGACAATCCGGGCAGCGGCATGAAGTATGGATTGAAGTAGGGAGAGACACGAGAATGGGAGATCAGAGAGGAGGCTGATGCAATAGTCCAGACGGGATAGGATGAGAGCTTGAACGAGGTTTGGAACCTCGTTCACTTGAAGTTTATCCTTTCCTGCCTTAACTCAGCCCTCTCTTCTGCCAGACAAAACTATTTCTCCTCCCTTATTGACACCCATGCCCATCACCCCCGCCAGCTCTTCCGTACATTCAACTCCCTTCTCAGGCCCCCGGTTCCTCCCCCTCCTCCTTCCCTCACCCCAACGATCTGGCCTCCTACTTCATTAACAAAATTAAATCCATCAGGTCCGACCTCCCCAAAGTCTCTTCCCCCCCTTTCTCCATCCCCCCGGCTCTCAACACTCTCTGCTACTCTCCCATCCTTCCCAGCGGTATCCTCAGAGGAACTCTCCTCCCTCCTCTCAAGTGCTACTCCGGCCACCTGTGCTTCTGACCCCATTCCCTCTCATCTTATGAAATCTCTCGCTCCATCCCTTCTCCCCTCCTTAACTACCATCTTCAACCGCTCACTCTCCACTGGTTCCTTCCCCTCTGCCTTCAAACATGCCCATGTCTCTCCCATCCTAAAAAAACCCTCTCCTGACCCCACCTCACCTTCTAGTTATCGTCCCATATCCCTCCTACCATTCCTTTCCAAACTCCTTGAACGAGTTGTCTACACGCGCTGCCTAGAATTCCTCAACAACAACTCTCTCCTCGACCCCCTCCAGTCTGGCTTCCGTCCCCTTCATTCCACGGAAACTGCCCTCTCAAAGGTCACCAATGACCTCCTGCTTGCCAAATCCAACGGCTCATATTCTGTCCTAATCCTCCTCGACCTCTCAGCTGCCTTTGACACTGTGGACCACCCCCTTCTCCTCAACCCGCTATCTGACCTTGGCTTCACAGACTCCGTCCTCTCCTGGTTCTCCTCTTATCTCTCCGGTCGTTCTTTCTCAGTCTCTTTTGCAGGCTCCTCCTCCCCCTCCCATCCTCTTACTGTGGAGGTTCCCCAAGGTTCAGTGCTTGGTCCCCTTCTGTTCTCAATCTACACTCACTCCCTTGGTGACCTCATTCGCTCCCACGGCTTCAACTATCATCTCTACGCTGATGACACCCAGATCTACATCTCTGCCCCTGCTCTCTCCCCCTCCCTCCAGGCTCGCATCTCCTCCTACCTTCAGGACATCTCCATCTGGATGTCCGCCCGCCACCTAAAGCTCAACATGTCGAAGACTGAGCTCCTTGTCTTCCCTCCCAAACCTTGTCCTCTCCCTGACTTTCCCATCTCTGTTGACGGCACTAGCATCCTTCCCGTCTCACAAGCCCGCAACCTTGGTGTCATCCTCGACCCCGCTCTCTCATTCACCCCTCACATCCAAGCCGTCACCAAAACCTGCCGGTCTCAGCTCCGCAACATTGCCAAGATCCGCCCTTTCCTCTCCATCCAAACTGCTACCCTGCTCATTCAAGCTCTCATCCTATCCCGTCTGGACTACTGCACCAGCCTTCTCTCTGATCTCCCATCCTCGTGTCTCTCTCCACTTCAATCCATACTTCATGCTGCTGCCCGGATTATCTTAGAGAAGCAGCGTGGCTCAGTGGAAAACGCCTGGGCTTTGGAGTCAGAGGTCATGGGTTCAAATCCCAGGTCCACCACTTGTCAGCTGCGTGACTTTGGGCAAGTCACTTAACTTCTCTGTGCCTCAGTTCCCTCATCTGTAAAATGGGGATTGACTGTGAGCCCCCCGTGGGACAACCTGATCGCCTTGTATCTCCCCAAGCGCTTAGAACAGTGCTTTGCATATAGTAAGCGCTTAATAAATGCCATTATTATTATTATTATTATTATTATTATTATTATTATTATTATTATTATTATCTTTGTCCAGAAACGCTCTGGGCATATTACTCCCCTCCTCAAAAATCTCCAGTGGCTACCAATCAATCTGCGCATCAGGCAGAAACTCCTCACCCTGGGCTTCAAGGCTCTCCATCACCTCGCCCCCTCCTACCTCACCTCCCTTCTCTCCTTCTACTGCCCAGCCCGCAACCTCCGCTCCTCCACCGCTAATCTCCTCACTGTACCTCGTTCTCGCCTGTCCCGCCGTCTACCCCCGGCCCACGTCATCCCCCGGGCCTGGAATGCCCTCCCTCTGCCCCTCCGCCAAGCTAGCTCTCTTCCTCCCTTCAAGGCCCTACTGAGAGCTCACCTCCTCCAGGAGGCCTTCCCAGTATGAGCCCCTTCCCTCCTCTTCCCCTCGTCCCCCTCTCCATCCCCCCATCTTACCTTCTTCCCTTCCCCACAGCACCTGTATATATGTATATATGGTTGTACATATTTATTACTCTATTTATTTATTTATTTATTTATTTTACCTGTACATTTCTATCCTATTTATTTTATTTTGTTGGTATGTTTGGTTCTGTTCTCTGTCTCTCCCTTTTAGACTGTGAGCCCACTGTTGGGTAGGGACTGCCTCTATGTGTTGCCAATTTGTACTTCCCAAGCGCTTAGTACAGTGCTCTGCACATAGTAAGCGCTCAATAAATACAATTGATTGATTGATTGATTGATTGGATGGAGAGGAAATGGCGGATCTTGGCAATGTTGCGGAGCTGAGACCGGCAGGTTTTGGTGACGGCTTGGATGTGAGGGGTGAATGAGAGAACGGATTCGAAGATGACACCAAGGTTGCGGGTTTGTGAGAGGGGAAGGATGGTAGTGCCGTCAACAGTGATGGGAAAGTCAGGGAGAGGGCAGGGTTTGGGAGGGAAGACAAGGAGTTCAGTCTTGGACATGTTGAGGTTTATGGGGCGGGCAGACATCCAGATGGAGATGTCCTGAAGGTAGGAGGAGATCCGAGCCTGGAGGGAGGGGGGAGAGCAGGGGCAGAGATGTAGATTTGGGTGTCATCAGCGTCAAGAAGATAGTTGAAGCCGTGGGAGCGAATGAGGTCACCGAGGGAGTGAGTGTAGATCGAGAACAGAAGAGGACCAAGAACTGAACCTTGGGGAACCCCCACAGTAAGGGGATGGGAGGGGGAGGAGGAGCCCGCAAAAGAGACTGAGAATGAGCGACCCGATAGATAAGAGGAGAACCAGGAGAGGAAGTAGTCTGTGAAGCCAAGGTTGGATAGCGTGTTGAGGAGAAGGGGATGGTCCATAGTGTCGAAGGCAGCTGAGAGGTCGAGGAGGATTAGGATAGAGTATGGGCCGTTGGATTTGGCAAGCAGGAGGTCATTGGTGACCTTTGAGTGGGCGATTTCCGTGGAATGTAGGGGACGGAAGCCAGACTGGAGGGGGTCGAGGAGAGAGTTGGTGTTGAGGAATTCGAAGCAGCCCGTGTAGACAACTCATGCAAGGAGTTTGGAAAGGAATGGTAGGAGGAAGATACGGCGATAACTAGAAGGTGAGGTGGGGTCAAGAGAGGGTTTCTTTAGGATGGGAGAGACATGGGCACGTTTGAAGGCAGAGGGGAAGCAACCAGTGGAGAGTGAGTGGTTGAAGATGGAAGTTTAGGAGGGGAGAAGGGACGGAGCGAGACATTTCATGAGATGAGAGGGAATGGAGTCAGAAGCACAGTTGGCCGGAGTGGCACTTGAGAGGAGGGAAGAGAGCTCCTCTGAGGATACTGCTGGGAAGGGTGGGAGAGTAAGAGAGAATGTTGAGAGCTGGGGGGTTGGAGAAGGGGAGGAATGACTTTGGGGTCTGTGGGGACTTCTAGACTGTGAGCCCGCTGTTGGGTAGTGACCATCTTTATATGTTGCCAACGTGTAGTTCCCAAGCGCTTAGTACAGTGCTCTGCACACAGTAAGCGCTCAATAAATACGATTGAATGAATGAATGAATGACCATTTCCTCCTTGAAGATAGTTTTATCCAGCCTGGTGGGATGAGAGGATAGTGGGAAATGAGAAGTAAAGTGCAAGTCTTTTCCAAGTAATAGCCAGGTCTTCGTATGCACTAACACATCATTTATTCTTCCCTTCTCACCTCAGAAGGTAACCGTTCCTTCTGAGGTACTGGACAATTCCTGGCATTACCTCACTTGGGCTTTGGAGTCAGAGTTCGTGGGTTCTAATCCCGGCTCTGCCACTTATCAGCTGTGTGACTTTGGACAAGTCACTTAACTTCTCCGGACCTCAGTTCCCTCACTTTAAAATGGTTGTTAGGATTGTGACCCCACGTGGGACAACATGATTTGCTTGTATCTACCTCAGCGCTTAGGACAGTCCTTGGCACATAGTAAGCGCTTAACAAAATACCATCATTATCGTTATCATTATTACAGGCCAACCTTTCCACTCCATTCTACCATCAACTTATACACTATGCCCAGATGTTGTCTATCTCACCGCCGATCACTTTTTCAAGTCCTCCCCCTGGCCTGGAGCTCCCTTCCTCTCCATATACACTAGACCACCACTCTCCCCACTTTCAAAACATTAATAAAGCCACAGTTTCTCCTAAAGACCTTCCCAAAATAAGCCATCTTTTCCTGACTTTCTCTGTCTCTTCTGTGTCACTTATGCACTTGGATTTGAATCACCTCACCTTCAGCTCTACAGGACATATGTACATAGACGAAATGTATTTTCATGACTCTCTCCGAGCTCTATACTTGAAATATCTCGTGGACAGGGACTGTGTCTACCAACTCGGTTGTACTGGACTCTGCCAAGCACTGAGTACAGTGCTCTGCACAAGGCAAGCACTCAATAAATACCATTCGTTGCTTTGATTGTGTCTGCCAACTCTGTTGTATTGAACTCTTCCAAGCTTAGTAAGCACTCAATAATATCAATAAAATAATACCTATGGTATTTTTAAAGTGTTTACTATGTTCTGAGCACTGTTCTAACCGCTGCGGTAGATACAAGGTAATTATGTTGTCCCACGGAGGGGGGGGGGGGGGCTCACAGTTTTAATCCCATTTTACAGATGAGGTAACTGAGGCACAGAGAAATTAAGTGGCTTGCCCATGGTTTCACAGCAGACAAGTGGTGGGACCGGAATTAGAACCCATGCCCTCTGGCTCTCAGGCCCATGCTCTTTCTACTAAGCTCCGCTTGACTGATATGTCTTAGCTGACCACCCTGTCCTTGTGTGTCCACTAGATCATACTTGTTATATAACATGATGTGGCATAAGTGTATTGTGATTACACACGAGGAAAAGTTCTATCTATTTAGTTGTTGCGTGTATAACCAGGTGTTCTAGAGTGGTTTCTCAAACCGGATGATCTGGCTTCCTTATACGTGTCCCGGATTTTTAATTTCAATACTAGTGCTGAAAATCTAGGCTGGTACATTTTCAATGACCTGATAAAGGAATACAATTACTCTAGTGTTAGTGGGGTCTGAATCTGTGCACTTGCCCACCTACAGCCTAGTAAATAAGCACTTAGCATAACCTAACAACATCAGTCAGTGGTATTTGAATGCTTACTGTGTGCAGAGACCTGTACTAAGCCCTTGGGAGAGTACAGTAGAACAAGTTGACATGATCCCTTCATTAAAGAATCTTGCAATTTAGTGGTGGAATTATTATTATTATTATTTATTAAGTGCCGTTGAGTTGGCACTTATGTACTTTCCAATCAATCACTCATGTTTATTGAGTGTTTGCTGTACTGTTTGCAGAGCACTGTACTAAACAAATTACGATAGTATTGTGTAAAGGAGGTGGTAGAAACATTCCCTACCCTCAAGGATCTTAAGTTAGAGTCCAGAGGGGGAGACAGACAGTGTTATAAACATACAAATTACATCTATGTACATAAATGTTTTGGGGCTGAGGGAGAGGCGAATTAAGTGTATTATATCCACAGATTTATTATATTATAGTACTTTATATTGTATTATATTATATAATAAATTACAATTCATGAATTACATCCAGAATTTATTTATTTATTTATTTATGTTATGTCTTTCTCCCCCTCTAGACCATAAGCACATTGTGGGCAGGAAACACGCCTACCAACTCTGTTATATTGTAGAACAGTACTTGGCACATAGTAAGCACTTAACAAATACTATGCGTATTATTATTACTCTCCCAAATGCTTAGTAGCGTGCTCTGCACACATTAAAATCTCCATAATTTAATCCATTGATCAATGATAGGTGGTGGATGCAGTCTGCTGGACTCACCTGTTTCTGCTGGGTAAATTCTGTAAGGTTAAAGCCTCCATTTGAACAGGTGACTAGTCAAAGAAGGACAACATGGAGTGGTGTCTGGTTGTTTGGGGGCCTCAAGGCATAGAGTGGAAAGCTTGGGCTTTATTACCCAGAGGCCTTTAGGGGCAAAAGGGTTGGCATCCAAGGGGTGAGCCCAGAATGCATACCTGTGTGGCCCTAGAGGATGTTATAGTGGAAACCGGGGAAGGGAAGGGGTGACATCAGTTCTCAGATCTTCCCACTTCCCAGGCTGTTGGGATGCGTGAGGAGGATAAAACTGTTGTGACAGTGACTGTGCTGTCCTTTTTTATTTTACAGTCTTTGTTAAGTTCTCACTAAGTGCCAAGCACTGTACTAAGTGCTGGGGTAGATACAAACTAATCAGGTTGGACACTGTCCGCGTCCTAATTGGGTCTCACATTTTAATTCCCATTTAAAGATGCAGGAACTGATGCTCCGGGAAGAGAAATGACTTGCCCAAGCTGACTACCTTGGGTAGTCCCAGGAGCCCCACAGACGTGAGGAAAGTTGGTATGAGAGAGGAGGAAAGTTACCAGTTCTGATTTGCCCCTCTGGACTTTGTACACTATGGTGTGGGAAACGAGGGTCTCAGCGGGGCAGACTACTGGAACGCGCCCTGGATTGGGAAGCTTAGCTTGGCTTCTTGCCCTTTATAACCATGGGCAAGTTAATTAGCCCCTCCATACCTCAGTTGCTTCAATTGTACTCTCCCAAGCATTTCGTCATTCAGTCAGTCAATCGTATTTATTGAGCGCTTACAATATGTAGAGCCTGGGAGAGTTCAATATAATAATAGTTATAATTATGGTATTTGTTATGCACTTACTATGTTCCAGACATTGTAGTGGATAGAAGCAAATTGGTTTGGACACAGTCCCTTGTCCGACATGGGCTTATAGTCTCAATCCCCATTTTACAGATGAGGTACCTGAGACATAGAGAAGATAAAGGACTTATCCACGTTTACACAGCAGATAAGTGGCAGAGCTGGGATTACAACCCATGACCTTCCTACCCTCGGGCCTATGTTCTAACCACTTGGCCATGCTGCTTCTCCTGTGCATAACACACAAATTCACTGCCCGCAAGAAACTTGTAGCCTAGAGGGGGAGACAGACATTGATGTAAATAAATAAATTCTAGATATGGACCTAAGAGCTGTGGGGCTGAGGGAGAGGTGAATTAAGAGAGCAAATCAGGGTAAGGAAAAAGGGAGAGGGAGAAAAGGAACTGAGGGCTTAATCAGGGAAGGCCTCTTGGAGGAGAAAGGATTTTAATAAGGCTTTGAGGATGGGGAGGGTGGTTTTCTGTCGGATATGAAGGGGGAAGTTGTTCTAGGCCAGAGGCAGGATATGGGCGTGGAGGTGGCAGTGAGATAGACAAGATCGAGGACAAATTGTATTATTTGAATCAGTCAATCAGTAGTATTTGTTAAGTGCTTACTGTGTGCAGAGCACTATACCTTTATCTATCTTAATCTAGCAGGAGGGTTTTTTTTGGTACAGTGCTTGGCACAAAGTAAGCACTCAATGAATATGGCAGACGACAAGGGTTCTAATTCTGGCTCTGCAATTCTAAATTCGTCTGCTGTGACATTTTGGGCAAGGCGACTTAACTTCTCTATACTTCAGTTACCTCATCTGTCAAATGGGAATTAAAACTGTAAGCTTAATTTACCCTAGTTCTTAGACAAGAGCCTGGCATATAGTAAGTGCTTACCAAATATCATCAAAAAAATGAAAGCACTCAAGATATACAATTCATTGCATATCTCGGTGTCAAAATCTTCGGATTGCACATATCTCTGTCCTCCAATGGATGTACACTTACTAGAGGGCTCTGCATACTGTAAGCACTCAATAAATAACGCTGATTGTTTGGTGGATAGAGTCAACGCTGATCTTCCACTTTTGAACAGACTAGATGAATTCATTCCTTCATTCATTCAATCGTATTTATTGAGCGTTTACTATGTGCAGAGCACTGTACTAATCGCTCGGGAAGTACAAGTTGGCAACATATAGAGACGGTTCCTACAAAACAGAGGGCTCACAGTCTGGAAGGGGGAGACAGACAACAAAACGAAATGTATTAACAAAATAAAATAAATAGAATAAATATATGCAAGTAAAGTAAATAAATAAATAAAGTAAAAAATATGTACAAACATATATACATATATACAGGTGGTGTGGGGAGGGGAAGGAGGTAAGGAGGGGGATGGAGAGGGGGAGGAGGGGGAGAGGAAGGAGGAGTCTCAGTCTCGGAAGGTCTCCTGTAGGAGGTGAGCTCTCAGTAGGGCTTTGAAGGGAGGAAGAGAGCTAGCTTGGTGGATGTGTGGAGGGAGGGCCAGGGGGAGGACGTGGGCCGGAGGTCGAAGGTGGGAAAGGCGAGAACGAGGCCGAGTGAGGAGGTAAGCGACAGAGGAGCGGAGGGTGCGGGCTGGGCTGTAGAAGGAAAGAAGGGAGGTGAGGTAGGAGGGGCCGAGGTGATGGAGAGCCTTGAAGCCGAGAGTGAGGAGTTTTTGCCTGATGCGTAGGTTGATTGGTAGCCACTAGAGATTTTTGAGGAGAGGAGTAACATGCCCAGAGCGTTTCTGCACAGAGATGATCTGGGAAGCAGCGTGCAGTATAGATTGAAGTGGGGAGAAGCAGGAGGATGGGAGATCAGAGAGGAGACTGATGCAGTAATCCAGTCAGGATAGGATGAGAGATTGAACGACCTGGGTAGCGATTTGGATGGAGATTAAAGGGCGGATCTTGGCGATGTTGCGGAGGTGAGACCGGCATGTTTTGGTGACAGATTGGATTTGAGGGGTGAACGGATTCGAGGATGACACCAAGGTTGCAGGCTTGTGAGACCGGAAGGATGGTAGTGCCGTCTACAGTGGCGGGAAACTTAGGGAGAGGGCAGGGTTTGGGAGAGAAGTTAAGGAGTTCAGTCTTGGACATGTTGAGTTTTAGATGGCGGGCAGACATCCAGATGGAGATGTCCTTAAGGCAGGAGGAGATATGAGATTGGAGGGAGTGAGAGTGAGCAGTGGCAGAGATGTAAATTTGGTTATCATCAGCGTTGAAATGATAGTTGAAGCCGTGGGAGCAAATGAGGTCACCAAGCTAGTGAGTCTAGATTGAGAACAGAAGGGGACCAAGGACTGACCCTTGAGGAACCCCTACAGTAAGGAGATGGGAAGGGGAGTAGGAGCCCGCAAAAGAGATTGGGAATGAACGGCCAAAGAGATAAGAGGATAACCAGAAGAGGGCAGAGACCGTGACGCCAAGGTCGGATAGCGTGTTGAGGAGAAGGGGGTGGTCCACAGTGTCGAAGGCAGGTGAGAGGTCGAGGAGGATTAGAATAGATTAGGAGCCGTTGGATTTTGCAAGCAGGAGGTCATTGGAGACCTTTGAGAGGGCAGTTTAGGTGGAATGACGGGGACGGAAGCCAGATTAGAGGGGGTCGAGGAGAGAGGTGGCGTTGAGGAATTCGAGGCAGCGCGTGTAGACGACTCTTTCAAGGAGTTTGGAAAGGAATGGTAGGAGGGAGATAGGGCGATACCTAGAAGGTGAGGTGGGGTCAGGAGAGGGTTTTTTTTTTAGGATGGGAGAGACGTGGGCATGTTTGAAGGCAGAGGGAAAGGAACCAGTGGAGAGTGAGCGGTTGATGATGGAAGTAAAGGAGGGGAGAAGGGACGGAGCGAGAGATTTCATAAGATGAGAGGGAATGGGGTCAGAAGCCCAGGTGGCCGGAGTTGTAGTTGAGAGGAGGGAGGAGATATCATCTGAGGATACTGCTGGGAAAGATGGGAGAGTAGCGGAGAGAGCTGAGAGCCGCGGGTTTGGAGAAGGGCGAGGAGTAACTTTGGGGAGCTCAGACCCGATGGATTTA
This sequence comes from Tachyglossus aculeatus, assembly GCF_015852505.1. Taxonomy (NCBI): domain Eukaryota; kingdom Metazoa; phylum Chordata; class Mammalia; order Monotremata; family Tachyglossidae; genus Tachyglossus; species Tachyglossus aculeatus. Next base: position 5,923,651 of record NW_024044831.1, on the reverse strand, counting down.
ATTTTAGTAGTGAAGTAAGAGGCCAGACTTCTGGGGGTGAGGGACGGGGGAGTGACAGGAACAGGGGACCTGAGAAGGGAGTTAAATGTACGGAAGAGCTGACGGGGATGATGGGCATGAATGTCAATAAGGGAGGAGAAATAGTTTTCTCTGGCAGAGGAGAGGGCAGTGTTAAGGCAGGTAAGGGTAAACCTGAAGTGAACGAGGTTGGCATGGTGTTTAGACTTTCGCCAGCAGCGTTCAGCAGCGCGAGCATAAGAGCGACAGAGGCGGACAGTGGGAGTGATCCAGGGCTGTGGGTTAGTGGTAAGAGAGCGGTGAAGGGAAAGAGAGTGAGCGAGTTGAGTAGAGCAGAGAGGGTAGAGTTGAGAGCAGTAATCCGGTCATCAAGATTGGGTAGAGAGGAAAGGGAGGCGAAGTGGGGTGTGAGGCGATAAGAAAGATGGATGGGGTCGAGAGAGCAGAGTGTGAAAAATTTCCACCTCAGGATCCTTCCCCTTCATGTCCCGGTTCCTCAGGCTGTAGATGAGGGGGTTCAGGTTGTGGGGCACCACGGCGTAGGACACGGACAACAGCAGGTCCTGCGTCGAGGGGGAGTCTGTGCGATGCTTGACATGGGCAAAGAAAGCAGTAGAGAGGACCAAGATGATGACAACGAGGTGAGGCAGGCAGGAGGAGAAGGCTTTGGCCCGGCCCTCAGCGACCGGCATCCTCAGCATGGCCAGGAAGATATGCACGTAGGAGATCATGATGGAGATGAAACAACCGAGGCACAGAAACATGCTGAGTCCAGAACGGTGATCTCAGCACTGTAGCGACTGGAGCAGGAGAGATGAGGGAAGGGATGTCGCAGAAGAACTGACGGTTGTCGTTGGTGTCACAAATGAGAGTGGAAAACGTCACGGCTGTGTGGATGCCTCCGTTCAGCCCCCAACTGAGCCTGGAAGTGTCGGCCATCATCCCATAGGCCCCTCCGTCCATACTTAACCTCGTAACGCAGGGGGGCAGATGGTGGTGTAGCGGTCATAGGACATCTTTGTGAACAGGGCCACTTCAACACCTCCAAGGGTGATTACTAAGAAGATTTGAGAGATGCAAACTGGGTCAAAGATTTCTCTGCGGTCGGTCAGGGTGTTGTGGATGGATTTGGGGACGGTGACGGAGACGTAGCAGATGTCGAGGGCAGACAGGTTCCTGAGGAAGAAGTATATGGGGATTTGGAGGCGCCTGTCGAGGGTAATGATGGTGACAATGAGGAGGTTCCCCGTCAGTGCCGCCAGGTAGACCAGGAGGAACAGCGCAGCCTGGACCAGCTGTAGCCCCCGGATCTCCGAGAATCCCAGCAGGAGGAATGCCGTCACCACCATGCGATTGGCCATTTCTTCCTTGTGGGGAAATAGGGTCCTGTGGCATGGATGGCGGGGAAAACGTTCAGTTATCCAAACAGTGTAGTCTAGTGGCTAGCTCACAGGCCTGGGAGTCAGATGACCTGGACTTTAATCCCGGTTATGACATGTGTCTACTCTGTGACCTTGGGCAAGTCACATCACTTCATTTCTCTGGGACCCAGCTACATCAACTGTAAAATGAGGATTAAATCCTACTTTTTCTTCCTTTGCATTTTCTCCTCTGCTCCCCTCTATCCAGAGCATGATAGCTACACAGGAAAGCCATTCAATCACTATTATTGATTGATTGATGGATTGGTAAATGCTGCCCTGTCAGGGAAATGTTTGAGAAAAATACAAGCACCTTTAATTTTTACCATAACGAGGAAATCTACAACTACAGCTGAACCCAAGCTCCTACAGTTTTCAGTACCACCGCATACAATACTAATACTAATACCAATAATAATGGTATTTGTTAAGCGTTTACTATATGCCAAGCAGTGTTCTAAGCACTGGGGTAGATACAAGTAATCAGGTTGTCCCACGTGGGGCTCACTGTCTTAATACCCATTTTACCTTTTTTTCAGAAAAGATAATTTAGGTACAGAGAAGTGAAGTGACTTGCCCAAAGTCACACAGTTGATAAGTGACAGAACCGGGATTAGAACACACGACCTCTGACTCCCAAGCCTACGCTCTTTCCATTAGCCTACACTGCTTCTCACAATCATTCAATCAGTCAATTGATCAATGATATTTATTTGCTATTTTCAGAGTATTGTACTAAATGCTTGGGAGAGTACAAAACAACAGAATTGGCAGACATGTTTCCTGCCCACAATGAGCTTACAGTCTAGAGGGGGAGACAGACATTAATATAAATAAATACGGTACCAATCAATCAATCGCATTTATTGAGCGCTTACATTGTGCAGAGCACTGTACTAAGCGCTTGGGAAGTACAAGTTGGCAAGACATAGAGACAGTCCCTACCCAACAGTGGGCTCACAGTCCAGAAGGGGGAGACAGAGAACAAAACCAAACATATTAACAAAATAAAATAAATAGAATAGATATGTACAAGTAAAATAAATAAATAAATAGAGTAATAAATATATACAAACATATATACATATGTACCGGTGCTGTGGGGAAGGGAAGGAGGTAAGACGGGGGAGATGGAGAGGGGGACAAGGGGGCGAGGAAGGAAGGGGCTCAGTTTGGGAAGGACGCCTGGAGGAGGTGAGCTCTCAGTAGGGCCTTGAAGGGAGGAAGAGAGCTAGCTTGGCGGATGGGCAGAGGGAGGGCATTCGAGGCCAGGGGGATGACATGGGCCGGGGATCGACGGTGGGGCAGGTGAGAACGAGGCACGGTGAGGAAATTAGCGGCAGAGGAGCGGAGGGTGCGGGCTGGGCTGTAGAAGGAGAGAAGGGAGGTGAGGTAGGAGGGGGCGAGGTGATGGAGAGCCTTGAGGCCGAGGGTGAGGAGTTTCTGCCTGATGCGCAGATTGATTGCTAGCCACTGGAGATTTTTGAGGAGTGGAGTAACATGCCCAGAGCGTTTCTGGACAAAGCACCTTATCACAGGCCAGGGGAGGATGGAGGACAGGTTAAGACATCTCAGGCCAGGGACTCAGCACCTACAAGGGACCTTCAAACGAACAAGCCTTGGAGAAGCAGCATGCCCTACTGGAAAGAGCAAGGGCCTGGAAATCAGAAGAGTTGGGTTCTTATTCTGGCTCTGCCAACTGCTTCCTGTGTGACCTTTAATGAGTCACTTAACTTCTCTGTGCCTCAGTTCTCTTCTTCTCTCCCTCAGACTGTGAGCCCCAAGCAGTACAGGGACTGTATCCAACCTAATGAACTTGTAATCTACTCCAGCTCTTAGAAGAGTTAATAATAGAACAGTGGAACAGAACAGTATGTACAGCCGTGGACTAGAACAGTAATTAGAACAGCAATAATAATATTATACTATAATAATGATATAGTAATGACTATAATGCTATAGTCAGCACTTAACAAATACCACTTAACAAATAGAAGTAGCTTGGCTTAGTGGATAGAGCCCGGGCTCGGGAGCCAGAGGTCATGAGTTCTAATCCCAGCTCCACTTGTCAACTGTGTGACTTTGGGAAAATCACTTCACTTCTCTGTGCCTCAGTTCCCTCATCTGTAAAATGGGGATGAAGCCTGTGAGCCCCACGTGGGACAAACTGATTATCTTGTATCTACCCCAGCACTTAGAACAGTGCTTGGCACCTAGTAAGTGCTTAACAAATACCATCATCATCATAAAGAAAACCTCTCCATTCTCAGTCCCTGCTTCAGACCAAAACATCTCTCCCCAGCCTAGTCATCCCCTGTCCTGAAAACAGTACCCTTATCTTGGCCTAATAGAAGGAGCATAATCCCGGTTCTGCCACTTCCCTGCTGTGTTACCTTGGGCAAGCCTCTTGGCTTCTCTCAATTTCCTCAGTTTAGTACCCCAATTATTTAAATCAGGAAAATCAAGCTCACCTTCCTCACAGGTCTTTGTAGAATCGGGTCTGGAATGAAATGAAAGAACTTTTGTTGCTCCCTCTAAACGGTCACCTCATTGTGTACAGGGAATGTATCTACAGGACAATGCTTGGCACATAGTAAGCGCTTAATAAATATTATTATTACAATTATCATTATTATTATTATTACCAACTTTATTATATTGTACTCTTCCAGTTGCTTAATTCAGTGTTCTTCACACAAGCGCTCAATAAATACCACGATTCATTGACTAATGCCTGCCTACCCAACTACAGTGTAAACTTGCTAAGACAGAGAACATGTCCGCGAACGCTGTTATATTGGATTCTGCGAATCGCTCGCTCAGTGCTCCGCACATAAGTGCTGGATAATACCACTGATTGTTTTACTAACGTCTGCCTCTAATAAGACCGTAAGCACGTTCATTCATTCATTCAATTGTATTTACTGAGCGCTTACTGTGTGCAAAGAACTGTACTAAACGCTTGGAAAGAACGATTTGGCAACAGACAGAGACAATCCCTACCCAACAACGTGCTCACTGTCTAGAAGGGGGAGTCAGACAACCAAACGAAACAAGTAGACAGGCAAAAACAAAACAAGTAGACAGGCAGTGGACACCGAACATGTCTACCCACTCTCTACTAGTGTAATTTCCCAAGCGCTTAGTGCAGTGCTCTGCACCCAGTAAACACCCACTGATGGATCGATTATCTCCTTAGCTCTCACAATTACCCGGATTTCGGTCACCGCACTCACGATCGCCAGCAAGTGCTCTAGATCTCTTATGGTCTTCCCATTTGAGCCCAGAACTGGTGGCAAATGCTCTCAGAACAACCTGCTGCAGAAAAAGAGGGTCCGGTTTTATGAACTCCTGAAAAACGTACAACTCTCATCTTCTCCCACCCCCTGGGGATCCCACCTGCTCGTAGAGGCTAAGATTCCCAGTAGGCCATTTTGTTCAACATCTAGAAGCAGAAAAATCGCAAAATTCATGGGAAAGAATGGTCCACTTAGACTTATCCTCCTAGAATTATAATAAGTATAATTATCATCATTGCTATTGTATGTATTAAGCACTCACTAGATTATTATGGCATTCTTAGCGCTCACGCTGCTATTATTATAGTTTATATCAAGCACTCACAATATTATTGTTATGGCACCTGTTAAGCACTCGCTATATTATTATTTGATATTTGTTAAGCATTTCCTATGTTTTCATTATGGCATTTGTTAAACACTCACTATATTATTAGCGCATTTATCAAACACTTACTATATTCTTATTATGGTATTTTTAAGCACTCACTATATTATTATTAGGGAATTTGTTAAGTGCTTACTAATTTTTATTATGGTATTTGTTAAGTACTTGCTATATCATTACTACAGCATTTGTCAAGCACTTACTATATTATTATTAGGGTATCTATTAAGACGATTGATCTGACTGGACTTTATCCATTCCAGTGCTTGTACAGGACTAGTAGTTAAAGTATTTACAAAGAGCTTGCAGTGTGATGATTTGACACATTTGTAATAGTTGAAAACAGTCTTCTCCTATACAGTTAAGACATCTTATACCTGGGAAGGTAGTAGCCAAGCTCACGGCAGTAACGGGATTCCTCCTCCTGGGCTTCTCAGAGGTCCAGGAGATGCAGCTGGTCTGCACCACGCTGTTCCTCCTCGTCTACCTGGCGGCCTTGATGGGGAATCTCCTCATTGTCACTGTCACACCCTCGACTGGCGCCTCCACACACACATGTACTTCTTCCTCAGAAACCTGTCTGTCCTCGACCTCTGCTACATCTCCGTTACAGTCCCCCAATCCATCCACAACTCCCTGACCGGCCATAGATCCATTTCCGTCCTGGGCATTGTGTCACACAAATCTTCATGGTGGTGATCTTTGTACCTTCAGAATAAGTAGTCCTCAAGGAGATGTCCTATGACCGCTACACCACCATCTGCATTCCCCTGTGCTATGGGGTCGTCATGAACTCCTGCGGGCCTGTGGGAAGATAGGGGCCGCCTCGTGGCTCAGTGGGGTTTTGTTTAGAATCTTGCTTTCAGCTTCGATCTTCTCCATGTCCTTCTGTGGGTCCAACTTCGTACAGCAGTTTTTCAGTGACGTCCCCTCCTTGCTGAAGATCACCTGTTCCGAGGACAACCTCGCCATCGACAAGAGTGTCGCAGTCGCTGTAGCGATAGGCGTGGTCAGCTTCATTCCCATCATCGTCTCATACGAGCGCATCTTCCGGGCCGTGCTGAGATTGTCGGCCGCCGAGAGTCGGGCTAAAGTCTTCTCCAACCACCTGCCCCACCTCGTCGTCGTCACCGTTTTCCCCTCTGCGGGTGTAACTGTCTACATCAAGCAGCCCTCAGAGTTCTCCTTGATTGTGGACCTGCTGGTGACTGTGTTCTACACTGTGGTGCCCCCCTCCCTGAACACTCTCATCTACAGACTGAGGAAACGGGACGTGAAGGCCTCCATGGGCAGGATCCTAAAAGGGTCACTCAACCAGTCTCCGCTCTGCGACAAAATGTCTCCTTCCCTGTGCAAATAATCTCACACCACCACTTAACCAAGGAATTGCCGTTGAACGTAGCCAGATACTTAGCTGACCTACAGGGTTCACAAAAATTTCTGGATGTTGATAAATTGTCCAAGTCTGGGAGGGAGGTGGCCAAGACAGAAGCAAGACTGACAATCCAGTTATGGGGAGGAATCATGGCCCCGAGGAAAGGAAGTCCCTGTAGACTGTAAACTCGTTGTGGGCAGGGAATATGTTTAACAACTCTGTTAAACTGAAGCCTCCCAAGTGTTTAGTACAGTAAATCCAGTTTGGGGGCGGTTCTAATCCCTGCTCTGCCACTTTTCTTCTATGTGACCTTGGGCGAGCCGCTTACCTTCTCCGTGTCTCAGTTACCTCATTTGTAAACTGGGGATTAAAACTGTGAACCTCACGTGGGACAGCCCGATTATCTTTCATCTACTCCAGTGCTTAGAACATTGCTTGGCACATAGCAAGTGTTTAACAAATGCCATATTAAAAAATTTATCATGACCCAAAGGAATGGAAATCGCTCTAGCCTGAAAGCTCACTGTGTTCAGGGAATGTGTGTACCACTCTGTTATATTGAACTTTTCCAAGTGCTTAGTACAGTGCTGAGCCCAGAGTAAGTGAACAATAAATATGATTGACTGATTGATTGATTGAGACTTGAGTTCTGTTGACAGCTCTGCTACTGGCTTGCTTTGTGACCTAGGGGCAGTGACTAACATCCCTAGGATCTCTCTTCCCCTTGGACTCTGAGCCCCTGTAGGAGGGGATTGTGTCTGGACTGATTCTTTTGTTTCTACTGCAACAAGTAGAACAATTTAGGCACACAATGTCTTAATAAATACAATGAGGATATCATTATTAGTAATGACATCGAAATTATAGTTATACACTCTTTAGCATGACTCTGGGGATGGAAATGAAAGTTGGAAAATGGGAAGAGGTATAGGAGAAGGGACGAAAGGATGACTGCAGCTCCATCTTTCTTATAAAATCCATCCTCTCACATCAATCCATCTTTCCTTCCTTCCATCCATCCATCTTGCCAACCATTCATCTATCCATCCATTCATCAATTCATCCATCCAGAGCAGGGGCGGGGTAGGCAGAGGTCGTAGGTTCTAATCCCAGTTTCGGTACCTGTCTGCCATTTGATCTTGGGCACGGCATTTCACTTCTCTGTGCCTCAGTTCCCTCATTTGTAAAATGGGGATTGAGAATGTGAGCCCTATGTGGGACGGGGACTCTGTCCAACCTGATACCTTTGTATCTACTTTATCACTTAGAACAGTGCTTGGCACATAGTAAACGCTTAACAAAGACCGTAGGTATTATTATTATACTTTCAAAGGTGTTTATGGACCACATCCTGGGTGCAAAGCACTGTAGTAAGCTCCAAGGAGAGTTAAAAAGAGTTAAAATTACACTCTTCCTGCTCTTCGGGAGATTATGATCTAATGGGGAGATAGACACTGAATAAATTACGTAAAGGAGGAAGGAGAGAATGGAAAGATGTGAAAGTGGATGAACGCTTGATTCAAGTGTACAGGTTATATATTTAATATGAACAGCATTTCAACGGATTTGTAATCAGGACAAGTCAGGAGAATCAACGTTTCCTAGTGGGTAGAGCGTGGGCCTGGGATTCAAATGGACATGGGTTCTGATATCGGTTCTACCACTTGTCTGCTGTGTGACCTTGGACAGGGTCACGTAAATTCTCCGTGCCTCAGTTCCCTCTTCTGTAAAATGGGAATTTAGATGTGAGCCCCACGGGGCACATGGACTCTGTCCAATCTGATTAGCTTGTATCTGCTCCAGCACTTGTATCATGCCTGATATATGGTAAACGCTTCAGAAAGACTATAAGAAAATATTACAGTTGGCTGATTGACTGACAGATTGAGTATCACAGGTTGTGAATTAGACAAAGGTGAAAGCATTCACAATGGGTAAATACTGTCGTTGAAAACAAGAACAGTTTGGACTCTGGGTTGTAGACGCTGCTGTTTCCACCCCGGAAACCCAGGGGCCGACACCATCGCTGATGCTGCAGGGACCGGACCCTTGTCTATCAGGAACTTCAGGAACCACGTGACCAGAGTGTGCTTGGCTTGTCCAGGCCACGAGGTCCCTCGGCAGGGCCCCGAACCATCCTTCTGGGATTCCCCTCGGAGAAGCTCCTGCTTTATCTACAGGGATGGGGGCCCAGTCCGGACAGCTTCTCGGTGATTGAGGGAGAGCGGAAGGGTCAAGGGCTTCTCTCTGTTCCTTTCTGGCTGATTGAACCTAGGAGTCTGAGGAGAAAGAGGGGACCAGTCCAACCCTGCAGAAGTCAGCGACCCCCAGTCCCACGCTGCTCCGAGAGAGTGACCGGGGCTTGTGTGGGATAGAGGGGCAGGGGGGACGGGGATGAGGATAGAAGTGATGAAGCCAGTCTGGGGCCTAAGTTGAGGCTCGGACCAGGGCTGTAGCCCGCAGAAGGGCAGGGGTGCTAATAGGAGGGGAGGTCTTTTCCAGTTCTGTGACCCCCATCACATAACTCTCTTCCTTCTTTCTCAAAATTGCTACCATGCCAACTACCCGCGTGGCCACAGTGCTCTGGCACAGCGTCAGCACTGTGGACAGTCACCCTGGCCTTCAGTGGGTCCCAGAATCCCTTGCACAGGGTAAATGACTGGCAGGGCTGAGAGAGTGCGACCAGCTTTGGACAGCCACTGGCACTATCAGCAATTCCTACCTGTACGAGTTCTTCCCAAATGATGGGATAAGACAAATAGTGCGAAAAGTAGGAATCCCTGCCATCGTGGGCCTTCCAGCCTACTGGGATAGGTTGAAACAGTCTAATTTACTATCATTCAATGAATCTTGAATCATGTTGATTGAGAACTTATTGTGTGCACTAAGCCCTTGGAGAGTAATAATAATAGTAGTAGTAGTAATGGAATAGTAGTATTCACTTGCTCATAGTAAGCTCTTACTATGTCCCAAGCACTGTGCTAAGCGCTGGGGCAGACAAAGGTAAGCAGGTTGGATATAGTCCTTGATCCACATGGGGCACAGTCTGAACGCCCATTTTACAGATGAGGTATCTGAGGCTCTGAGAAGTTAAACGACTTGCCCATGGTAACACAGCTGACATGTGGTAGAGCCAGAATTAGAACCCAGGTCCTTCTGACTCATTCTGACTCCCAGGCCCGTGCTCTATCCACTCTATAACACCATAAGAGACATATCCCATGCCCCTTCTAGATTGAAAAAAAGAATGGAAATATGAATATGCAAATATTGTATGCCATTTTGCAGATGAAGAAACTGAGGCCCAGAGAAGTGAAGCGACTTGCCTAAGGTCCCACAGCAGAAAAGGACAGAGGCAGGATTGCAACCAAAGTCCTCTGACTCCCACTCAGCTATGCCTGGGAGAGTACAATAGAATAGAGCTGGTAGATGTGTATGCTGTCCTCAAGATGCTCACAATCAAGAGGAGAACTCTTGGGTACATGTTTTTTTCCACTAAACGAGGATGGAAATTAATTGAATTTCCCTTGTGTGAGGTGAGGTGGGTTGAGAGGGCTGGGAAATGAATCAGGGTAGCTGGTTGGAGGTGGTGGGGGAGATTTTAGCAGTGTTCAGAATTCGGAAAGATCTGTGCTCTCTCTGATTTTGAATGAATAAGAGAGGGAGCTCCAGGCTAGGTTGGAAACAGGAGAGTCGACCGTGAGTAACAACTAGAAAGTTGCTTTGAGATCTGAGAAGACTAGTTGAATGATGGAAAGGGGGTGAAGTGCTGTCATAGGGCAGAGAGCCTTCAAGCCGATTGTGAGTTTTTGTTCCTTGTGAAAAGACACAACTTGCCCTGAGAGGAGATTGAATAGAGGAGCGATGCTTTAGGAAAGGACTAGATGAATAATGATATATGCTTGTGTTTGTGTGAAGACACGTGTGGATGCAGATACTGAGCAAACTGAATCAGTTTGATGTATACCTGGGTTTTATTTTTGTTGTTTGTTTTATTGTATCATTAAGTGCTTATTATATTTGGATACACGCTAATCATGTTCGACACAGTCCATGCCTCACATGGTGCTTTCAGACATAATCCCCAATTTACAGATAAGGCAGCTGAGGCACAGAGAAGGTAAGTGACTGGCTGCAGGTCATACAGCGGACAAGGGGCAGAGACAGGATTAGAATCCAGGTCCTTATGTCAACCAGGCCAATTCTATCTCCACTAAATGGATGATTTTATTTGTAAAGTCACTTCTTGTTTAACTCGAAAAGCACCGAAAAAATTTCGCAACAGTCATGAACATATCTTCATGTTCTCTGACCTCTCCTATTCACCATTCATTTTAGTTTCGGTCTCTTCAACCAAAAATAATTCTCGTGATATTTATTAAGTGCTTACTATGTGCCAAGCACAGTATTCATTGCTAGGGAAGATTCAGGTCAACCTGGTAGAACACAGTCCGTGTTCCACGACGTATTCATTGACTAAGTAGGAGGAAAACCAGGTATCGAATCCTCATTTCAGTATTGAGAAACTGATACATTAAGAACTTAAGTAACTTTCCCATGGCTATGCAGCAGAGTATTGGGTGAGGTGTGATTCGAACCCAGATTTTCTGACTACCAAGCCTGTGTTCTTCCCATGGTGCACCCTGCATCTACACTGCTCGACGTTTGGTACTTCCAACAGAATGGAAGCTCCTTGGGTGCAGTGATCATATGTACCGATACCGTGTCCTCTTTAGGTAATCAATAAATAGAATTGATTGACTTAGACGTTTTCCTTCACCCCCAACATCAGTGTCTCTAAATCGAAATCTTCACTCCGTCTTCCTTTGCAGGAAGTCGACATCATTCCCCAGAAATGTTCAATGTCTCCCCGGTAAACTCAAAGATCATTTTGAATTCAATAACTGTCTCCTCTCCATAGAGAATCACGAGCAAGTGTCCTGTCAATTCCTACACTCAACCCATCAATTGACTCTAACTTTGACTCTTCCCTCATCGAATGCAGAAAGTCAATGCTGCCTCCCCAATATGCCCAACGTCTCAAAGGCGACGAGATTCCTCCTGCTGGGTTTCTCAGAGATCCGGGAGCTGCAGCTGGTCCACACCACACTGTTTTTTATGGCATTTATTAAGCGCTTACTATGTGCAAAGCACTGTTCTGAGCGCTGAGCACTATTCTAAGCACGGAGCACTGTTCTGAGCTCTGGTCCTCCTGTTCCTCCTGGTCTACCTGGAGGTCCTGTTGGGGAATCTCCTCATATTCGTAATCACCGTCCTCGACCGGCGCCTCCACACTCACAATCGTATTTATTGAGTGCAGAGCTATGTGCAGAGCAGTATACTAAGCTCTTGGATAGTACAATTCGGCAACATATAGAGACGTTCCCTACCCAACAGTGGGCTCAAAGAATAGAAATATGTACTTCTTCCTCAGGAACCTGTCCATCCTCGACTCTATTCAACTCTATTCGACTCTATTCTACTCTTCGGCTTTATCTAAGGGGACAGGGACCCTGTCTGAAAACCATGTCTCAGTGTCTGCGGGAGAACATAGAGGGGCTGATGTTTCCTCGCTGTCCCTCCGGGGCCACTTCATCCAGGAGTACGAGGAGAGGGGGTCCCCAGCCCAGCCCAGAGCGGATCAGGACTCCCCCAGTCCCACACTGGTCCGGTGAGAGTGATCAGGAGAGGGGAGGGACAGGGAGGGCCAATGAGGTTCATCGATGTGAGTGTGAGGGTCACTCTGGGAAGATGTTCATACCCGGGGTCCAGCGTGGAGATGGAACCAGGGCTTTGTACACAAGCAGAGAGAAAATATTTGCCCCTATGGTAGCCCCCGGGCCCCCTCCATCCACCGCCCAAACCCCAGATACCATGGCTACTGGGCTAGGACATTATGACATAGCGTCAGCCCTGTGCCATTGTGACTTCAACCATCAGTTCAGCACTCCGGGCAGGGACAAGAGGGTATGTCTGAGACTGCACCAGCCAGATGCTTCATCACTAATTCCTCCTCACAGGACTCCTCCTCCAAATCTTGGAAAGAAGCGTGGCTCAGTGGAAAGAGCATGGGCTTTGGAGTAAAAAGGTCATGGGTTCAAATCCCGGCTCCGCCATATGTCTGCTGTGAGACCTTGGGCAAGTCACTTAACTTCTCTGAGCCTCAGTTACCTCATCTGTAAAATGGAGATTAAGACTGTGAGCCCCACGTGGGACAACCTGATCACCTTGTATCCCCCCAGCGCTTAGAACAGTGCTTTGCACATAGTAAACGCTTAGCAAATGCCATCATTATTATTATTATTGGGAGGATTCAAAAGAGAAGCGGTGTGGCCTAGTAGAACATAGACTGGGAGTCAGAGGACCTGGGTTCTTATAATGGTTCCCCTTCTTTTTCATTTTTAGTGGTATTTGTTATGTGCTTACTATGTGTCAAAGATTGTTCTAAGCACTGGGCAAGTTAATCAGGTTGGCCACAGTCCCTATACGTCATAGCGCTCACAGCCTGAGCAGGAGGGAGAGCAGGAGAATTGGGGCACAGAAAAGATATGTGACTTGCACAAGGTCAAACAGCAAGCAATTGGTACAGCTCGAATTACAGCCCACGCCCACACTCCTTTAACTAGGCCAGACTGCTTTTCTTCTGGGGGATTTGGGGCAAGTCACTTCGCTTTTCTGTGCCTCAGCTCCCTCATCTGCAAAATAGGGGCTGAGACTGTGAGCCCTATCGGGGACAGAGACTGTGACCCTCCCAATTTTCTTGGATCAACCCCAGAGTTTAGGACAATGTCTGACGCATAATGAGAGCTTAAGAAATACCATAAAGAGAGAGGTAAAGGGCATGATCCCTGCTCTCAAAGACTTCCCAATCTAATAGGCTAGATAGGCAAAATATCATCTAGAACTGGGAGGAGAAAAGAACGGAACAATGGGTATGTGGAAGAGAAGGTGTGTGGCTTAGTGGAAAGAGCACGGGCGTAGGAGTCAGAGGTCGTGGGCTCTAATCCCAGCTGTTCCACTTTATAGCTGTGTGACCTCGGGCAAGTCGCTTAACTTCTCTGTGCCTCTGTTACCTCATCTGTAAAATGGGGGTTAAGACTATGGACCCCAGGTGGGACAACCTGATTACCTTCTATCTTCCGCAGTGTATAAAACAGTGCTTGGCACATAGTAAGGGTTAACAAATAATATCATTATTATTATTATTAATGCTTGATAATCATATTTTTTGAGTGATTAATGTGTGCAGAGCGCTATTCTGAATACTGAGGAGAATACCCTATAAAAGGGTTGGTAGACACATTCTTTGCCTACAAAGAACTCACCGTCTAGGGGAAAAGCAGATATTAATCAACCAATCGGAGACATTTATTCAGCGCTCACATTGTGCAGAGCACCAAACTAAATGCTTGGAGTAATACAATATAAATGAGATGGTAGACATGTTTCCTCAAGGAGCCTGCAGTCTAGAGTAATAAACCATACCTTCAGCAGCAATATCCTGGTGGTTTGTGGAAGCTCACTGACAGATGGAGGGAAGAAGTGAATTAGCTAAATCCACCTTGAGAAGATAGCATTCCAGAGAGTTTTTAAGGTTGGGATATCTTCGGGCTGGGGAATTGATAAGGGTAGATTTCCAGGCCAAAGGAAGGGTGGAAGCTAGAGGTGGGAAGAGGAAGCGTCGGAAGTGAATCACAGTAAGAGATTCTCTCTGGAGGGATGGTTGAAGAAATCGGGTAATGAGGAGGAGGGTTACAGCAGGTGGATGGCACTGAAGTCAGTGAAATCAACCCAAAACAAGCCATTATTTCTCTAGACTGTAAGCTTGTGTGGACAGGGACTGTGTCTGTTTATTATTCTATTGTACTCTCCGCACTATTTAGCTCGGCACACAGTAAGTGCTTAATAAATGTTACTGAATGAAATCATTTTCCATTTTGCAGGAGCTGCTGTAATCAGGTTCCATGTGTTAGGAGCTCTCTGTGTTTGTGTGTGTATGTGGATGCACGCAACGTATTGGGTAGTAGAGGCCGTGGACATGTTCAGTCCGTGGGAAGGGTTGAATAGGAAGATAGAAAACGATCTTCCTTAGGACTGTAAGCTCGACGAGGACAGGGAATGTGTCTACCAACTCTGTTGGGGGTGGCGGAGGGGAGATAATCTGGATCTGGATCTTTCCTTATCCCTGCAGGATATGAAACTCAACGATCATTTAGAATTCAGTAACCATTCATTCATTCATTCAATCGTATTTATTGAGCGCTTACTGTGCGCAGAGCACTGTACTAAGCGCTTGGGAAGTACAAGTTCGCAACATATAGAGACGGTCCCTACCCAACGGTGGGCTGACAGTCTTGAAGTCTAGAAGAACTATCTCCTTTCCATGGAGAACCACTAGCAAATGTCCTGTCAGTTTCTTCACTTAACCCGTCCAATGGACTCTAACTTCGGCTCTTCCCTCATTCACCACAAAACGTCAATCCTGCCTCCCACAAATGCCCAACGTCTCCAGAGTGACGGGATTCCTCCTAATTGGTTTCCTTGAGGTCCGGGAGCTGCAGTTGGTCCACACCTCGCTGTTCCTCCTGGTCTACCTAGCGATCCTGACCTTGACGGGGAATCTCCTCAACGTCACCATCACCATCCACAAACAGCGCGTCCACATCCCCATGTATTTCGTCTTCAGGAACCTGTGCGTCATCGACCTCTGCTACATCTCCATCACCATCCCCAAATCAATCCACCACTCCATGACTGACAGTACATCCATTTCTTCATTTCCTTCCAGAGTGGTGTCACACAAGTCTTCTTGGTAGTTTTCTTTGCAACTACACAATAGGTTGTCCGCACGGTGATGTTCTATGACCGCTACGCCTTCATCTGCTTCTCCCTACCCTAGAAGGTCGTCATGAGCAGAGAGACCTGTGGGAAGATGGCGGCCTTCTCGAGGCTCAGTGGGGGCCTATTTGGAGTCTTGTTTTCAGCTTCGACCTTCTCCCTGTTCTTCTGTGGGTCCAACGTCGTTGAGCAGTTTTTCTGTGATGTCCCCTCGCTGCTGAAGATCACCTGCTCTGAAGACCACGTCGCCGTCGATGTGGAATAGCGTCTATCCGCTGGGATAGCGTTAGACTTCCTCTGTTTCCTTATCATCATCTTCACATAGGTGTGCATCTTCCGGGTCATGCTGAAGATGCTGGTCGCTGAGGGCTGGGCCAAAGCCTTCTCCACCTGCATGTCTCACCTTGGCGTCATCAATCTCTTTGTCATGACTGTATTTTCTTGAAGCCACACTCAGATTCCCCCTCTGTACTAGACCTGCTGGCATCCGTGTTCTACACGGTGGTGCCCCCATACCTTATCCCCCTCATTTACAGCCTGAGGAACAGGGATGTGAAGGTGCCATGGGGAAGATTGTAAAAGGGTCACTCACCAAGCCTCCTTTCTGGGACGAAATATCTCTTTCCTTGTGCAAAAAATCTCGCACCACCACTTATCCAAGGAATTGTCATTGGACATAGCCAAATACTTAGTTGTCCTATAGGGTTCATAGAAAGCACTAGACGCTGATGAATTGTCAAAATCTGGGAGGGAGGCAGCTAAGACTGAAGTATGACTGAAATTCCAGTTTGGTGGAGGCATCATGGCCTAAAGGAATGGGAATCATTCTAGACTTTAAGCTCATTGTGGGCAGGAAACGTGTCTAGCAACTCAGTTATATTGAACTTTTCCAAGTGCTTAGTACAGTGCTGGTCCCAGAGTAAGTGCTCAATGAATATGATTGATTGATTGTGACTTGACTTCTGATACCAGCTCTGCCGCTGGCCTGCTGTGTGACCTAGGGGCAGTGACTTAACATCCCAAGGATCTCCCTTCCTCTTAGATTCTGAGCCCCTGTAGGACAGGAATTCTGTCTGAAATGACTCAAGTTGAACAATTTAAGCACACAACCTCTCAATATATGCAATAATGATATCATTATTAGTAATAACATAGAAAACATAGTGATATGCTCTTTAGCAATACTCTGGGAGTGAGAATGAAAGTTGGATAATGGGAGGTGGTATGGGAGAAGGGAAGAAAGGATGACTGCAGCTCCATCTGTCTTGTCAAATCCATCCTCTCTCATCAATCCATACTTTCTTCCTTCCATCTATCCATCCATCCATCCATCCATCCATCCATCCATCCATCCAGAGCACGGGCTTGGGATTCAGAGGTCACGAATTCTGATCCCGGTTCCGCTAAATGTCTGTTGCATGACCTTTGTCAGGGTCGCTTAACTCCTCCGTGCCTCAGTTCCCTCATCCATCGAATGGGGATTGAGATGTGAGCCCAACGTGGGACATGGACTCTGTCCATCTGATTAGCTGGTAACAACTCCAGCATATAGTATAGTGACTGATATATAGTAAGTGCTTCACAAAGGCCATAAGAAAAAGTTACAGTGGGCTGATTGACTGACAGATTGAGTGTCTCAGGTTGTGAATTACATAAAGGTGAAACCATTCACAGTGGCTAAAGACTGTAGGTGAAAACAGGAACTGTTGTGAAACTGGGATTCAGAACCATGGGGGTAGGCACCATCGCTGCTGCAGGTATCGGGACTTGCCTCCCAGGTGCCTCACGAACCACGTGACCAGAGGGTGCTTGGCTTGTCCAAGCCACGAGTTCCCTCGGAAGAGCCCCGAGTCATCCTCGAGGGATCCGAATCTGAGCAGCTCCTCCATTATCTACAGGGATGGAACCACCTCTGGAGAGCTTCTCGGGTTCTGAGGGAGAGCGGAGAGGGATCGAGGGCGCCAGTCCGTTCCTGTCTGGCTGACCGAACCTAGGAGTCTGAGGGGAAAGGGGGGACCATCCCAGCCCAGCAGAGGTCAGCGACCCCCACGCCCACGCTGCACCGAGTGACCGGAGGTGCGTGGGATGGAGGGGAAGAGGCGGACGAAGATGAGGATGGAAGAGATGGAGCCAGTCTGGTGCCAAAATTAAGGTTTGGACCAGGGCCGCAGCCCCAAGCAGAGTAGGGGTGTTAGGAGGAGGGGAAATGTTTTCCCGTTCGGTAACCCCCAACTATCACACACTTCTCCTCCTTCATCCTCCAACCTCGCTACCAGTGTGACCAGCTTTGGACAGCCACCGGAACTAACAGCACTAAGATTTTTTCCCAAATGATGGGAGAAGACAAATAGTGGGAAAAGTTGGAATTCCTGTCCTCGTGGGCTTTCCAGCCTACTGGGCAAGGTTGACACAGTATAATTTACTATCAATCAATGTATCTTAAATCATAGTGACTGAGCACTTATTGTGTGCACTAAACCCTTAGAGAGTAATAATAATAATAGTAGTACTTGTGCGCACTAAACTCTTGGAGAGTAATAATAATAATAATAGTACTTGTTAGCTATTACTATGTCCCAAGATCTGTCCTAAGCGCTGGGGTAGATACATGTTAAGCAAGTTGGATACAGTCCTTTTTCCACACGGAGATCACAGTCTTAACCACCATTTTACAGATAAGGTACCTGAGGCTCAGAGATGTTAAATGTCACACAGAAGACATGAGGCAGAACCGGAATTAGAACCCAGGTACCCAGGTCATTCTGACTCCTTCTGATTCCCAGGCCTGTGCTCTATCCACTTTAGAACACCATAACAGACAATTTCCTTGCCCCTTCTAGAAGGAAAAAAAAGAATGGAAAAATTAATACGCAATTATTGCGTGCCATCTTACAGATGAGGAAAGTGAGGCCAACAGAAGTAAAGCGACTTGCCCAAGGTCCCACAGCAGCACAGGGACAGAGGCAGGATTAGAACCAAAGTACTCTGACTAAGCTAAGCTTGGGAGAGTGCAATAGAACAGACCTGGTAGAAGTGTATGCTCCTATAAGGAGCTCCCAGTCACGAAGAGAACTCCTGGGCCCATGCTTTTTCCATTAAATGAGGATGGACATGAGTTGATTCACGCTTGAGTTAGGTTAAGTGAGGTTAGAAGGCTGGGAAATCAATCGGTGCAGCTGGTTGGAGAAGGGAGCGGATTTTAGTAGTGCTCAGAATTCGGAAAGAACTGTGCTTTCCCCGATTTTAAGTCGGTAAGAGAGGGAATTCTGGGCTAGGATGGAATTGGGTTAGTCGTTCTTGAGTAACAACTAGAAAATTGTTTTAAGAGATGAGCAGAATAATTGAACGATGGAAAGGGGGTGAAGTGCATTCATAGGGCGGAGAGCCTTCAAGCCGATTGTGAGTTTTCGTTGCTTGTGAAAAGACACAATTTGTTATGAGGAGATGAGAGATGTAGGCTGAGCGATGCTTTAGACTAGAAGAATGAAGAGGTATGCTTGTGTTGGTGTGATTGCAAGTGTGAATGCAGAAATATGAGGAAATGGAATCTGTTTGTTGTATATGTGGGGTTTTTTGGTTTTCTTTATGGTAACCTTAAGATCTTATTATATGCCAGGTACTGTACTAAACACTGGGGTGCATAAATGCTAATCACGGTGGACACAGTCCATGCCCCACATGATGCTTTCAGTCATAATCCCCCATTTACAGATGATGTAACTGTGGCATAGAAAAGGTAAGTGACTGGCCCCAGTTTATACAGTGGGCAAGGGGCAGAGGCAGGAGTAGAATCCAGGTCCTTCTGTCTACCGGACTCATTCTTTCTGTACTAAATGTATAAATATATGTATAAAGGCACTTCTTGTTTGACTCTAAAACCACTGAAAAACTTTCACAACAGTTATGTTCATATCCTTATGTTCTCTGACTTCTCCTATCCGCTATTCATTTTAGGTTCTGTCTCCTCAACCAAAAATAATTTTCTTGATATTTACTAAGTGCTTATTACGTTCCAAGCGAAGTATTAAGAGCTGAGGGAAATTCAGGACAATCGGATAGAACACAGTTTGTGTCCTATGAGGGATTCACAGACTGAGTAGGAAGGAAAATAGGTATCAAATCTTCATTTTATTATTGAGGAAACTGAGGCATAGAGAAATTAAGTCTCTTTCCTATGGCTATGCAGCAGAGTATTAGTAGAATAAGGATTAGAACCCAGGTCCACTTACCCCTAGGCCTGTGGTCTTTCCAATAGCACCCTGTGTTCGAAGCTTGGTGCTTCCAATATAATGGAAGCTCCTTGGGGGCGTGATCATATGTACTAATAATCATTCATTTATTCATTCATTCAGTCGTATTTATTGAGCGCTTACTATGCGCTTGGAAAGTACAATTCGGCCACAGGTAGAGACAGTCCCTACCCAGTAACGGGCTCACAGTCTAGAAGGGGGAGACAGACAACAAAGCAAAACAAGTAGAAAGGTGTCAATATCATAACAATAGATAAATAGAATTATAGATATTTTATAGATACACTTGTTATATATTAGTATATATTCGAATTATAGATATAGTAATACCGTGTCCTCTTTAGGTACTTAATAAATAGAATTGATTGAATTAGTCTTATTGCTTCACCAATAACATCAATGTCTTTAAATTGAACTCTTCCCTCCCTCTTCCTGTGAAGGGAGTCGACATCGTTCCCCAGAAATGTTCAATGTCTCCATGGTGAACTGAAAGATCATTTTGAATTCAATAACTGTCTCCTTTCCCTAGAGTATCCCCAAGCAAGTCAAATATTTCACTAATCCTATCAATGAAGTCTAACTTTTGCTCTTCTCTCATCCACTGGAGAAAGTCAATGCTGCCTCCGAAAAATGCCCAACTTATCCACGGTGAGGGAATTCCTGCTGCTGGGTTTCTAGGAAGTCCCGGAGCTGCAGCTGTTCCACGCCGCGCTGTTCCTCCTGATCTACCTGACGGCCCTGGTGGAGAATCTCCCAATTGTCGCCATCACCGTCCTCTACCAGAGCCTCCCCGCCCCCATGTACGTCTTCCTCACGAATCTGTCCGTTCTTGACCTCTGCTTCATCTCCGTCACCCTCTCCAGGTCTATTATCGCCCTGACCAATCATAGATCCATGTCCCACCAGGGATTTATCACCCAGGTGTGCCTGGCGGTCGTTTCGGCCACTTTAGAGCTGATCGTCCTCACAGCGATGTCCTACAACCACTCCGTTGCCATCTACCGCCCTCTGTGCTATAAAGCTCATGACCAACTGCGGCAGTGTATTGACTTGACTATGGTCACACAGCAGACAATCCACCCACCCATCCATCCATCTATCCATCTTCCCACCCACCCTTCCATCCATCCATCTATCCATCTTCCCACCCACCCTTCCATCCATCCATCGATCCAGCAACCCATCCATACAACCATCCATCCATCTATTCATCGTCCCACCCATCCTTCCATACACCCATTGATCCAGCAACAGATCCATGCATTCATTTAACATCCATCCATCCATCAATGAATCAATGATATTTGTTGAATGACTCCTGGGTGTAAAGTACTGTGGTGAACATTTCAGATAGATCAAAATAAATTAAACACTATACCTACTTTCCAAGAGTTTAAAATCTAACGGGGGAGATAGACACAGAATTAATTAATGAGAGGACGAATAACAGAATGGAAAGAATGGTAAACATATGACAATGTGCTTAAAGAGTACATTTTATAAATGCCGCTATATACCAAACTATAATGGTGAGTTTGAGTGCAAAAATGGGGAAGTGGTCTAAGATGTTGATTAGTGGTTGGGAGAAGATGACTTAGGGAGAAGGAAAATGAATTATGTGAGGCACCCTGGAAGTTCTGGGCTGATGGAGGGGCTTTGAGGATGGGGAAAGTTGTGGTCTGATGGACTGGAAGAGGGGAGGAGGAAATGTGGGCTGATAGATTATTTCTCCATTTTCCATCACTAAGATATTTTGAAAGGAGACAGGGCCATTCAGAGGAGAGCGATCACCCTCTCCTCACCTCCTCACCCCAGTTTGGTACAGTGTCTTAGCTCTGCTATAGAAAAGGATGAACCATAGGTTACAACTTATTCCTCCTGAAACCAGGAATTTTCCCGTCGTATCCACCCAGCCAGTATCAGTGATTCCTTCCCATCAAGTTCTCAGAACCCCTCCTAAACTGATAATAATAATAACAATAATAATAATAGCATTTGTTAAGCGCTTACTATGTGTCAAGCACTGTTCTAAGCATTGGGGTAGATACCGCGTAATCAGGTTGTCCAACTTGATGTTCACTGTCTTAATCCCTATTTTCTAGATGAGGTAACTGAGTCCCGGAGAGGTTAAGTGGCTAGCCCAAGGTCAGACAGCAGACAGGTGGTGTAGCCGGGATTAGAACCCACGTCCTCTGACTCCCAAGCCCAGGCTCTTGCCACTAAGCCATGCTGCTTCTCAAGCTGCTTCTATGGGTTGATCCCCCAGGTCAGCCCGGGGGAGGGCTTTAGGATGACTTTAGAGTCATTTCTCGTTCTCTCTGGATTTGAAATCAGAAGACGTCAGAAAACACAACTGAGTAAGTGACCGATTGATTGTATGAGGTCAAGAACAAGATGAAACTCAGAGAAGCATCATGGCCTAGTCGATAGATCATGGAACTGGGAGTCAGAATGACCTGGGTACTAATCTCGGCTCTGCTAAGTTTCTGCTGAGGGACCTTGGGAAAGTCATTGCACTTCTCTGGCCCTCGGTTACCTCAACTGTAAAATGGCGATTGGGACTGTGATACTATGTGGGACAGTGACATGTCTGACCCAATTTGCTTGTATCCACTCCAGCGCTTAGTACACTGCCTGGCACATAATAAATGCTTCTCAGATACACAAATATTATTATTGTTATTAGTATTATTCTTAAGGATGTGGAGAGGGGCTTTTCACACAGGCCCAGACTGAAACAATTAAGCACCCTTAGACAGGGAAGCACACGGAAGCAGCAAGCCCAGTTGATAGAGCATGGACCTGGAAGTCAGAGGACCTGGGTTCTAATTCCGGCTCCACCATTTGTCTGCCATGTGACCTTGGGCAAGTCATTTTACTTCTTGCCTTAACTACCTCATCTGTAAAATGGGGATTAAGACTGGAAGTCCCATGCGGGACAGAGACTGTGTCCATTCTGACGAGCCTGTGTGTACTTCAGTGCTTAGAACAGTCCCTGGAAAATAGTAAACACTTACTACGTACCATTATGAAAAAATAATCAGTTAAGATCCCGTGGATTTAATAGAGTTTCAGGATGTAGTCTTGAAGATGGGAAGCCCTGTGGTCTGGTGGATATGAAGGGAGAGGGAATTCCATGTGGGGGACAAATGGTGAGGTAACGGTCTGAGTGGGGGGAGTTGGGAAGGAGGCACAGTGAGTTAGTGAGCTTGGGAGGAATGGAGAATGCATACAGGAATTCAGTAGGGGGAAAAATGCATATCAGTTGATGGATCACATTTATTGAGCGCATCCTATGTGCAGACCTTGGTACTAAGCGCTAGAGTACGATATATCAATATAACAGTGTTGGTAGCCTCGTTCCTGCCCATGGTGAGCTTACAGTCTAGAGGGGAATGTCTCAGGTGGAGTGCTGCAGATTTCAGATGGTCCTGAGCACTGGCATGGGATGAAACTCCAAACCTCAGAGCTTAACTAGAACGCTATTACTAATCACAGAAAGGGATTGATGATTAGTCTGTTGTTGATGATGTGATAGGAAGAAGTCCCAGAGTGGGAACCATGTGGAACTGGGCAGTTATTTCGACTGTGAGGGCTGGGAACACAGGGAACCCATGATCCTGCCTGCCGAAATTTCCAGACAGCCATCTCGGCGGAGCTCCGGGCCCGTCCTCCCACGGGAATACCCCAGGAAATAACCTGGCCATCATCTGAGGGGACGGCACAGCATTTCGGAGAGCCGAGAGAGGGAGAGCGGATCCTGACAGCTCTCACCCCTCGACCAGACCTAACTGTCACTGCCACCAGTGTTTAGGACCGACGAGATGGAGTGAGACTCTCTCAGCAGAGGTCGATGCTCCCTACCTAGGACAGACCCGGTGACTCCGGAGAAGAGCAGGAGAAAGATGAGGGAAATTTCAATAGGGAACTGGGATAACCAGAGTCAGAATAGAGTCACACTTTCTCTAAATCAGAACCAGCGTAACTCAGTGGAAAGAGCATGGGCCCGGCGGTAAAGAGGACTCGGATTCTAATCCCAGCTCTGTCACTAACTGCTGTGACATTGAGCAAGTCACTTCACGTCTTTGTGCCTTAGTTACCCCATCCGTAAAATTGGGATTAAGGCTGTGAGGCCCAGTGGGTCAGGGACTGTGTTCAACCCAATTTGCTTGTACGCCCCAAGTGCATATTACAGTGCCCGGCACGTAGTAAGCCCTTAACAAATACTATAAAAAATCCTGAAAAGAAGAGCTTGTTGATAGACTCAATTTTGCCATAATCCTCGTTTTTCCTGGAACGTGTATTGGCTAGGAAGCAATCTGAGAATTTGTAAAATTCCGTTCTATGCTACGAGCCTGTTTGGAAGCAGTATGCGGTGTTGTCGGAAGAAATGGCTTGTGCGTATAGTGTTTGAGAAAGCCTTCCTTAAACACGTAGTTTTGTGGTTACATAACCCCTTCGTTCTAGGTTTTTATAGCCCAAGTCAATCAATTGAACCTAGTAAGCACTTTCTGTGTGAAGATCACTGGACACAGTGATCGCCTTGTCGGCTTCTTTCTCCACCCCAATGTCGCTTTCGCACCATCACTCCTTCCGATTCCCTTTCCTTCCCTTCCTTTGAAGCCCATCCAGATTCTTGTAGCCGTCATCTATCGCCCCCCTGCCCCCACCTCACACTATTTGTTTTAACGATTTTGACCCCTTTCTCACCTCCCTTCTCTCCTTTTCCATGCCCACTCTGATCCTAGGAGACTTCAACATTCACATGGATGTCCTGGTGACTCCTCTGCCGCCCTCCTTCTATCTCTCCTTGATACTGCCAACCTCCTACTCCACCCCACCTGGCCCAATCACCAGCTTGGTCACACCCTCGACCTCATCATCTCCTACCGCTGCACTATCTCCACCCTCTCCAACTCTGAAATTCCTTTCTCTGATCGTAACTTTCTCACCTGCCTCCTCACTCACACTCCTTCCTCCTATAAATCTATATTACTACCCCACAGATAACTCCGCTCTCTCGACCCCATTCATCTGTATCAGCGCATCACACTCCACCTCGCCTCCGTATCCTCTCTACCCAAGCTTGGTGACCAGATTACTGCTCTTAACCCCACCCTTTCTACTCAACTCAATTCGCTCGCTCCCCTTTCCTTTCGCCGGTCTCGTACCACTAAACCCCAGCCTTGGATCATTCCCACTGTCCGCCTCCTTCACTCTTCTGCTCGAGCTGCTGAACACTCCTGGCGAAAGTCTAAACAGCAAGCCAACCTTGTTCACTTCCAGTTTATCCTTTCCTGCCTTAACTCTGCCCTCTCCTCTGCCAGACAAAACTATTTCTCCTCCCTAATTGAAACCCATGCCCATCATCCCGTCAGCTGTTCCGTACACATAACTCCTTTCTCAGGCCCCCTGTTCCTCCCTCTCCTCCATCCCTCACCCCCAACGATCTGGCCTCCTACTTCATTAGGAAAATTAACTCCATCGGGTCTGAGCTTCCCAAAGTCACCCCTCCGCCTTCTCCATCTTCTAAGCTCTCAACCCTCTCTGCTACTCTCCCATCCTTCCCAGCAGTATCTTCAGTTGAGATCTCCTCCTTCCTCCCAAGTGCTACTCCATCCCCCTGTGCTTCAGAAACCATTCCCTCTCATCTTTTGAAATCTCTCGCCCCTTCCCTTCTCTGCTCCTTAATTTCCATCTTCAACCGCTCACTCTCCACTGGTTCCTTCCCTTCTGCCTTCAAACATGCCCACGTCTCCCCATCCTAAACACCTCTCTCTTGACCCCACTGCCCCTTCTAGTTAACGTCCTATCTCCCTCTTACCCTTCCTTTACAAACTCCTAGAACGGGTCATCTACACTCACTGCTTCGAATTCCTCAATGCCAACTCTCTCCTTGACCACCTCCAATCTAGCTTCCATCTCCTACACTCCACCGAAACTGACCTCTCAAAGGTCACCAATGACCTCCTTCTTGCAAGGTCCAATGGCTTCTACTCTATCTTAATCCTCCTAGACCTCTCAGCTGCCTTCAGCACTGTGGATCACCCTCTTCTCCTCAACACGCAATCCAACCTTGGCTTCACAGATTCCGTCCTCTCCTGGTTCTCCTTATTTCTCTCCGGACGTTCATCCTCAGTCTCCTTTGCGGGCTCCTCCTCCCCATCCTATCCCCTTACTGTAGGGGTTACTCAAGGGACATTTCTCGGTCCCCTTCTGTTCTCTATCTACACTCACTCTTTTGGTGAACGCTCTCACGGCTTCAACTATCATCGCTATGCTGATGACACCCAAATCTACAACTCTGCCCTGCTCTCTCTCCATCCCTCCAGGCTCGAATCTCCTCCTGCCGTCAGGACATCTCCACCTGGATGTCTGCCCGGCATCTAAAATTTAATATGTCCAAGACTGAACTCGTTATCTTCCCTCCCAAACACTGGCCTTTCCCTGACTTTCCCGTCACTGTAGACGGCACAACCATTCTCCCCATCTCACAATCCCGCAACCTTGGTGTCATCCTCGGCACTGCTTCTTTGTTCACCGCACACATCCTATCCGTCACCGAAACCTGCCGGCCTCTCCTCCACAACATCGCCAAGATCCACCCTTTCATCAAAATCCAAACTGCTACCCTGCTGGTTCAATCTCTCATCCTATCCCGACTGGATTACTGCATCAGCCTTCTCTCCGATCTCCCATCCTCCTGTCTCTCCCCTCTTCAATGTATACTTCATTCTGCTGCCCGGATTATCTTTGTACAGAAACGCTGTGGACATGTTACTCCCCTCCTCAAACATCTCCAGTGACTGCCCATCAACCTACGAATCAAGCGAAAACTCCTCACTCTCGGCTTCATGGCTCTCCATCACCTCGCCCCCTCCTAAATCACCTCCCTTCTCTCCTTCAACAGCTTAGCCCGCACCCTCCGCTCCTCTGCCCCTAACCTCCTCACTGTGCCTGGTTCTCACCTCTCCCGTCGTCGAACCATGTCCTTCCCCTAGCCTGGAATGCCCTCCCTCCACACATCCGCCAAGCTAGTTCTTTCCCTCCCTTCAAAGCCCTTCTGAGAGCTCACCTCCTCCAGGAGGTCTTCCCATGCAGAGCCCCGCCTTTTTCCTCTCCTCCACCCCCCCGCCCTACCTCCTTCCTCTCCCCACATCACTTGTATATATTTGTACAGATTTATTTTACTATTACATATGCATTATTCTATTTATTTTGTTAATGATGTGCAAATAGCTTTAATTCGTTTTGTTCTGTCGATTTTGACTCCAGTCTACATGTTTTGTTTTGTTGTCTCTCTCCCCCTTCTGGACTGTAAGCCCATTCTTGGGTAGGGACCGTCTGTATATGTTGACTACTTGTATTTCCAAGCACTTTGTACAGCGCTCTGCACACAGTCAGAGCTCAATAAATGCGATTGAATGAATGAATGGACACAATCTCTGCTGATGTTTCAGAGTAAAATAGACATAATCAACGTGGAAAGTTTTCTGTTTTGTCCTGAATCAACACAGGATGCAGGACGATATGAGAAGGTGAGATTCCCCTTCTAAACTGCAAGTTGGTTGTGGGCAGGGAACGTGCCTACCAACTCTGTTGTAGTGGACGCTCCCACGTGCATAGTACAGTACTCTGTCCACAGTAAACTTTCAGTAAATACCATTGATTAATTAATGGATTGATTGAAGTTAATCCCCGAACAAAGGCATTATCTTGCCGTGAGAGGTCTTCACTGAATGCTTTTAATCCCTGTCTGAAACCAGGTCCAGTTCACCTGATGCCCAAGGGCATATTGCACAACATTCCCAACGTCTCCACGATGACGAAATTCATCTTGCAGGGCTTCTCGGAGGTACGGGAGCTGCAGCTAGTCCACGCTACGCTGTTCCTCCTTGTCTACCTGGCTGCCCTGACGGGGAATCTCCTCATCGTCGCCGCCACCGCCCTCTACCGACGCCTCCACACTCCCATGTGCTTCTTCCTTAGGCACCTCTGTGTCCTCGACCTCTGCCTCATCTCTGTCACCGTTCCCAAATATATCACCATATCCATGACCAATAACAGCTCTATCTCCTTCCTGGGCTGCATGGCTCAGCTCTTACTAGTGATCTTGTTTGCCACTTTGGAGTATTTTGCCCTCATGGTGATGTCCTACAACAGCTACGCCGCCATCTCTTGTCCCTGCACTACGACGTCATCATGGACAAGAGGCCTCTGAGAAGATGGCCGCCGCTTCCTGGCTCTCAGGGGGCCTGTTTGGTGTTCTTTCTCCAGCCTCGACCTTCTCCGTGTCCTTCTGCGGGTCCAACGTCCTCCACCAGTTCTTCTGTGATGTCCCCTCCCTGCTGAAGACCACCTGAGCCAAGGACCACATCACCATCGACGTGAGCGTGACTGTAGGCGTAGTGTTATCCATCGTCGGCTTCACCTCTATCGTCATCTTGTACATGCACATCTTCCGTGCTTTCCTTAGGATGCCGGCGGCCGAGGGCCGGGCTAAAGACTTTTCCACCTTCCTTCCTCACCTCGCCATTGTTATTATTGCCATTTTAACAGCTGTCACCGCTGATCTGAAGCCACCCCAAGATTCCTCTTCGATGCTGGACCTGCTGCCATCCGTATTCTACACAGTTGTACTAGCAGCGTGGCTCAGTGGAAAGAGCACGGGCTTTAGAGTCATACCTCATAGGTTCAAATCCCGGCTCTGCCAGTTGTCAGCTGTGTGACTTGGGCAAGTCACTTAACTTCTCTGGGCCTCGGTTAACTCATCTGTAAAATGGGGATTAAGACTGTGAGATCCCCGTGGGGCAACCTGATCACCTTGTAGCCTCCCCAGCGCTTCAAACAGTGCTCTGCACATAGTAAGCGCTTATTAAATGCCATCATTATTATTATTATTGCTTACTACCCTGAACCCCCCCCCCCCACCATCTACAGGGTGAGGAGCAGGGACCTGAAGGCCGCCCTGTGGAGAGTCCTAAAAGGGAGTATTTCACATCATTTTAATTGAAAAAAAAACTGTCTCCTTTTGTTGATATTGCCATCACTCACCTCACTAAGACACCCTACAAAGGGGTGTATATGAATAGTTATCTTTTCTGGCTGAAAGGAGGCTTTCTAAGAGTCCGGAGAGACGTCTTTTAAGATCAGTGTGTGATGAACAATCCCGCCTCAGAAGACATTGCTCTGGAGTCGATAAAAGCTAACAGGTTGGACCCAGGTTATATCCCACAAGGAGCTCAATCTTCATCCCCATTTCACAAAAGAGGGACCTGAAACCACAGAGAAGTGAAGTGACTTGCCCAAGGTCCCACAGTTGACAAGTGGCAGAGCCGGGATTATCACCCAGGTCCTTCTGATTTCCGGGCCTGAGCTCTATCCACTTGCCCACGCTGTTTCTCTTGGGTAAGTCATTTAACCTTCATAATTTTAAAAAAATATTTTTCCTTCCCTGACCATTGAAGCTCTGAAAAATCTATGTCTCACGTGATGTGGAAAAATTCCCTCCTTGTGTTGCATTCCTCAAGACGATGTCTTCTTCTGAATAAAGTTTGTCTATCCGACTTGCTACTTTTCCTTTCTGAGAGTGAACGTGTTATCAGTGTTGTTACTTGAGAAGTGAAGTAGTGTGATCTAGTGGAGAGATCATGGGCCTAGGAGTCATTCATTCATTAATTCATTCAACCGTTTTATTGAGTGCTTATTGTGTGCAGAGCACTGTCAGAGCGCCTGGGTAGGCTCTAAGCTCATCCAAACTGCCAAGGGTGTGCCACAGTGCCAAAGCGCAGCAGGAAGGTGCCTGGTAGCCACGGTTGGGCAGTGGATAATAATAATGATAGTGATAATATTTGTTAAGCTCATACTATGTGCCTGTCACTGTACTAAGCAATGGGTTAGATACAGGCCAATCAGGATGGAAGGGCGTGTGATGGTTTGGGTCAGTGCACGGGAAAACGCCCCCCTCCTGAAAGCCCACTACTTGGTCGGGGGACGCGGCACTGGTCTGAACCCCAACATAGGTCCCGAATGTGAGCATCTTCCCAGACTGCCTACGAGTCTTCCACCTGCCTCCTTGATCTTCCCTGTCCCTCCACCCACCTCCACCAAAGAAACTCTCATGGGGGCATCTTGGATCTGAGGGGCCCTGACTTCCATCTCCCCTTGGTCTTCTGGGTGGGGCAGGTCACGATGTCTCTAAACAGATGGCTACCGCACTTGGCAAACAAGATGTGCTCAATCAATTACAGTGATGGACTACTGGATGGATTAATGAATGGATAGATGGTTGGATAAGAGGAGATGGATCTGAGCATTTGGATGGGATCTGTATCCATCTTTTAATCCCTTTCCTCCAGTGGTCGTACCTACTCTAAGTGTGTGCCTTATTCTCCACCTCTTCAAAGCTTTACTGAAGGACATCTCCTCCTAGAGCCTTTCCCTGACTAAATCCTCTTTTCCTTTTCTTCCACTCCCTTCCGCGTCACCCTGACGTGCTCTCTTTATTCATCCCCCTCCCAGCCCCACATCACTTATGTCCATATCCGTAATTTATTTATTAATATTAATGCCTGTATCCCACTCCAGACTGTAAGCTCATTATGGACAGAGAATGGGTCTGTTATATTGCTATGTTTTAGTATCCCAAGTGCTCAGTACAATGCTCTGCACACTATAGGTACTCAATAAATAAGATTGACTGACTCTTAAATTAGTTTTATCATCATCATCATCATCATCATCCTCAGTCAAAAGTATGTATTGAGCACTTACTATGTGTAGAACACTCTAATAAAATCTTGGGAGAGTACAATACAACAAAATCATCCAGCACGTTTCCTGCCCAAAACACACTAGCAGTCTAGAAGAAGATCTAATAGAATACTTATCAGCATATTGGATAAAAACACCCAGACCTGGGACAGCTGGGAGACAGAAATGTCTTGGATATTAGATGGGATTCCACAGGTGAATGGCTATCCCTACTACCCCAATATTTTAGGAACAATCCAAGCAATGCAGAGAATCACCGTGGTCCTTCCATCCTGATTAATCCCAGCTCTGCCACTAGTCTGCTATGTGACTTTGGGCAAGTCCCTTCACTTCTCTGGCACTCAGGTACCTCATCTGTAAAATGGGGATTGAAATTGTGAGCCCCACGTGGGACAGGGCATTGTGTCCAACCTGATTTGCTTGTATCCTCCCCAGTGTTTAGTACAGTCCATAGCAGAAAGAAAGAGCGTAACAAATATAATAATCATTATTATTATTAATCCACCTGGAAGATACCCTAGAAAGCAATTGCAATATCCCTCTAAATATACTGTTGCAAGACTCTGCAGGAGATATCTGGATCTAACTCATGATGTATAAATTCATGCGGTCCTGATCATAATCATAATTAATGATCATAATCATAATTATCAGCATTATCATTGTATTCTCTGTAAACACTTTACATGCGAAGAGCTGTAACAAGTGCTGAGTAACAACAAAATGATAAGCTCAGACTAAATCCCTGACCGTAGGAGGCTCAGAATACAAGAGAAAGAGAAAGCATGTATCAAATCCTCATGCTACAGAAAGGACCGGAGAGGTTACGTTGGTCACCCAAGGTTGCACAGCTGGTCAGTGGCAGGGTTGTCAGCCTCCTTTCTGATCTCCCATCCTCCTGCCTCTCCCCATCTCAGTCTATACTTCATTCTGCTGCCCGGATTATCTTTCTAGAGAAACCCTCTGGGCATGTCACTCCCCTCCTCAAAAATCGCCAGTGGTTGATTACAGAACGTCGCATGAAGCAAAAACTCCTCACTATTGGCTTCAAAGCTCTCCATCCCCTTGCCCCCTCCTACCTCACCTCTCTTCTCTCCTTCTACAGCCCAGCCTCACATTCTATTCCTCTGCCACTAACCTCCTCACTGGGCCTCGTGCTCGCCAGTCCCGGAGTCTACCCCTTGCCCACATCCTACCTCTGGCCTGGAACGCCCTCCCTCCAAACATCCTTCCAACTAGCTCTCTTCTTCCCTTCAAAGCCCTACTGAGAGTTCATCTCCTCCAGGAGGCCTTCCCAGACTGAGCCTCCACTGTTCCTCTGCTCCTCCTCCACTCCCGATAGCCCCCACTCCCTCCCTCTGCCATACCCCCTTCACCTCCCCACAGCACTTGTGTATATTTGCACATATTTATTTTTCTATTTTATTAATGATGTGTATATATCTATAATTCTATTAATTTATTTTGATGGTATTGACGCCTGCCTACTTGTAGGGCTTCGTTGTCTGTCTTCCCCCTTCTAGACTGTGAGCCCGTCGTTGGGTAGGGATCATCTCTATCTGTTGCCTAATTGCACTTTCCAAACGCTTAGTCCAGTTCTGTGCACATAGCAGGTGCTCAATAAATACGATTGAATGAATGAACTCAAGTGTCATGGCTTCCAGTGACATAATCAATCCCCTCTAGACTGTAAGCTCCTTGTGGGCAGGAAAGGTGCCTACCAAATCTTTCCTTTATCTTCCCCTTCCCTTCCAATCCCTGTCCACCCCTTAATTTTCCCATCAGTGTAGATGACCCACCATTCTTCCTGATTCAAAAGCCCATACCCTTGGCATTATCCTCGACTCCTCTCTCTCATTCAACCCACAAATTCAATTCATCACTAAATCCTGTCGGTTCCACCTTCACAACATCGCCAAAATCTGCCCGTTCCTCTCCATCGAACTTGCTACCACGTTAAACCAATCCCTTATTCTATCCCACTTGATTAATTTTTCAGCCTCCTTGCTAACCTCCCAGGCCTCCTGTCTCTCCCCACTCCGATACATTCTTCAGTCTGCTTCCCAGATAATTTTTCTATAGAAATGTTCAGTCCATGTTTTCCCACTCCTCGAGAACCTCCTGCTGATACCCACGCTCTTCCACATCAAATGGAAACTCGTCACCACGGGCATTAAAGCACTCAATAACTTGCCCCATCCTACCTCACCTCTCTCCTCTCCTAATACAGTGCAGACAGCACGCTTTGTTCCGGTAGTAAATATGATTGATTGACTGATGTATTGAATATCAGCCCAAGGAAACTAATATTTCGACCTACAGAGGAGTCTTGGGAAATCTCCTTTTAATAATTGTCAACCGAGCAGCCTTCAAGGCCTGGTTCCTCAGGCTGTAGATGTGGGGATTCAGGGCCGAGGTCATGACGGCGTGGAACACGTACTTCAGCAGGTCGAATACCGAGGAAGAGTGTGAGGGAGGCTTGAGTTAACCAAACACGCCTGAGAAGAGGAAGACAGTGACGATTACGAGGTGGGGCTGGCAGGTGGAGAAGTCGTTGAACCGGCCCTTGGAAGCCGGCATCTTCAGAACAGCCCAGAAGATGCGCACGTACGAGACAACAATGGAAATGGAGCCTATGGCATCTATGGTTAGATCAAAGGTAACGGTCACATCGATGGATGAGTGGTCCTCAGAGCAGGTGATCTTCAGCAGGGAGGGGAGGTCCCAGAAGAAATGCTGGACAACGTGGAACCTGCAGAAGGACAAGAAGAAGGTCAAAATTGAACGCAAGATCCCGAACAGCCCTCCGCTGAGCCAGGAGTCGACTGCCATCTTCCCACAAGCCCCTGGGCTCATGGGGACCTCGTAGCGCATGGGGATGCAGATGGCGGCATAGCTGTCGAAGGACATAGCCGTAAGGATGAAAAACTCCTAGGTAGGAAACAGGACCGCCAGGAAGAGCAGAGTGCAACTGCTCAAGAAGGAGATGGAGCTGTTATTAGTCAAGGAGATGATGATGGAATTGGGGTGGTGACGGAGCTGAGGCAGAGGTCAAAGAGGGACAGGTGCCTGAGGAAGAAGTACATGACCGTGTGGAGGCGCCGGTCGAGGGCGGTGACGGAAACTTTGAGGAGATTCCCCGTCAGGGTC
Source organism: Tachyglossus aculeatus (assembly GCF_015852505.1). Taxonomy (NCBI): domain Eukaryota; kingdom Metazoa; phylum Chordata; class Mammalia; order Monotremata; family Tachyglossidae; genus Tachyglossus; species Tachyglossus aculeatus. The sequence continues at coordinate 5,890,139 of NW_024044831.1, read as the reverse complement.
GCCAGGTAGACCAGGAGGACCAGCTGCAGCTCCCGAACCTCCGAGAATACCAGCAGGAGGAATTCCCTCACCTTGGGGATGTTGGACACTTCTGGGGTATGATGTCGACTCCCTGCACAGGGAGAGAGAAGACTTCAATTTACAGGCCTTGAAGTCTTCGGTAAGGGAATCAAAATTAACTCCCATAGGAGTAAATCAATCAGTTGCACGTACTGAGCACCTAGAGTTCAATAGAATTAGTACAAATGATTTGGCGCTTAGAACCAGTCTCGCCTACAGGAGGGAAAATCAAGCAAAGGCCTACCCATTCCATTTCTAGCTTGGCCAGTGACTAGTGAATGGAAGGCAATCTGCTACAAGTCAAAACCTACCTGTTCTGGGCAGCAACGTCATGGGAGGGGGTCGCTGGTGGAGACTCAAGTTTACTGCGTGGAAGAAGGCAATGGTAAACCACTGCCATATGTTAACCAAGAAGGCTTTATGGATAAACTACTTTATGGATAAACTAGTAGTCATTCTGCTTTATGTATCCATAGAGTGTTTTGGTAAACATAAAGAAGTGGTTACCATTGCCTCGTTCCGCGCAGTGAAAACCTGAGTCTCTGTCGTTGTCTTTGATCCACATTTTGATCATTTGTTCATCTGCCTTTGACTCTTTCCCATACTCTGCTGCTGTCCAGCACAGGTAGGAATTAACTTTGTCTGACGCTTCCGCTTAGACATTTTCGTTATGGATAACCCGAGCGAACGTATCCCTCAATGGCATAGCTCTAAACATCATTGGTGTATGCAAAATCTCTTGCCACGGTAACGCATTGATTCGTAGGAGAACTTCCGATCAGAAGAACTGATGGTGGTACCGGTTTTTTTTTCCCAGAATGAGTTACACTCTCTCATCCCTGACAATCACTGTCCCACTGAAAACGTTTTTGACATACAGGAACCACTGACAGCTGAAGTGACCCTAGCATCGTGCTGATGCTCTGTTGTGGCATCCGAGCCTGGTGGATGGTTGCCATGGTAGCCAGGGTGGGGATGCTGGAGAGATGAGAGCTGTGTCGGTGATGGGGCCACTGGTGGATAGAGCACGGGCCTGGGAGTCAGAAGGATGTGGTTCTAATCCCAGTTCCCTCACAAGTCTGTTGTGTGTGACCTTGAGCAAGTCACGTCACGTCCTTGTGACTTGGTTACCTCATCTGTAAAATGGGGATAAAAGTGTGAGCCCCAGGATGGACAGGGACTGTGTCCACCCTGATTAACTTGTATCTAACCTAGTGCTTAGAACACTGCTTGGCACACAGTCAGCACTTAAAATGTACCAAAGTTATTTATGTTTCATTATTTCTGTCAGGCCATTCCCCTCCTACAAGCCTGCCGTGTTTGGGGTATGGTCTTGGTCTGAACTGGACGTTCCCCACTTCTAGACTGTGAACCCGTTGTGGGCAGGGATCGTCTGTATTTGTTGCTGAATTGTACTGTCCAAGCGCTTAGTTAAGTGTTCTGCAAACAGCAAGCACTATATAAATACGATTAAATGAATGAATGAACTCTAACCTGTTCCTCGAGTGAGAAAATTCCACCAGAATGGCTCCATCTCTGGCTTCATCTTTCTGTTTCCATCCTGCCTCTCTCCACCAATGCTCACTCTCACAAGGGCAGCTGGGGTTAGCGGGTGGCACTGGCTTCCTCTGAACTGGTCTGGTCTCCTCTTTCTCCTAGGATTCCTGGGTTTGGTCAGCCACAAAGGGAGAACCAGGAGCCCTCAGTCACTCTCCGCTCTCCCCTGGATGCTGACCTGCTCTCCAGATGTTGCCTGTCTCCGTAGATAAAGAAGTGGCTGCTCCGAGGAGGATCCCTGAAGGAACGGCTTGAGCCCCTGTGGAGGGACCTCGTGGACCAAGCAACGAGAGAACCCTGCGGAAATAAGGACCTGGCACTCCCAACTGCAACAATGGTCCTGGTTCGTGATGTTCCTAAGTCAACAACAGCATCTTCTACATAAGTATATGCGTACCCAGAGATGGAGAGAGAGTGATATGCTTCTGAATAGAATCAGCATAATTTAGTTGAAAGAACCTGGGTATGAGAGTCCCAGCTCTCCCAAATGCTTGCCAGCTGATGTTGGGCAAGTCACCTTACCTCTCTGGGTCTCGGTTTTCTCAGATGTAAAATGGAGATGCGATACCAGTTCTCCCTCCTACATAGACTGTGAACTTCATGTGGGACAGGGATTGTGCATAACCTGATTGATTTGTAACTATCCTAATGCTTAGAATAGTGTTTGACACGACATATATGCTTAAGAAATACCATATCAAAAACAGAATATATCCTTATATCCTAACTGGAGGGGGAAGGTTGGTCACTCAGAGTAACCAATGGAGAATCAGAGCCCTCAACACAAAGGTAGGAAGTGACAGATTGGCAAGCTTAGTTAGTGTCTTTAGACTAGAAACAGAATGGCCTAGTGGAAAGAGCCCAGGCCTGGGATTCAGAGAATCTGGGTTCTAATCTCAACTTCACCGCTCATCTGCTGTGTGATCTTAGGCAAGTCACTTTATTTCTCAGGGCCTCAGTTATCCCCTCTGAGACTATGAGAGTCCATGTTGTACAGGGACTGTGTCCAACGTGATTATCTTGTATCTACCCCAGCATTTAGCCACATGTTAGCTAGGCGACCTTTGACAAGTCACTTCACTTCTCCTGTGCATCAGTCTCCTTATCTGTAAAATGGAGATTAAATCCTATGCCCTCCTTACGTAGACTGTGAGCACCATATGGACAAGGGCTATATCCAACCTGATTATTCCTTCCTTCATTCATTCAGTCGTATTTACTGAGCACTTACTAAGTGCAGAGCACTGCATTAAGAACTTGGAAAGCACAATTCAGCAACAGAGACAATCCCTGCCCACAATGGGCTCACAGTCTAGAAGGGGGAGAAAGGCATGAAAACACGTAAACAGGCAGTCCAATGTGGGAGACAGTTTCCATGATTGTGTCCCTTCTCCCTTGTCACCCTCCAATATTCTGATTTTCATAACCACCAAGAGTGATCTTAAAAATCATAGAATTGCTGGTATTATCAGTAGTAGTATCAACATTATCATTATTGAATTTATTAAGAATTTACTTGAAAAAGACTGTCAATGCCAACTCTCTCCTCGACCCCCTCCAATCTGGCTTCCGTCACCTACATTCCACGGAACCTGCCCTCGGAAAGGTTACCAATGACCTCCTGCTTGCCAATTCCAACGGCTCATACTCTATCCTAATCCTCCTCGACCTCTCATCTGCCTTCGACACTGTGGACCACCCCCTTCTCCTCAACACACTATCCAACCTTGGCTTCACAGACTCCATCCTCTCCTGGTTCTCCTCTTATCTCTCTGGCCGTTCATTCTTGGTCTCTTTTGCAGGCTCCTCCTCCCCCTCCCATCCCCTTGCTGTAGGGGTTCCTCAAGGTTTAGTTCTTGGTCCCCTTCTGTTCTCGATCTACACTCACTCCCTTGGTGACATCATTCGCTCCCACGGTTTCAACTATCATCTCTATGCTGATGACACACAAATCTACATCACTGCCCCTGCTCTCTCTCCCTCCCTCCAGGCTCGCATCTCCTCCTAACTTCAGGACATCTCCATCTGGATGTCTGCCGGCCACCTAAAACTCAACAAGTCAAAGACTGAACTCCTTGTCTTCCCTCCCAAACCCTGCCCTCTCGCTGACTTTCCCACCACTGTTGACGGCATTATTATCCTTCCCGTCACACAAGCCCTCAACCTTGGTGTCAACCTCGACTCTGCTCTCTCGTTCACCTGTCACATCCAAGCCGTCACCAAAAGCTGCCGGTCTCACCTCCGCAACATTGTTAAGATCCGCCCTTTCTTCTCCACCCAAACCGGTACCCTGCTCGTTCAAACTCTCATCCTATCCCGTCTGGATTACTGTATCACCCTCCTTTCCGCACTCCATTCGTCCTGTCTTTCCCCACTTCAATCCATATCTCATGCTGCTGCCCAGATTGTCTTTGTCCAGAAACGCTCTGGGCATGTTACTCCCCTCCTCAAAAATCTCCAGTGGCTACCAATCAACCTACGCATCAGGCAAAAACTCTTAACCCTCAGCTTCAAGGCTCTCCATCACCTCGGCCCCTCCTACCTCACCTCCCTTCTCTCCTTCTACAGCCCAGCCCGCACCCTCTTCTCCTCTGCCGCTAATCTCCTCACCGTCCCTCGTTCTCGCCTGTCCCGCCGTCGAACCCCTGCCCACGTCATCCCCCTGGCCTGGAATGCCCTCCCTCCGCACATCCGCCATGTTAGCCCTCTTCCTCCCTTCAAGGCCCTACTGAGAGCTCACCTCCTCCAGGAGGTCTTCCCAGACTAAGTCCCCTCCTTCCTCTACCCCTCATCTCCCTCCCCATCCCCCTGCCTTACCTCCTTCCTCTCCCCACGGCACCTGTATATTTGTATATATGTTTGTACGTATTTATTACTCTATTTATTTATTTATTTTATTTGTACATATTTATTCTAATTATTTTATTTTGTTAATACGTTTTGTTTTGTTCTCTGTCTCCCCCTTCTAGACTGTGAGTCCACTGTTGAGTAGGGACCGTATCTATATGTTGCCAACTTGTACTTCCCAAGCGCTTAGTTCAGTACTGTGCACGCAGTAAGCGCTCAATAAATATGATTGAATGAATGAATGAATGAAGTGCTGGAGTAGAAACAAACTAATCAAATCAGACATGTTTCCTGATCCACAAGGGCTCAGATTCTAACAGAAAGATACACCACATATTGAACCTCGATTTTACAGAGAGCCCTAAAGATGTTACGTGACTGGACCAAGGTCATACAGCAGGCCAGTGGCAGAACAGGGCAGACCTTTCAAATATCATGACTTCCAGCCACATGCTCTTTCCACTAAACCATGATGCCGACCAAACAATCACTGGTAATTCATTCATTCATCCATTCACCCAGAGCCCTGTAGGACGGGTCACTGCTCCAGCCAATCCCCGCGCTCCACTGAATGTGGGGTGGGCCTGGAGGAGCTTCGAGGGCGCCCTCTGCTGGCCGAGCCCAGGGGGTGCAGGATGTTCTATAGCTCCAGCCGATCCTCGTGCTCCACTCATTTAAGGAAGGAGAGAAAGGTAAAAGCTGCGAAGGCGTCCTCTGCTGGCTGAACTCGCGAGCTTCAAGAGGATCCCCGACCCAGGCCAATCCCCAAGCACGAGCTGATTGAGGGAACGGGAGGAGCTCTGAGGGTGCCCTCTGATGGCCCACCCAGAGCGCTGCAGGACGGGCCACGGCCCCCGCCAATCCCCGGCCACCACTGAATGAGGCGTGGGCCGGGAGCAGCTGCGAGGGCGCCCTCCGTTGGCTTATCCCAGGAGCGGCAGTGCGGGGCCCGGCTCCAGCCGATCCCCACTCTAGACTCATTTAAGGAGGGCGGGGGAAACGGGAAGATCTGCGAGGGCGTCCTCTCATGGCCGAGCTCGCGAGCTGCAGGAGAATCCCGGATCCCAGCCAATCCCCAAGCACACGTTGATTGGGGGGAACCGGAGGAGCTGCGACGGCAGCCCCTGCTGGCCGATCTCACGAGCTGCAGGAGAATCGCGGACCCCAGCCAATCCCCAAGCACCAGTTGACTGGGGGGAACGGGAGGAGCTGCGAGGGCGCTCTCTGCTGTTCTACCCAGAGCCTTGCGGGACGGGCCACGGCCCCTGCCAATCCCGCGCTCCACTGAATGTGCTGTGGCCCCGATGGAGCTGCGAGGGCGCCCTCTCTTGGCCGAGCCCAGGAGATAAAAGGAGGGTGCCTGGCTCCAGCCGATCCCCACGCTCCACTCATTTAAGGAGAGGGGAGGAATTGGGAAGAGCTGTGAGGGCATCCTCCTCTGGACGAGTTTGCGAGTTGCCGCAGAATTCGAGACCCCAGCCAATCCCCAGGCACCAGTTGATTGGGGGAACGGGAGGAGCTGGGACGGCGCCCTCTGCTAGCCGACCTCACGAACTGCAGGAGAATCCCCAAGCTGCAGTTGATTGGGGGGGGGAACGGGAGGAGCTGCAAGGGCGCCCTCTGCTGCCCCACCCAGAGCCTTGCAGGACGGGCCCCAGCCCCAGCCAATCCCCAAGCTTCAAGGAAGGGGGGTGGGCCGGAAGGAGCTGCGAGGGCGCCCTCTGTTGCCCAAGCCCAGCAGCTGCAGGAGGGTCCTCAGCTCCAGCCAATCCCCACGCTTCACTTATTTAAGGAGAGAGGAGGAATCGGGAAGAGCTGCGATGGCGTCCTCTGCTGGACGAGCTTGCGAGCTGCAGGAGAATCGCTGACCCCAGCCAATCCCCAAGCACCAGTTGACTGGGGGAAAAGAGAGAAGCTGCAAACGCGCCCTCTGCTGGTCCACACAGAACCCTTCACGACGAGCCCCGGCAACAGCAGAATCCCGCGCTCCACTGAATGGGGGGTGTCCCGGGAGCAGAAGCGATGACGCCCTCCGTTGCCCGAGCCCGGGAGCTGCAGGACGGTCCCTGGCTCCAGCCGATCCCCACGCTAGAATCATTTTAGGAGAGAGGGGGAAATAGGAAGAGCTGCGAGGGCGATCTCTGCTGGCCCACCGAGAGCCCTGCAGGACGGGCCCAGGCCCCAGCTAATCCCAGCGTTTGACTTAATGGGGGATGGGCCGGAGGAGCTGCGAGGGCGCCCTCTCTCGGATGATACCAGGGGCTGCAGGAGGGTCCCTGGCTCCAGCAAATCAGCACGCTCCACTCATTTAAGGGAATCGGGAAGAGCTACTACGGTGTCCTCTGCTGGGCGAGCTCTCGCACTACAGCAGAATCCCTGACCATAGCCAATCCCGAAGCACCAGGTGACTGGGGGGAACAAGAGGAGTTGTTAGGTTGCACCCTGCTGGCCGACCTCTCGAGCTTCAGAAGAATCTCCGACCTCAGTCGATCCCCAAGCGCCAGTTGATTTGGAAGGGATGGGAGAAGCTGAGAGGGCGCCTTCTAATGACCGAGTCCAAGAGCTGCAGGGGAATAACCGGCCACAGCCAATTCCCGCACTCTACTGATTTGGTGGGGTCGGGAGAATCTGCGAGGGCTCCATCTGCTGGCCGGGCCCGCGAGCTGCATAGAAATCCCTTGCCCCAACCAATTCGCGCCCCGCTGAATGGTGGGGGAAGGGTGGACCTGCGAGGGAACTTTCTGCTGGCCGAGCCCAGTAGCTGCAGGAGGGTACCCGGCTCCAGCATAACCCCATGCTCTTCTCAGTTAAGTAGAGGGGGGAAACGGGAAGAGCTGCGAGGGTATCCTCTGTTGGCCGAGCTCACGAGATGCAGGAGAATCCCCGAACCCAGCCATTTCCCAAGCACCAGTTGATAAGTAGAACGGGAGGAGCTGCGAGGGCACCCTCTGCTGGCCCACCCAGAGCCCTGCGGGAAGGGCCACGCCTCCTGACAATCCCGCGCTTCACTGAATGTTGGGTGGGCCGGTAGGAGCTGCGAGGGCGCCCTCTGTTGGCGGAGCCCAGAAGATGCAGGAGGTTTCCTGGCTCCAGCCGATCCCCACGCCCCACTCATTTAAGAAGAGAGGAGGAATCGGAAAGAGCGGCGAAGGCGTCCTCTGCTGGACGAGCTCGCGAGCTGCAACAGAATCCCCGACCCCGGCCAATCTCCAAGCACAAGTTGACGAAGGTGAACGGGAGGAGCTGCGACGGCACCCACTGCTAGCCGATCTCCCGAGCTGCAGGAGAATCCCCTACCTCAGCCAATCCCGAAGGAAGAGTTGACTGGGGGGAAAAGGAGGAGCTGCGAGTGCGACCATTTTTGGCCCACCCAGATCCCTGCAGGACGGGTCCCTGCCAAAGTCAATACCCGCGTTTCACTGAATTGGGGAAAGGCGGGAGTAGCTACCAGTGCGCCCTCTGTTGGCCGAGCCGAGGAGCTGCAGGAGGGTACCCGGCTCCAGCTGATCATCACGCTCTACTCAGTTAAGGAGAGGGTGGGAAACGGGAAGAACTGAGAGGGCTTCCTCTGCTGGCCGAGTTCGCGAGCTGCAGGAGTATCCCCGACTCTTGAGGACGGCTCCCGCCAATACCCGAACTTCACTATTCAATGGCAGGTGGGCCGGGAGGAGCTCCGAGGCCGCACACTGTTGACCGATAACAGAAGCTGCAGGACCGTCCACGGCTCCAGCTGATCCTCACGCTAGACTCATTTAAGGAGAGGGGGGTAAACGGGAAGAGCTGCGAGGGCATCCTTTGCTGGCTGAGCTAGCGAGCTGCAGGAGAATCCCCGAGCACAGCCAATCCCCAAGCACAAGGTGACTGGGGGGAAGGAGAGGAGCTGCGACGGCGCCCCCTGCTGTCCTGTCCAGATCACTGCAGTACGAGTCACGGCCCCTGCAAATCACGCGCACCATCATCATCATCATCAATCGTATTTATTGAGCGTTTACTGTGTGCAGGGCACCGTACTAAGCGCTTGGGAAGTACAAGTTGGCAACATATAGAGACAGTACCTACCCAACAGTGGGCTCACAGTCTAAAAGGGGGAGACAGAGAACAAAACCAAACATACTAACAAAATAAAATAAATAGAATAGATATGTACAAGTAAAATAAATAAATAAATAAATAAATAGAGTGAGAAATATGTACAAACATATATACAGGTGCTGTGGGGAAGGGAAGGAGGTAAGATGGGGGGATGGAGAGGGGGGCGAGGGGGAGAGGAAGGAAGGGGCTCAGTCTGGGAAGGCCTCCTGGAGAAGGTGAGCTCTCAGTAGGGCCTTGAAGGAAGGAAGAGAGCTAGCTTGGCGGATGGGCAGACGGAGGGCATTCCAGGCCCGGGGGAGGACGTGGGCCGGGGGTCGATGGCGAGACAGGCGAGAATGAGGCACGGTGAGGAGATTTGCAGCAGAGGAGCGGAGGGCGCGGGGTGGGCTGTAGAAGGAGAGAAGCGAGGTGAGGTAGGAGGGGGCGAGGTGATGGAGAGCCTTGAAGCCGAGGGTGAGGAGTTTCTGCCTGATGCGCAGATTGATTGGTAGCCACTGGAGATTTTTGAGGAGTGGAGTAATATGCCCAGAGCGTTTCTGGATAAAGATAATCCGGGAAGCAGCATGAAGTATGGATTGAAGTGGGGAGAGACACGAGGATGGGAGATCAGAGAGAAGGCTGATGCAGAAGTCCAGATGGGATAGGATGAGAGCTTGAATGAGCAGGGTAGCGGTTTGGATGGAGAGGAAAGGGCGGATCTTGGCAATGTTGCGGAGCTGAGAACGGCAGGTTTTGGTGACGGTTCGGATGTGAGGGGTGAATGAGAGAGCGGAGTCGAGGATGATACCAAGGTTGCGGGCTTGTGAGACGGGAAGGATGGTAGTGCCGTCAACAGAGATGGGAAAGTCAGGGAGAGGGCAAGGTTTGGGAGGGAAGACAAGGAGTTCAGTCTTCGACAAGTTGAGCTTTAGGTGGCGGGCAGACATCCAGATGGAGATATCCTGAAGGCAGGAGGAGATGCGAGCCTGGAGAGAGGGGGAGAGAGCAGGGGCAGAGATGTAGATCTGGGTGTCATCAGCGCAGAGGTGATAGTTGAAGCCGTGGGAGCGAATGAGGTCACCAAGGGAGTGCGTGTAGATTGAGAACAGAAGGGGACCAAGCACTGACCCTTGGGGAACCCCCACAGTAAGAGGATAGGAGGGGGAGGAGGAGCCTGCAAAAGAGACTGAGAAAGAATGACCGGAGAGATAAGAGGAGAACCAGGAGAGGACGGAGTCTATGAAGCCAAAGTCAGATAGCGTGTTGAGGAGAAGGGGGTGCTCCACAGTATCGAAGGCAGCTGAGAGGTCGAGGAGGATTAGGACAGAGTATGACCCGTTGGATTTGGCAAGCAGGAGGTCATTGGTGACCTTTGAGAGGGCAGTTTCCGTGTAATGTAGGGGACGGAAGCCAGAATGGAGGGGGTCGAGGAGAGAGTTGTTGTTGAGGAATTCTAGGCAGTGCGTGTACACAACTCGTTCAAGGAGTTTGGAGAGGAATGGTAGGAGGGTTATGGGGCGATAACTAGAAGGTGAGGTGGGGTCAAGAGAGCGGTTTTTTTAGGATGGGAGAGACATGGGCATGTTTGAAGGCAGAGGGGAAGGAACCATTGTAGAGTGAGGTGTTGAGGATGGAAGTTAAGGAGGGGAGAAGGGATGGAGCGAGAGATTTCATGAGATGAGAGGGAATGGGGTCAGAAGCACAGGTGGCCGGAGTAGCACTTGAGAGGAGGGAGGAGAGCTCCTCTGAGGATACTGCTGGGAAGAATGGGAGAGTAGCCGAGAGTGTTGAGAGCCGGGGGGTTGGAGAAAAGGGGGAAGTAACTTTGGGGAGATCGGACCTGATGGATTTAATTTTGTTAATGAAGTAGGAGGCCTGATCGTTGGGGGTGAGGGAAGGAGGAGGGGGAGGAACCGGGGGCCTGAGAAGGGAGTTGAATGTTCGGAAGATCTGGCGGGGGTGATGGGCATGGGTGTCAATAAGGGAAGAGAAATACTTTTGTCTGGCAGAAGAGAGGGCTGAGTTAAGGCAGGAAAGGATAAACTTGAAGTGAACGAGGTTGGCATGGTGTTTAGACTTTCGCCAGCAGCGTTCGGCAGCTCGAGGATAAGAGCGAAGGAGACGGACGGTGGCAGTTATCCAGGGCTGTGGGTTAGTGGTACGATAGCGGCGAAGGGAAAGGGGAGCGAGTGAGTCTAGCTGAGTAGAGGGGGTAGAGTTGAGAGCAGTAATCTGATCATCAAGACTGGGTAGAGAGGAGAGGGCGGCCATGTTGGGTGTGAGGCGCTCCGAAAGATGGGTGGGGTCCAGAGAGCGGAAATCTCTGTGAGGGAGTAATACGGATTTACAGGGGAAAGGAGTGTGAGTGAGGAGGCAGGTGAGAAGATTATGATCAGAGAGAGGGATTTCAGAGTTGGTGAGGGTGGACGCAGTGCAGCGTTAGGAGATGATGAGGTCGAGGGTGTGACCAAGTTGGTGAGTGGGTGAGGTGGGGTGGAGGAAGAGGTTGGCAGCGTCAAGGAGAGATAGAAGGCGGGTGTCAGAGGAGTCGTCAGGGATATCCATGTGGATACTGAAGTCTCCGAGAATCAGAGTGGGCATGGAGAAGGAGAGAAGGAAGGGGTCAAAGTCGTTAAAGAAGTTGGAAGTGGGGCCGGGAGGGCGGTAGATGACGGCTACAAGAATCTGGAGGGGGTGGTAGAGGCGAATAATGTGGGCTTCAAAGGAAGGGAAGGAAAGGGAAGGGGGAGGAGGGATAGTGCGAAAGCGACATTGGGGGGTAAGAAGGAAACCGACACCTCCTCCTTTTCCGGTGAGTCTGGGGGAGTGGGAGAAGAAGAGGCCTGCACTGGAGAGAGCAGCAGAAGGGACCGTGTCGTCTGGAGACAGCCATGTTTCAGTTAGGACCAGGAGGAGTAGAGAGCTGCAAAAGAACAGGTCCAGGATGAAAGGGATCTTACTTAAAACGGAGCGGGGGTTCCAGAGGCCACACTTGGCAGCAGCTGTCGAGGGAGGGGAGGGTGGGGGAAGGATGCGAGGGGTGGGGAGGGTTTGGATTGGGATGAGTTGGCGGGGGCCTGGGCGGGGAGAGTGGAAGAGGGGTGGCGATGGGAAAGGAGAACTGGGATGGGGTGGGGGTGGGGAGAAGGGAAGTGAGGGGGCCAGGAGGGAGGGGTGGAGGACTGGCGCTGGTACAGAGGGACCCTTGGTAGGGGGTGAGGGGGAGTGGTCTTGGTGGGTGAGAGGGAGGGAAAAAGCTGGGTGGGAGGGGGAAGGGGAAGGTGAGGAAGGGAATTGAAAGTTCATGATGAGGTCAGCAGGGCGAGTGACAGTACAGCGGGAGGTTAACAATTGAGATGCAGAAGCAATAAAACAGTAGCAATGATATAAGTAGGCGATGACATCACAGGGTGTAGTTAAACAATCAATATGCTATGGCAATAATAAAATTGGTAGATAATGATGTCACATAGAGCAGATACAAACTATTATGTGCTGGAGTAGTGTGGGCCTGTAAAGGGAGGTCAGGGAGCAGAGATACCTGGGGAGAGGAGCGAACAGTCAACTAGCATGGGAGGGCTGAGTAGGTGCGAATGAGGTTGTCGTTAATGTGCTAATAAGGGCCTTTTTCCCGGGGTGGGGGACGGGAGGGAGAGTCAGTCAGGACCGGACCGGGAAGGGGGGGATAGGGGGCACTGTAAGGAAGGTCGCTTATGTGGGGGGGTTGGAAGTAGGGGGCGCTTATGGGGGCGCTCTGAGGAGGGGAGCCTTCCGGGAGCAGCGGGGGCCACGCGGTGTGATGGCAGGCGGGCGGGCCACTCGGGAACGGTGTCCCGGGCGTCTATTGCGGCGCTCTGAGGAGAGGATCCTTCCAGGAGCAGCAAGGCCGCGTGGCTTTATGGCGGGCGGGCGGGAGGACCTCTCGGGAATGAAGAGGTCCACTGAATACTGGGTGGGCCGGGAGGAGCTGCGAGGGCGCCTGCTGTTGGCCGAGCCCAGGAGCTGCAGGAGGTTCCCTGGCTCCAGACGATCCCCACGCTCCACACTTTTAAGAAGAGGGGAGGAATCGGGAAGAGCTGCAAGGGCGCCCCCTGCTGGCCGACCTCGCGTGCTGCGGGAGGATCCCCGACCCCACCCAATCCTCTAGCACCTGTTCACTGGGGAGAACGGGATCAGCTGCGAGGGTGCCCTCTGCTGGCCGACCCAGAGCCCTGCAGGACGGACCCCGTCCCCAGCAAATCCCGGCGCTTACCTGAATTGGGGAAGCACGGGAGAAGCTGTAAGGGCGCCCTTTGTTGGCCGAGCGCAGGATCTGCAGGAGGATGCCCGGCTCCAGCAGATCCCCACGCTAGATTCATTTAAGGATAAGGGGGAATCGGGAAGAACTGGGAGGGCGGCCTCTGCTGGCCGAGCTTGCGAGCTGCAGGAGAATCACCGACCCCAGCCAATCCTCAAGCACCAGTTGACTGGGGGGAACGTGAGGAGACGCGACGATGCCCTCTGCTGGCCCACCGAGAATCCTGCAGGACTGGCCCCAGGATCCAGCCAATTCCCGCGCTCCACTGAATGAGGGGAGGCCCGGGAGGAGCTGCGAGGGCGCCCTCTGTTGGCCGAGCCCAGGAGCTGCAGGAGTGTCCCTGGCTCCAGCTGATCCTCACTCTCCACTCATTTAAAGAGAGGGGAGGAACAGGGAATAGCTGCGAGGGCGTCCTCTGCTTGACGAGTTCACTAGCTGCAGCAGAATCCCCAAACCCAGCCAATCCCCACGCACCAGTTGATGGGGGGAACCGGAGGAACTGCGACGGCGACCCCTGCTGGCCGACCTGGCGAGCTGCGGGAGAATCCCCTACCCCAGCCAATCCCTAAGCACCAGTTGACTGGGGGCAACGAGAGGAGTTGCGACGGCGTCCTCTGCTGGCCCACCAATAGCCCTGCTGGACGGGTCCAGGCCCAAGCCAAACCGCGCCCTCCATTGGATGGGGGGTGGCCCGGGAGGAGCTGCGATGGCGCCCTTTGTTTGCCAAGCCCGGGAGCTTCAGGACGGTCCCTGGTTCCAGCCGATCCCCACGCTAGACTCATTTAAGAAGAGTGGGGTAAACGGGAAGAGCAGCGCGGACGTCCTCTGCTGGCCGAGCTTGCGAGCTGCAGGAGATTCCGCGACCCCAGCCAATCCCCAAGCACCAGTTGATTGGGGGAAAGGGAGGAGCTGCGAGGGAGTCCTATTCTGGCCCATCAATAGCCCTGCATTACGGGTCCAGAGCCCAGCCAAACCCCACGCTCTACTGCATGGGCAGTTGCCCAGGAGGAGCTGCGAGGCCGCCCTATGTTGGCAGAGCCCGGGAGCTGCAGGACTGTCCCTGGTTCCAGCCGATCTCCACACTAGACTCTTTTAAGGAGATAGGGGGAAACGGGGAGAACTGCGTGGGCGTCCTCTGCTGGCCAAACTCGCGAGCTGCAGGAGAATGCCCGACTCCAGCCAATCCCCAAGCATCAGTTGACTGAGGGGAACGGGAGGAGGGGCGCCCTCTGTTGTTCCACACAGAACCCTGCAGGACGGGCCCTGTCCCCAGCCAAAATCCGCGCTCCACTGACTGGGGGTTGCCCCTGGAGCAGCTGCGAAGGAGTCTTCTGTAGACCGAGTCCATGAGCTGCAGGAATGTGCCTGGCTCCAGTCAATCCCCACGATATACTCATTTAAGTAGAGAGTGGGAAATGGGAAATGCTGCGAGGACGCCCTCTGCTGGTCGAGATCACCAGTTGCAGGAGAATGCCCAACCCCAGCCAATCCCCAAACACCAGTAGATTAGGGGAACGGGAGCAGCTGCGAAGTCGCCCTCTGCTGGCCCATGCAAACCCTGCAGGACGGACCTAGGCCACAGACAATCCCGCAGTCCCCATTCTTCACTGAATGTGGCCTGCACCGAGGGGAGCTGCGAGGGCGCCCTCTAATGGCCGAGCCCAGCGGCTGCAGGTGGGATCCTGGCTTCAGCCGATCCGCACGCTCCATACATTTAAGGAGAGAGGAGGAATCGGGAAAAGCTGCGAGGGCGTCCTCTGCTTGCTGTACGAGCACACGAACTGCAGCAGAATCCCCGACCCAAGCCGATCCCCAAGGACCAGTTGATTGGGGGGAACGGGAGGAGCTGCGAGTTCGCCCTCTGTTGTCCCATCCAGAGCACTGCAGTACTGGCCCGGCTCCAGCCACATCTCGCGCTCCATTGAATGGGGGGAGGCCCGGGAGGAGCTGCGATGGCGCCATCTGGTGGCCGAGTTCATGAGCTGCAGGACAGTCTCTCTCCCCACGCTCGACTCATTTAAGGAAAGAGGGGGAAACGGGAAGAGCTGCGAGGGCGTCCTCTACTGGCCGAGCTCGTGAGCTGCAGGAGAATCTCCTGCCCTAGCCAATCCCCGCGCTTCACTGAACTGGGGAAGGACGGGAGAAGCTGCGAAGGCGGCCTCTGTTGGCCGAGCCCAGGAGCTGCAGGAGGGTGCCCGGCTCCAGCTGATCCCCACGCTCCACTCCGTTAAGGAGGGGGTGGGCAACGGGAAGAGCTCCGAGGGCGTACTCTTCTGGCCGAGCTCGCGAGCTGCAGGAGAATCCCCGAACCCAGGCAATCCCCTAGTACCAGTTGATTTTGGGAACGGGAGAAGCTGCGAGGGCGCACTCAGCTCGCTAACTCAGAGCCTTGTAGGACGGGTCCCTTCCCAGCCAATCCCAGCGATTCAATCAATCGATCAATCAATCATATTTATTGAGCGCTTACTGTTTGCAGAGCACTGTACTAAGCGCCTGGGAAGTACAAGTTGGCAAAATATAGAGTCGGTCCCTACCGAACAGTCGGCTCAGTGAGGTGAAGCTTCACTGAAGTGGGGGTGGGCCAGGAGGAGCTGCGAGGGAGCCCTCTGCTGTCCCGCCCAGAGCCCTCAGACCGGGCTCCGGCCCCAGACAATCCCCGCGCTTCACTGAATTGGGGAAGGACAGGAGGAGGTGTGTTGGCCAAGCCCAGGAGCTGCAGGAGCCAAGCCCATTACCATGTGATCCTTATGCTCCACTCAGTTAAGAAGAGGGTGGCAACTGGGAAGAGCTGAGAGGGCGTCTTCTGTTGGACGAGCTCGTGAACTGCAGCAGAATCCCCGATCCCAGCCATTCCCCAAGCACCAGTAGATTGGGGGAACGGGAGGAGCTGCGAGAGCGCACTCTGCTGGCCGACCTCGCGAGCTTCAGGAGAATCCCCGACCTCAGTGTATCCCCAAGCACCAGATGATTTGGAGGGGACGGGAGAAGCTGAGAGGGCGCCCTCTAATAAACGACTCCAAGAGCTGCAGAGGAATCCCGATCCTCAGACAATCCCCGAACTGCACTGATTTGGCAGCGACAGAAGAAGCTGCGAGGGCGCCAGCTGCTCGCCGGGCCCACGAGCCGCAGGGAAATCCCTTGCCCAAACCAATCCGCACCCCACGGAATGGTGGTGAAAGGAGGACTTTCAAGGACGCTCTCTGCTGGCCGAGACCAGGAGCTGCAGGCGGGTACCCGGCTTCAGCATATCCCCATTCTCCACTCGGTTAAGGAGAGGGGGGAAACGGGAGGAAATGCAGGGGCGTTCTCTGCGGGTCGAGCACGAGAGCTGCAGGGGAATCACCGACCCCAAACACCAGTTGTTTAGGTGGAACGGGAGGGGCTGCGAGGGCGCCCTATGCTGGCCCACCCAGAGCCCTGCAGGAAGGGCCATGGCCCCCGCCAATCCGCCCGCAGCACTGAATGTGCGGTGGGCCGGGAGGAGCTGCGAGGGCACATCATGCTGGCCGACCTCGTGAGCTTCAGAGAGTCCCCGATCTCCCTCGATCCCCAAGCACCAGTGTATCTGGAGGGGACCGGAGAAGCTGAGAAGGCGCCCTCTAATAACCGAGTCCAAGAGCTGCAGGGGAATCCCCGTCCTTAGCCAATCCCCACACTCCACTGAATTAGGGGCAACGGGAGAAGCTGCGAGAGCGCCATCTACTGGCCGGATCCACGGGGTGCAGCGTAATCCATTGCCCCAACCAATCTGCGCCCCACTGAATGGTGGGGTACGGGAGGACCTGCGAGGGCACCCTCTCCTTGCCGAGCCCTGGAGCAGCAGGAGGATTCCCGGCTCCAGCCGATTCCCATGCTCCACTCAGTTCACGAGAGGGGGGGGTCAACGTGAAGAGCTTTGAGGGCGTCCTCTGCTGGCCTATCTCGCGAGCTGCAGGCGAATCTCCTACCTCATCCAATCCCAAGCACCTGTTGATTTTGAAGGGACGAGAGGAGCTGAGAGGGCGCCCACTGCTGACCGAGTCCAGGAGATGCAGGGGAATCTGCGACCCCAGACAATCCCGGCACGCCCCTAATTATGGGGCGACGGGAGAAACTGCGAGGGCGCCATTTGCTGGCCGGACCTGCGACCTGCAGTGACATCCCTTGTCCCAACCATTCCGCGCCCCACTGAATAGTTGGAAGGGAGGACTTGTGAGGGCGTTCTCTAGTGGCGCAGGAGCTGCAGGAGGGTCCCCCGTTCGAGCCGATCCCCATGCTCCTCTCTGTTAATGAGAAGGGGGGAAACGGGAAGCGGTGCGAGGGAGTCCTATGGTGGTTGAGCTCACGAGTTGCAGGAGAATCTCCGACCCCAGCCAATCCCCAAGCACCAGTTGATTAGGGGAATGGGAGGAGCTGCGAAGGCGCCCTCTGCTGCCCAACCCAAAGCCCTGCCTAACGGACCCCGGGCCCAGCCAATCACCGCGTTCGACTGAATGGAGGATGGGCCGGGAGGTTCTGCGAGGGCTCCCTCTGTTGGCCGAGCCCAGGAGCTGCAGGAGGGTCCCTGGCTCCAGCCTATCCCCACTCTCCACGCATTTAAGGAGAGGGGAAGAATCGGGAAGAGCTGCGAGGGCATCCTCTGCTGGACGAGTTCACCAGCTGCAGCAGAATCTCTGACCCCAGCCAATCCCCAGGCACCAATTGATTTGGGGGGACGGGAGGAGCTGCGACGGCGTCCCCTGCTGGCCGACCACCCGAGCTTCAGGAGATTCCCCCACCCCAGATAATCCCCAAGCACCAGTTGCCTGGGGCGAACGTGAGGAGCTGCGAGGGCGAGTCTGCTGCCCACCAAGAGCTCTGCAGGAAGGGCCCCGGCCCAGCAATCCCCGCGCTTCACGGAATTGGGGAAGGACAGGAGGAGAAGCGAGGCCACCCTCTGTTGGTCGAGCCCAGGAGCTTCAGCAGGATGCCTAGCTCCAGCTAATCCCTACCCTCCACTCAGTTTAGGAAAGTGTGGGAAACGGGAAGAGCTGCGAGGGTGTCCTCTGCTGGCCGAACTCGCGAGCTCCTGGAGAATCCCCGACCCCAGCCAATTCCCAAGCACCAGTTGATTGGGGGAAGGGAAGGATCTGCGAGGGCGCCCTCTTCTCGCCCACGCAGAGCCCTGTAGGACGGGTCCGTGCCCCAGCAAATCCCAGCCGTTCAGTGAAGGGGGGAGGGCCTGGAGGAGCTGAGAGGGCGCCCTCTGTTGTCCGAGCTCTGGAGTCGCAAGAGGTTTCCCTGCTCCAGCCTATCCCAACGCTCCACCCATTTAAGGAGAGGGGAGGAATCGGGAAGAGCTGCGAGGGCGTCCTTTGGTGGACGAGATCCTGAGCTGCAGCAGAACCCGCGACCCCAGCCAATCCCCAAGCACGAGTTGATTGGGGGTAACGGGAGGAGCTGCGACGGCGTCCCGTGCTGGACGACTTTACGATCTGCAGGAGAATCCCCGACCCCAGCCAATCCCCAAGCACCAGTTGATTGGGGGAACGGGAGCAGCTGCGAGGGTGTCCTCAGCTGGCCCCCCAGAGCCCTGCAGGAGTGGTCCAGGCCCCAGCAAATCCCGGGCTACACTCAATGTCGGGTGTGCCGGGGGAGCTGCGTGGACGGCCTCTATTGGCCGAACCCAGGAGCTGCACGAGGGTCCCTGGCTCCAGCCGATCCCCACGCTCCACTCATTTATGAAGAGGGGAGGAATCGGGAAGAGGTGCGAGGGCGTCCTCTGCTGGACGAGCTCGCGAGCTGTAGCAGAATCCCGGACCCCAGCCAATCCCCAAACACGAGATGATTGTGGTCAACGGGAGGAGATGCGACGGCGCCCCCTGCTTGTCGTCCTCGCGAGGTACAGGAGAATCCCCGATCCCAGCCAATCCTCAAGCAAACGTTCACTGGGGGCAACGGCAGGAGCTGCGATGGCGCCCTCTGTTGAACCACCCAGAGCACTGCAGGATGTGCCCCGGCCACAGGGGGTCCACGCGATCCACTGAATCGGGGGTGAGCCGGGAGGAGCTGCGAGGGCGCCCTATGTTGGCTGAGCCATAGAGGTGATGGAGGGTCCCTGGCTCCAGCCGATCCCCAGGCTCCACTCAATTAAGGAGTGGGGGGAAAACGTTCAGAGCTGCGAGGGCGTCCTCTGCTGGCCGAGCTCGCGAGCTACAGGAGAATCCCTGACCCCAGCCAATCCTCAAACACCAGTGGAGTGGTGGGAACGGGAGGAGTTGTGAGGGCGCAACCTGCTGGCCGACCTCGCGAGCTGCAGGATATTCCCCTACCCCAGCCAATCCCCCAAGCACCAATTGATTGGGGGGAACGGGAGGAGATGTGAGGGCGCCCTCTGATGGCCAACTCAGAGCCCTGCAGGACGGGCCACGGTCCCCGGCAATTACCGCGTACCACTGAATGTGGGAGGCGCCGGAAGGAGCTGCGATGGCACCCTCTGTTGGCCGAGCCTAGGAGCAGCAGGACGGGCCCCGTCTCCAGCCGATCTCCAGGCTCCACTCAATTAAGGAGTGGGGGGAAACGGGAGGGGCTGCGAGGGCGTCCTCTGCTGGACGAGCTCGCGAGCTGCAGGACAATCCCCGACCCCTGCCATTCCCCAGCACAAGTTGATTCGCGGGAACGGGAGGAGATGAGACGGCGCCCCCTGCTGGCCGACCTCGCAAGCTGCAGGAGAGTCCCAGATCCCAGCCAATTATCAAGCACCAGTTCACTGGGGGGAACAGGGGGTGCTGCGATGGTGCCATCGGTTGGCCCACCCAGAGCCCTGAAGGACGGACCACGGCTCCTGTCAATCCCACGCTCCAGTGAATGTGGAGTGGGCTGGGAGGACCTGCGACGGCGCCTTCTATTGGCCGAGCCCAGGAACTGCAGGAGATTCCCTAGCTTCAGCCTAACCCCACACTCCACTCATTTAAGGAGAGGGGGGGAATCGGAAGAGGTGTGAGGGCGTCCTCTGATGGACGAGCTCGCGAGCTGCAGCAGAATCCCCGACCACAGCCAATCCCCAAGCACCAGTTGATTGAGTGGAACGGGAGGAGCGGCGAGGGCGCCCTCTGGTGTCCCACCCAGAGCCCTGCAGGACGGGCCCCGGCCCCAGTCAATCACCGCGCTTCACTGAATTGGGGAAGGACGGGAGGATCTGCCAAGGTGCAATCTGTTGGCCGAGCCCAGGAGCTGCAGGAGGGTGCCCGGCTCCAGCTAATCCCCATTCTCCACTCAGTTAAGGGGAGGTTGGGAAGCGGGAAGAGCTGCAAGGGCGTCCTCTTCTGGACGAGCTCGGGAGCTGCAGGAGAATTCCCGACCCTAGGCAATCCCCCAATCAATCAATCAATCAATGGTATTTATTGAGCGCTTACTATATGCAGAGCACTGTACTAAGGGCTTGGGAAGTACAAACTGGCAACATATAGAGACAGTCCCTACCCAACGGTGGGCTCACAGTCTAAAAGGGGGAGACAGAGAACAAAACCAAACATACTAATAAAATAAAATAGAATAGATATGTACAAGTAAAATAAATAAATAAATAAATAAAGTAATAAATATGTACAAACATATATACATATATACAGGTGCTGTGGGGAAGGGAAGGAGGTAAGATGGAGGGATGGAGAGGGGGGCGAGGGGGAGAGGAAGGAAGGGGCTCAGTCTGGGAAGACCTCTTGGAGGAGGTGAGCTCTCAGTAGGGCCTTGAAGGAAGGAAGAGAGCTAGCTTGGCGGATGGGCAGAGGGAGGGCATTCCAGGCCAGGGGGATGACGTGGGCCGGAGGTCGATGGCGGGACATGCGAGAGCGAGGTACGGTGAGGAGATTAGCAGCAGAGGAGCGGAGGGTGCGGGGTGGGCTGTAGAAGGAGAGAAGGGAGGTGAGGTAGGAGGGGGCGAGATGATGGACAGCCTTGATGCCCAGGGTGAGGAGTTTCTGCCTGATGCGCAGATTGATTGGTAGCCACTGGAGATTTTTGAGGAGGGGAGTAATATGCCCAGAGCGTTTCTGGACAAAGATAATCCTGGAAGCAGCATGAAGTATGGATTGAAGTGGAGAGAGACACGAGGATGCGAGATCAGAGAGAAGGCTGATGCAGTAGTCCAGACGGGATAGGATGAGAGCTTGAATGAGCAGGGTAGCGGTAAGGATGGAGAGGAAAGGGTGGATCTTGGCAATGTTGCGGAGCTGAGACCGGCAAGTTTTGGTGACGGCTTGGATGTGAGGGGTGAATGAGAGAGCAGAGTCGAGGATGATACCAAGGTTGCGGGCTTGGAAGACGGGAAGGATGGTAGTGCCGTCAACAGAGATGGGAAAGTCAGGGATAAGGCCAGGTTTGGGAGGGAAGACAAGGGGTTCAGTCTTCGACATGTTGAGCTTTAGGTGGCAGGCTGACATCCAGATGGAGATGTCCTGAAGGCAGGAGGAGATGCGAGCCTGGAGAGAGGGGGAGAGAGCAGGGGCAGAGATGTAGATCTGGGTGTCATCAGCGTAGAGATGATTGTTGAAGCCGTGGGAGCGAATGAGGTCACCAAGGGAGTGCGTGTAGATTGAGAACAGAAGGGGACCAAGCACTGAACCTTGGGGAACCCCCACAGTAAGATGATGAGAGGGGGAGGAGGAGCCTGCAAAAGAGACTGAGAAAGAACGACCGGAGAGATAAGAGGAGAACCAGGAGAGGACGGAGTTTGTGAAGCCAAAGTCAGATAGCGTGTTGAGGAGAAGGGGGTGGTCCACAGCGTCAAAGGCAGCTGAGAGGTCGAGGAGGATTAGGACAGAGTATGAGCCGTTGGTTTTGGCAAGCAGGAGGTCATTGGTGACCTTTGAGAGGGCAGTTTCCGTGGAATGAAGGGGACGGAAGCCAGAATGGAGGGTGTCGAGGAGAGAGTTGTTGTCGAGGAATTCTAGGCAGCGCGTGTAGAAAACTCGTTCAAGGAGTTTGGAAAGGAATGGTAGGAGGGATATGGGGCGATAACTAGAAGGTGAGGTGGGGTCAAGAGAGCGGTTTTTTTAGGATGGGAGAGACATGGGCATGTTTGAAGGCAGAGGGGAAGGAACCATTGTAGAGTGGCGGGTTGAAGATGAAAGTTAAGGGAGGGGAGAAGGGATGGTAGCGAGAGATTTCATGAGATGAGAGGGAATGGGGTCAGAAGCACAGGTGGCCGGAGTAGCACTTGAGAGGAGGGAGGAGAGCTCCTCTGAGGATACTGCTGGGAAGAATGGGAGAGTAGCCGAGAGTGTTGAGAGCCTGGGCGTTGGAGAAGGGGGAGAAGAGACTTTGGGGAGGTCGGACCTGATGGATTTAATTTTGTTAATGAAGTAGGAGGCCAGATCGTTGGGGGTGAGGGAAGGAGGAGGGGAGGAACCGGGGGCCTGAGAAGGGGAATTGAATGTACGGAAGAGGCTGGCGGGGGGTGATGGGCATGGGTGTCAATTAAGGGAGGAGAAATAGGTTTTGTCTCCTGTCTCATCCCACTTCAGTCCATATCTTCTCTCTGCTGCCCAGATAGTTTTTTCCGCAAATACATTCAGTCAACTTTTCCCCACTCCTCAGGAACCCAAATTGGTTACCCATCCACCTCCCCATCTAAAAGAAACCTAGCCACTAGCTTTAAAGCACTCACTCGCCATGCCCACTCTTACCTTACCTCTCTGATTTCATACTATGACCAAGACCACACACTCTGCTCTTCAAATGGCAACCTACTCATTGTACCTCGATGTCACTGCCAACCCCTTACCCACAGTCTCCCTCTGGCCTGGAATGCCCTTCCTCTTCATCTGGCAGACATTCACTCAAATCTCTTCCTAGAGGCCTTCCCCAACTAAGTCCTCATTTCTCCTTCTACCACTCCTTTCTGCACCACCATTGCACTTGCATTTTCACCATTTATTCACGCCTCCCTCAGCCTCCCCAGCACTTAAGGTAGATAAATATAATTTATTTAATGGTATTAATGTGTTATCTCCCTGTCTAGGCTGTAAGTTCCTTATGGTGAAAGGAACAGGTCTGCCAACTGTTTTTTATTGAACTCTCCCAAGTGCTTAGTATAGTGCTTTGCACATAGTAAATACTTCAAAGTAAGACTGATTGATTGATTAAATTTTAAGTTTCTTGAGAGCAGAGATCATTCCCTCCCCTCACCAGACTGTAAACTCGTTGTGGGCAGGGAATGTGCCTGCTTATTGTTGTAATGAACTTTCCCAAGTGCTTAGTACAGCGTTCTGTCACAGTAAGTGCTCAGTAAATATGATTGAATGAATGTCTATTACTCTGTTGTACTCTCGCAAGTATTTACTTCCATGATTTACACAGAGTAAGAACTTCATACTTTTGAATGATTGTTTGATTTTCTTCCTTCTTAATGGATTACCTTTACCCAAGCAGGTATTTATTTTGTTCCTATCCTTAGCACTTATGTGTATACGCATATTCTGGTGATATATTTCCATTATTTAATTCAGCTATTTCATCCTGATATGCCTTCATTTCTTCCTACTATGTCCCTTGTTTGTCTTCCTGCTCTCTCTCTATTTGTAATTATGTTTTGAGACCATCGCTCCCAATATTTGTAAGCAAGTTGCGGTCAGGGAATATAGCCCTTGCTTTCTATTACATTCTACCATGACTTTGCACTCAGTAGGCCGGTCAGTGAATATCATTGATTGAGTCTTAAGTTTTCGAAATCATGGACAACATATGGGCCCTTGCTAAATGATGACATCATTCCTGGAATATTTGGGAACAGCTCTGGCAGAAGCGAACATGGCTCGGTGCAAAGTGCCATGGGCTTGGGAGTCAGAGGTCGTGGGTTCAATCCCAGCTCGGGGCCAATTGTCAGCTGTGTGAACTTTGGGCAGACTTCTCTGTGCCTCAGTTACCTCATCTGTAAAGTGGGGATTCAGACCGTGAGCCCCACCTGGGACAACCTGATCACCGTGTAACCTCCCCAGCACTTAGAACAGTGCTTTTCACATAGTAAGCACTTAACAAATGCCATCATCATCATTATTATTATCAGGCCCTCAAAGGCGGGGATCATGACTTGCTTTCATTTGGAAACATCCCTGAGTTCACAAATGAAGGTCAGTTAAAATTACCGATGCCTGACTTGTACTCAGCGTGAGATTTTGTACATTTCTAAACTCCTTCTGTTTACTAAACATATACAACAGCATCAACTAGGTATCAAACATGACAGCAACTGGCTTGTATCTTCTATCCTAACGAAACCTACCCTTGACCTTCTATTTATCACCCCATATGCCTCCTACCATTCCTCTCCAAACCCCTTCAGCAGGTTGTCTACACTGCTATCTCTACTTCCTCTCCTCCAATTTTCTCCTCCATGCTCTGCATTCTGCCTTCCAGCCCCTTCAGTTCCCAGAAATGATTCTCTTTAAGGTCACCAATGACTTCTTTCTTGCCAAATCCAATTTCCTCCTGCCTTTAGGACATTTCTACTTGGATAGCCCCTTGACACCTCAAACTAAACATGTACAAGACAGAACTCCTATCTTCCATCCCAAACCCTGTCCTCTCTCTAATAATAATAATAATGTTATTTATTAAGCGCTTACTATGTGCAAAGCACTGTTCTAAGCGCTGGGGAGGTTACAAGGTGATCTGGTTGTCCCACATGGGGCTCACAGTCTTAATCCCCACTTTATAGATGAGGTAATTGAGGAACAGAGAAGTGAAGTGACTTGCCCAAAGTCACACAGCTGACAAGTGGCAGAGCCAGGATTTGAACCCATGACCTCTGACTCCAAAGCCCATGCTCTTTCCACTGAGCCATGCTGGCTCTCTGACGTAGCTATCACTTCTGACAATGCCACCATCATCCCTGTGCCAAAAGCCCATAACCTAGGCATTATCTTCAACTCAAACCTCTCATTCAATGCACACATTCATTGTCATGAAATCCTGTCGGTTCTCAAGGAACGTATCTACCAACGCTGTTTTACCGTACTCTCTCTAGCTCTTAGTACAGTGCTGTGCCCAAAGTAAGAGATTGGCAAATATTCATTCATTCATTCATTCATTCAATAGTATTTACTGAGTGCTTACTGCATGCAGAGCACTGTACTAAGCACTTGGGAAAGTACAGTACATCAATAAAGACAGATAATCCTTGTCTGCAGCAAACTCACAGTCTGGGGGGTTGTGAAGGGAATACAATGACCTGATTTGTGCCTAAGTGCTGTAGGGTGGGCAGAGGGGGGAGAGCAAAGAGAGCAAATCAGGGTGACATAGAAGGGAGTGGGAGAGGACACACACACTATTTATCATTATTAATAATAATAATAATAATAATAATTATAATAATAATAGTATTTGTTAGGTTCTTACTATCAATCCTCCTCGACCTCTCAGCTGCCTTCGAAACTGTGGACCACCCCTTACTCCTCAACACGCTATCCGACCTTGGCTTCACAGACTCCGTCCTCTCCTGGGTCTCCTCTTATCTCTCCGGTCGTTCATTCTCAGTCTCTTTTGCAGGTTCCTCCTCCCCCTTCCATCCCCTTACTGTGAAGGTTCCCCAAGGTTCAGTGCTTGGCCCCTTCTGTTCTCGACCTACCCTCACTCCCTTGGTGACCTCAATCGCTCCCACGGCTTCAACTATCATCTTTATGCTGATGACACCCAAATCTACATCTCTGCCCCTGCTCTCTCCTCCTCTCTCCAGGCTTGCATCTCCTCCTGCCTTCAGGACATCTCCATCTGGATGTCTGCGCGCCACCTAAAACTCAACATGTCCAAGACTGAACTCCCTCTCTTCCCTCCCAAACCCTGCCCTCTCCCTGACTTTCCATCTCTGTTGACGGCACTATCATCCTTTCTGTCTCACAAGCCCGCAACCTTAGTGTCATCATCGACTCCGCTCTCTCATTCACCCCTCACATCTAAGCCATCACCAAAATCTGCCGGTCTCAGCTCCGCAACATTGCCAAGATCCGCCCTTTCCTCTCCATCCATACCGCTACCCTGCTCGTTCAAGCTCTCATCCTATCCCGTCTGGACTACTGCATCAGCCTTCTCTCTGATCTCCCATCCTCGTGTCTCTCCCCACTTCAATCCACACTTCATGCTGCTGCCTGGATTGTCTTTGTCCAGAAACACTCTGGGCATGTTACTCCCCTCCTCAAAACACTCCAGTGGCTACCAATCAATCTGCGCATCAGGCAGAAACTCCTCACCCTGGGCTTCAAGGCTCTCCATCACCTCGCCCCCTCCTACCTCACCTCCCTTCTCTCCTTCTAGAGCCCACTCCGCACCCTCCACTCCTCTGCCGCTAATCTCCTCACCGTGCCTCATTCTCGCTTGTCTCGCCATCGACCCCCGGCCCACGTCCTCCCCTGGGCCTGGAATGCCCTCCGTCTGCCCATCCGCCAAGCTAGCTCTCTTCCTCCCTTCAAGGCCCTACTGAGAGCTCACCTCCTTCAGGAGACCTTCCCTGACTGAGCCCCTTCCTTCCTCTCCCCCTCGTCCCCCTCTCCATTCCCCCATCTTACCTCCATCCCTTCCCCACAGCACCTGTATATATGTATATATGTTTGTACATGTTTATTACTCTATTTATTTATTTATTTATTTATTTATCTTACTTGTACATATCTATTCTATTTATTTTATTTTGTTGGTATGCTTGGTTTTGTTCTCTGTCTCCCTCTTTTAGACTGTGAGCTCACTGTTGGGTAGGGACTGTCTCTATATGTTGCCAACTTGTACTTCCCAAGCGCTTAGTACAGTGCTCTGCACACAGTAAGCACTCAATAAATACGATTGATTGATTGATTGATTGACTGACTGTTTCTATTTTAACAGCATCGCTACAATCCATCCTTTCTTCTCCATCCAAAATGCTACCACACTGACCCAAGGACATGTCATTTCCTGCCTTGACTACTGTACCTTACCTTACCTCTCCATTCCTGCTTCATAGTCTTCTAAACTGTATTTTAGAACTGTTGTCCTCTAGACTGTAAGCTCATTGTGATCAGGGAATTTGTTTACCGACTCTGTCATATTGTACTTTCCCACGTGCTTAGTACAGTTCTCTGTGCTAAGTAAGTGCTCGTACAGTTCTCTGTGCAAAATAAGTGCTCCATAAATATAATAATGTTTATGGTATTTGTTAAGTACTTACTGTATAATAATAATGATGATGGTATTTGTTAAGCACTTACTATGTGCCAAGCACTGATCTAAGCACTGGGGGAGATACAAGGTAATCAGGTTGTCCCACAGGGGGCTCACAGTCTTCATCCCTGTTTTACAGATGAGGAAACTGAGGCACAGAGAAGTTAAGTCACTTGCCCCAAGTCACACAGTTGATAAATGACAAAACCAGGTTTAGAACCCACGACCTCTGACTACCAAGCCCATGCTCTTTCCATTAAGCTACGCTGCTTCTCTAGTGTCAAGCACTGTTGATAATTAAAAGGTAATCTGGATGGACACAGCCATATTCTCAAGCCCCATTTTATAGACGAGAAAACTGAGGCACAGAGAAGTTAAGTGACTTGCCCAAGGTACACAGCGGAGAAGTGGTGGAACTGGAATTAGTACCCAGGTCCTTCTGATGCCTAAACCTGAACTCCATACACTGCACCACGCTGCCTCTACTGCGTCAGCATCTCATCTGATCTCCGTACCTCCTGTACATATTTCACTCTGATGTCTAGATCACTTTTCTGAGAAACTGCTCAGTCTGTATCTCTCAACTCCTCAAAAACCTCAAAAACTTCTGCATCGAATAGAGCTTCCTTCCCATCAGTTTTAAGGCCCTCAATCATTTCTCCACCTCCTCTCTAAACTCACTGATTTACTCCAAGCCAATCCTCACACACCACTCCTCTACCTCAATCCACTTTCTGTACCTTGATCTTGCTTATCCCCCTACCAGCTCTTTGCCCACATCTTCCCTCCCTCAGGCCTGGCACTACCACCCTTTTAAATAATAATAAGAACTGTGGTATTTGTTAAGTGCTTACTATATACCAAGCACTGTTTTAAGCACCGGGATAGATACAAAAAAATAGAGTCCCACATGATTTTCCCATCACTGTAGATGACACCACAATCCTTCCTGTTTCACAAGCAAATAATCCAGGTGTTTTCCTTAACTGCTCATATTCACATATTCAATCCATCCCCAAGTCCTGTTGGCCCCATTTTCACAGCATTGCTAAAATCCGCCCTTTCCTCCTCCTTTCCATCCAAACTGCTACCACATTAATATAATCACTCATCCTGTCCCACCTGGATTACTGCCTCAGCCTCGTTGCTGACCTCCCAGCCTCCTGTCTCTCCCCATTCCAGTCTACACTCTGTTGCCCCGATGATCTTTCTACAAAAGTGTTCCCGAACCTGTCACCCCGCTCCTGAAAATCCCCAGTGGTGGCTCATCTACCTCTGCATCAAATAAAAATTGCTCACCATTGGCTCTAAAGCATTCCACCACTTTGCCTCCTCACTACTCTCCACTACAATCCAGCCCACTCACTTTGTTCTCCTAGTGCTAACCTTTTCACAGTGCCTCACTCTTTTCTGTCACACCATCAAGCCCTAGTCCAAGTCCCGCCTCTGGTCAGGAAAACTATCCCTCCTCAAATCCGACAGACAATTATTCTCTCCCTCTCTCCCCCTTCAAAGCCACATTAAAGGCTCATCTCCTCCAAGAGGCCTTCCCCGACTAGCCATCCCTCTTCCCTTCCTCTTCTCCCACTCCCTTCTGCATTGCTCTGACTTTCTCCTTTGGTTCTTCCCCCTTCCCAGCCCCACAACACTTATGTACATATCTGCAATTTATTTATTTGTCTTGATGCCTGTCAGCTCCCTCTTGACTGTAAGCTTGTTGGGGGCAGGGAATGTGTCTGCTTATTGTTGCAATGTACTTTCTCAAGGACTAAGTACAGTGCTATGCACACAATAAGTCTGATAGAATGAATGGATGAATGAACGAATGAATGAATGAGTATGCCCCAGGGCTAAGCAGATAGTAAGTAATAATAATAATAATAATAATAATGACATTTGTTAAGCGCTTACTACGTGCCAAGCACGGTTCTAAGTGTTGGGGGGATACAAGGCAATCAGGTTGTCCCACATGGGGCTCACAGTCTTAATCCCCATTTTACAGATGAGGTAACTGAGACACAGAGATGTTAAGCGACTTGCCCGAAGTCACACAGCTGATAAGTGGCAAAGCCGGGATTGGAACCCATGACCTCTGACTCCCAAGCCCATGCTTTTTCCATTGAGCCACACTGTGTTTAATAAATGCCATACTGATCAGAAATAGCACTTGGAACTGGAGACAGGCTTTCTGTGCAAAAGCGTTGGGCAACTGTGGAGTCGAAATGGTAGAAGGACAAAGACAAACCTGAGAATGAACGACGGCAGCCACCATCCCAGTAATTTGAAAAAGTAAGGTGGAAAATGGCTAGAGCACGGGCCTGGGAGTCAGGAGGACCTGGGTTCTAATCACGACTCTGCCACATGTCTGCTGTGTGACCTTGGGCATGTAACTTCACTTCTCTAGGCTTCAGTTACCTCATCTGCAAAACGGGGATTATGACTGTGATCCTCATGTGGGACAGGGACTGTGTGCAACCTGATTACCTTGTATCTACCCCAGTGCTCAGAAAAGTGCTTAGCACACAGAAAGCACTTAACAGATATTATTGTTATCTAATCTGGAAGTCAAAGTAGAGTATAATTTAGATTGTACTGTATTGCAACCCCAGAGCCCTTGGGTTCTCTTGGGACTTTAATAAGTATTCTGTCTACAGTGTTTGCTAAATTAACGGGGAAAGATGAAAACTTAAAATATTGAAAACTATATACTGTTTGAAAATTTCAAAGGACTTTTTCTCCAGGCCCCAAGAGCTCACCATCTATTGCAAACACACTTTCCTTCCTTGTTTGAGATGACAGCTTTTGATGTGCCGTAGTATAAAGTGGAGCAAGTGTGATGAAGTGGTGAGATCAAAGAGTTGTAGGACTTGTATTAATAGTAGAATGTGTTGAACATGCTCTTGGTGTCCTACGTCGTATTGTTTGAAAAGTACATAATAAGAAAGAGGTGTGTCTCTTGCCCACAAAGTGTTTACTCGCTTACTGAGAGAATAAACACAAAAGTATTTACAATTAAGGTGGCCAAAATAAAAAAAAAACTGTAGACATTTTCCACTTGATTTCCCAGCACCCAGGTGTGTAAGTTGGCTGAAGGGATAATGAAATTCAGGGTACTGGGAAATCAAGTGGAAAGATTGTGAAAACGAAGATGAAAATAAGAGCCTACCAGGAAACCGGGTCTATCCTGCTTCATATCAGAAGTCAGGATAAAGGTTTGACTCACATGGTTGCTTCACGTCTTTCATGCCTCCAAGGAAGATATCTGCCTAGTAAAGCAAATGGGTTTAGATGTGGTCACTTGCCTTCTCTCCCAGGGAAAAGAGCACTGAAGACCAGGAGAGTGGAGTGCTGACTGTCATTTTATGGGACAGGACACACTTGTATTTTTTTTTCAAGTCTGGTGTAGCTTGAAAAATTCATTTCGCTCTTTGGCAGAGCACTTAGAGTATGGTAGACCAACATAGCCAATTGTACTGAGAAATACTCAGGTAATTAAAGACATAACAGAGCACTAATGAGCTGTTCCTTCATTCTGCAGTGACTCCAGCCTCAGATGATTTTCAATCCAAAACATCCTAGCATTCCAAGAGAACAAGAAAAATTCCGAATTCAAATGTCAGCTTCTTCACTCCTACTGTAACATTGGCTAAAATAGCGTACATAGTGGGCACCTAATAATCATGACTATTTCTATTATTAATACATACTAACAGGACAAAATAAACAATGAAGCAATATAATGTTGAGAATTCTGCTGGAATATTCCTCATCCATTTCTAATTTAAATGATTCCAGGATATGAAAAAGCCAAAAATACAACACAAAAAAGCTTTATTTCAATTGAATTCCATTTTGATGAAAATGATACTACTTTTTATGGAAACAATTATTTTTCATTTTCCTACTGCAGCTGCTTCTTCAGGCCATGTGCTGAGTTTCAGCAGATGAAGTGTCTGGAATTCATGTGGAATTTCTCCCTGTAAGTAGAATTGGGTTATTTAGGTTGGTCCAGGTCTCACAGGGGACTCTTTTCCCTTTGTAAAATTGCATTTAAATACCCCTTCCACACTATTCAATCATTCATAATTTCCCAATAAACCAAGGCTCTGCCTCTAGTGCAGTTTTAAGTGTACAGACCACTATTTGGCTTCCTAAAGGAACATCATCTTTTCCATTATGAACCATTACAAAGAGATTAAAATTCTGTGGCTTTAGCTTGTGAGGCAACAGCTGCAGTCATCCAAAGAGTATATACTACTGGTAAAGACACTATACACAGCCCATTTAGTGATGGACAATAAAAAAAAACCCACCTAGTAATTTTCTTTTGCTTCATGAAAACAATTTAATAAGAACACCCATCCAAAAAAGAAGGAAAATGTCATGAGGGCTATTAAAGTCTTCTAGCATGAACAAGCTGCATTAAAATACAAATATTAAATGAAAACGATCTTGAGAAAGGATTGCATAGGAGACGGCTCATTGTTCTAACGCAAATATTATTTTTTTTTTTAGCTAGAGCCCACAGGAGGCTAATAAAAGGAGAGACTTGCATTAGACTCTTCATTCATCTGGCAGTCCTTCAGCATTCATGGTTTTCCCAAGAGGGAGGAGATAAGCATCTCTTATTTGAGCACTGGATCAGAAACAGAAATTCCTCCAGATTATTTCCCTCATCATTAAACTCGGTATGGGCAGGGAACATATCTGCTAATTCTTCAAGAAGCAGCGTGACTCAGTGGAAAGAGCCCGGACATGGGAGTCAGAGGTCGTGGGTTCCAAGCCTGGCCCCACAACTTGTAAGCTGTGTGACCTTGGGGCAAGTCACTTAACCTCCCTGGGCCTCGGTTCCCTCATCTGTAAAATGGGGATGAAGACAAGTGAGTCCTACGTGGGACAACCTGATGACCTTTTATCTCCCCCAGAGCTTAGAACATTGTGTGGCACATAGTATGCGCTTCCCAAATACCATCATCATCATTCTCATCATTTTGTTGTATTGTACTCTCCCAATCACTTACTAAGGTGCTCTGCACATAGTAAGAGCTCCATAAATTTGATTGATTGATTAAACTCACTGAGACCAGGTAAATATGTTTGATTTGGGAAAAAATGGAAATTATATGACCCCTTGATATAATTTTGTAATGTAGCTGAAAGAGTTAAAGACTTAAGATAGAAAATCTGGACAGGTTTATGCAAACACAGACTAACCCTAATCAACCATTGGCTTTTACTGAGTGCTAACTCTGTACTAAGCCACCCCAACCTCACAGGCTAATTTCTCATTAGTTATCTCCAGCAATGAGATTTGCAGTGCAATTACAACCCTGGCACTGGATCCACTGAATAGTTTTGATATTTTCTCAAGTACTTACTATGTGCCCAGCACTGAAGTAAGCACTGCAGTAGAAACAAGATAGTCAGGTCAGACCCAGTTCCTGATCCACATGGGGCTCACAGTTTAAGTAATAGGGAGAACAGGTATTGAATCCCCACCATACAGATAAAGAAACTGAGGCCCAGAGAAGTGAAGTGACTTACCCAAGTTTACACAGCAGGAACATGGCCTAATGGATTGAACATGGGCATCAGAAGGACCTTGGTTCTAAACCCGGCTCTACCACGTGCCTGCTGTGTGACCCTGGGCAAGTTATTTCACTTCTCTGGGCCTCAGTTCCCCTCATCTGAAAAGCAGGGATTAAGACTGTAAGCCCCATAAGGGACATAGACTGTGTCCAACCTGATTAGCTTGTATCTACGTTAGTATTTTAAAAAGTTCCTGGAACACGTACACCATATACACCTACCATAAAAAGTGACAGTCCGTGAGGGTGGGATAATGTTTGTCTGAAGAGTTCCATAGGTTTTGGAGGTGCTGCAGATTTCTTGCTCACAAGATCCCTTAAAGGAAACAAGTGTCATGCATCTACCAACGGGAAGGCAGTTACACAAAGAAGGAATGGTGTTGAAGAAAAAACTTGTATTCAGAGACAGGATAGAAGAACAGGGAGAAACTATCGTTAGGAATCTATTCCCCACATGAAAATCATATTGAAAATCTCATCGCATTGAGCCATACTGAAGAATAAAAGAAAGAGAGACTTGAATTGTATCCCATTTTACAAAGAAACCTTGCTCTCATTCCTCAAACTCAGAAGGTTGAGAAACTATTCCAGTGACCAGAGCAGGAATGACCCCCATGATGGAGAACAAATTCCACCCCCGTCCTTCCCTGTCCAGCATCGGGAGTGCTTCCCTAGCCTTGCACCTCTGGTCTGTTGATAGGGATGCTATTCAGGAAGTTCATAGAAGCCCCAGTTCCCAGCATGCAGTAGTCCTGGCCACATCGGTTATCTTTTCCTTTTTTTTTCCTTAGTGGTATTTATTAAGCACTTGCTAGGTGTCAAACACTGTTCTAAGCACTGTTCTAATTAATTAGGGTGGATAAAGTTATCGTTCCACAAGGGGTTCACAATCTAAGTACACTTGACTCTCATAGCAGGCTGGGACAATGTTCCAGGGGAGGACTCTCACCGAGGGCAAATTAGCAGAGCCAGAGAGATGGCTCTAACTCATCATAGCAGCACGAGGTAATGACATCATTTGGGGTACACACCAAAATCCAGTAGCCCCGGACCCACAGGGAGGTGAACCCAGCTCTGTAGAGCTGCTGCTATTGAGTGCTTACTGTGTGCAGAACACTGTACTAAGCGCTTGGGAAGTACAAGTTGGTAACATATAGAGACAGTCCCTACCCAACAGTGGGCTCACAGTCTAGAAGGGGGAGACAGAGAACAAAACCAAACATATTAACAAAATGAAATAAATAGAATAGATACGTACAAGTAAGATAAGTAGAGTAATAAATATATACAGACATATATACAGGTGCTCTTCGGAAGGGAAGGAGGTAAGACGGGGGGATGGAGAGGTGGAGGAGGGGGAGAGGAAGGAGGGGGCTCAGTCTGGGAAGGTCTCCTGGAGGAGGTGAGCTCTCAGTAGGGCCTTGAAGGGAGGAAGAGAGCTAGCTTGGCGGATGGGCAGAAGGAGGGCAGTCCAGGCCCAGGGGATAACGTGGGTCGGGGGTCGATGGCGGGACAGGCGAGAACGAGGCACGGTGAGGAGATTAGCGGCAGAGGAGCGGAGGGTGCGGGCTGGGCTGTAGAAGGAGAGAAGGGAGGTGAGGTAGGAGGGGGCGAGGTGATGGAGAGCCTTGAAGCCCAGGGTGAGGAGTTTCTGCCTGATGCGCAGATTGATTGGTAGCCACTGGAGATTTTTGAGGAGGGGAGTAACATGCCCAGAGTGTTTCTGGACAAAGACAATCCGGGCAGCAGCATGAAGTATGGATTGAAGTGGGGAGAGACACGAGGATGGGAGATCAGAGAGAAGGCTGAGGCAGTAGTCCAGACGGGATAGGATGAGAGCTTGAACGAGCAGGGTAGCGGTTTGGATGGAGAGGAAAGGGCGGAGCTTGGCAATGTTGTGGAGCTGAGACCAGCAGATTTTGGTGACGGCTTGGATGTGAGGGGTGAATGAGAGAGCGGAGTCGATGATGACACCAAGGTTGCTGGCTCGTGAGACGGGAAGGATGGTAGTGCCGTCAACAGTGATAGGAAAGTCAGGGAGAGGTCAGGGTTTGGGAGGGAAGACAAGGAGTTCAGTCTTGGACATGTTGCGTTTTAGGTGGCGCGCAGACATCCAGATGGAGATGTCCTGAAGGCAGGAGGAGATGCGAGCCTGGAGGGACGGGGAGAGAGCAGGGGCAGAGATGTAGATCTGGGTGTCATCAGTGAAGAGATGATAGTTGAAGCAGTGGGAGCGAATGAGGTCACCAAGGGAGTGAGTGTAGATCCAGAACAGAAGGGGAACAAGAACTGAACCTCCAAGCACCTTTCCTACTCTATTCGTGGTATCACGCTTTTTTAGTCCATGGCTGGTGGAAAAATAGAACACACTGGCTTCAGCTACAGACAGGTCAGCTTCCACAAGTTATCACCTCCTTGCATTTTCAAATGTGATTTTAATTTGCACCTTGAGTCAAAGTCGTGCCTTCAATTTAACCTAAGTCTCAGGAAAAAGTTTGCGAATCACCAATGAAGCTGCAACTGAAGTTATCCCTTGTGATTTGGTGCCATTTCCTGACCTTTCCATCGTCAAGAGTGTGTTCAGATTTTGCTTTTTCATTACCTTAGCTGAAACAGACATGACCCAGGATAAAGGGTAAAGACCAAGTTCAGATTCAGTAAATCACATTGTTTGGCCTTTGATTACTCACTGTGAGTCGGGCGTAAGGTACAGGCCGTTCAGAGAAGGGAAAGAAACCTCGTGAAAGTGTTGGTGGCAAACTATTTCTCCTCCCTTATCGACACCCATGCCCATCATCACCGTCAGCTCTTCCGTACATTCAACTCCCTTCTCAGGCCCCCGGTTCCTCCCCCTCCTCCTTCCCTCAACACCAATGATCTGGCCTCCTACTACATTAATAAAATTAAATCCATCAGGTCTGACGTCCCCAAAATCATTCCCCCCACCTTCTCCAAACCTTCGGCTCTCAACCCTCTCTGCTACTCTCCCATCCTTCCCAGCAATATCCTCAGAGGAGCTCAACACACTCCTCTCAAGTGCTACTCCGGCTACATGTGCCTCTGACCCCATTCCCTCTCATCTCATTAAATCTCTCGCTCCATCCCTTCTCCCCTCCTAAAGATCCATCTTCAACCGCTCACTCTCCAATGGTTCATTCCCCTCTGCGGTCAAACATGCCCTTGTCTCTCCCATCCTAAAAAAACCCTCTCTTGACCACACCTCACCTTCTAGTTGTCTCCCCATCTCGCTCCTACCATTCCTTTCCAAACTCCTTGAATGAGTCGTCTACACGCGCTGCCTCGAATTCCTCAACACCAACTCTCTCCTCGACCTCATCCAATCTGGCTTCCGTCCCCTGCATTCCACGGAAACTGCCCTCTTAACGGTCACCAATGACTTCCTGCTTGCCAGATCCAACGGATCATACTCTATCCTAATCCTCCTCGACCTCTCAGCTGCCTTCGACACTGTGGATCACCCCCTTCTCCTCAACACGCTATCCAACCTTGGCTTCACAGACTCTGTCCTCTCCTGGTTCTCCTCTTATCTCTCCGGTCGTTCATTCTCAGTCTAATTTGCAGGCTCCTCCTCCCCTTCCCATCCCCTTACTGTAGGGTTTCCTCAAGGTTCAGTTCTTGGTACCCTTCTGTTCTCGATCTACACTCACTCCCTAGGTGATCTTATTCGCTCCCACGGCTTCAACTGTCATCTCTACGTTGATGACACCCAAATCTACATCTCTGCCCCTGCTCTCTCTCCCTCCCTCCAGGCTCGCATCTCCTCCTGGCTTCAGGACATCTCCATTTGGATGTCTGCCTGCCACCTAAAACTCAACATGTCCAAGACTGAACTCCTTGTCTTCCCTCCCAAACCCTGCCCTCTACCTGACTTTCCCATCACTGTTGATGGCACTATCATCCTTCCCGTCTCACAATCCCACAAACTTGGTGTCATCCTCAACTCCGCTCTCTCGTTCACCCCTCACATCCAATCTGTCACCAAAACCTGCTGGCCTCAGCTCCGCAACATTGCCAAGATCAGCCCTTTCCTCTCCATCCAAACCGCTACCCTGCTCGTTCAAGCACTCATCCTATCCCGTCTGGATTACTGTATCAGCCACCTCTCCGATCTCCCATCCTCCTGTCTCTCCCCACTTCAATCCATACTTCACACCGCTGCCCGGATTGTCTTTGTCCAGAAACTCTCTGAGCATGTTACTCCCCTCCTCAAAAATCTCCAGTGGCTACCAATCAACCTACGCATCAGGCAGAAACTCCTCACCCTCGGCTTCAAAGCTCTCCATCACCTCGCCCCCTCCTACCTCACCTCCCTTCTCTCCTTCTACAGCCCAGCCCGCACCCTCCGCTCTTCTGCCGCTAATCTCCTCACCGTGCCTCGTTCTCGCCTGTCCCGCCGTCGACCCCCGGCCCACGTCACCTCCCTGGCCTAGAATACCTTCCCTCCTTACATCCGCCAAGCTAGCTCTCTTCCCCCCTTCAAGGTCCTACTGAGAGCTCACCTCCTCCATGCTGCCTTCCCAGACTGATCCCCCTCCTTCGTCTCCCCCTCCTCCCACTCTCCGTCCCCCCGCCTTACCTCCTTCCCTTCCCCACACCACCTGTATTTATGTATATATGTTTGTACGTATTTATTACTCTATTTATTTTCCTTGTACATATTTATTCTATTCATTTTATTCGGTTAATATGTTTTGTTTTGTTCTCTGTCTCCCCCTTTTAGTCTCTGAGCCCACTGCTGGGTAGGGACCGTCTGTATATGTTGCCACCTTGTACTTCCCAAGCGGTTAGTACAGTGCTCTGCACACATTAAGCACTCAATAAATACGATTGAATGAATGAATGAATGAAATTAGACGAAAGCTGTCACGCAAAAGGCTTCCGGACTTCGAGAGGAATATGGAGTTGAACTTGGGAAGAGGGGTGGAGCTCTTGCATCTGTCATACTAACAAAAATGCAACCTCAAATTCAAAGTGGGGAAATATCAGTAATTATTATTTATTTCTGATGTCCTCAGGCTTTATCCCAACTGCCATTTTAATGGTATTTGTTGAACACTTATTATTTGTCAGGCACTATGCTAAGCGCTGGGATAGATAATAATAATAAAGATAGCATTTATTAAGCGCTTACTATGTGCAAAGCACTGTTCTAAGCTCTGTGGAGGTTACAAGTGATCAGGTTGTTCCATGTGGCGCTCACAGTCTTCATCCCCATTTTACAGATGGGGTAACTGATGCCCAGAGAAGTGAAGTGACTTGCCCAAAGTCACACAGCTGGTCATCGGTGGAGCTGGGATATGAACCCATGATCTCTGACTCTAAAGCCCGTGCTCTTTCCACTGAGCCACGCTGCTTCTCTAAGCAGATCGATACAAGATAATCAGGAGAAACACAGTTCAGATCCCATGGGCTGCTCAGTTTTAATCCCAATTTACAGATGAGGTAACTGCAGCACAGAAAATTGAAATGACTTGCCCAAAGTCACACAACAGACAGGTGACGGAACCGGGATGAGAACCCAGGCCCTCTAACTCCCACTTTCGCAGTTCTGTACCATCCGAGCACTTGAAAACTCACATCTGCCTGTAGCAAGCCACACGTATCAGGGGAAATCTTTCAAACCAGCCAGGCAGGAGCTGCTATCTTTTTCGACTACTCCGTTGATGGCTACTTTGAAAGCAGTATTAGCATCACATGGAAAACTGGCCTCCAAATCACCAAAACACCTAAATCTTAAATTCCTAAGGAATGACGATACCCTCAAGTAATTCTGCAGCAATATTATAGCAGCTTCGTTGGAAAGAGATAATCGAACTTCCAACATCAACATGGTCAGTGAATAGGCATTTTTCCATGATGCCGTATTCCAGGTAACTGTTAATACACCGGGGTTGGCCAAGAGATGGAACCAAGACTGGCTCACCACAAATGATTGAGAGATAAAAGGCCGCTTTTTTTGCAAAACATAGATTTCACAGTGTCTTGTGGCTCCAGAGAATTCAAGTAAATGAAAAATTTGAATTTCCATTTGCAAACAAACCTAGAAACATGCGTCATGGATGGTGGGAAGTGAAAGTAGAATAAATCCAGGGCTCTGCAGACTACTGCAAAACCACAGACTCTTCACAATCTTCACTCTCATGACAGACAAGAAGGAATCTGGACTGTGAACCTGATGTGGCAAGGGATTGTCTCTCCTTATTGCTGCATTGTACTTTCCAAGCACATTGTACAATGCTCTGCACACAGTAAGCGCTCAATTACTACAATTGAATGAAAGAATAGTAAGCAAACAATAAATACTATTGAATGAATGAATGAATCCTAAAGAAAATGTTGAGAATATGTTAAAGTTCTCCCGAACACGCCTTCGACTATTAAAGATTACCCTCTGAAAAGCATCCCAAGCCATCCAATATGTGAAGACAAAGCTTTCTTCCAAACTACAGAAGAGAAGCATGGCTTAGTTGAAAGAGCATGAGCCTGAGAGTCAGAGGACCTGGGTTCTAACCCTGGCTCTACCACCTGTCTGCTGTATGACCTTGGGAGGTCACTTCACTTTTATGTGCCTCAGTTGCCTCATCTGTAAAATGGAGACTGAGACTAGGAGCCCCACGTGCGACAGGGACTGTGTCCAACCTTATTAGCTTGCACCTCCCTAATGCTAAGTACAGTTCCACTAAGTTACGCTCCTTCTACTGCCTCCAATACATCTCGAACAAACTGATTTTATCTTCCCTCCAAAGCCTACTCCTCCTATCTTTACCATTAATTAATCAATCAGTCAATCAAAACTGCTTATTGAGCGGTTCATTCATTCATTCAATCATATTTATTGAGCGGTTATTGTGAGCAGAACACTGTACTAAGCCCTTGGAAAGTACAAATCGGGAACATATAGAGATTGCCCTACCCAACAATGAGTAGACCTCTAGATTGTGAGCCCGTTGTTGGGTAGGGACCGTCTCTATATGTTGCTGACCTGTGCTTCCCAATCGCTTAGTACGGTGCTCTGCACACAGGAAGTGCTTAATAAATATGATTGAATGAATGAATGAATGAACGGGCTCACAGTCTAGATTACCATACGCCGAACACTGAACTGAGAGACTGGAAGAGTACAGTAGAGAATAATGTCCATTGGTTCACTGCCCACAAGAAGCTTCCAGTCTCCACACAGAGACAGATCTTTAAATAGTTTGCTGTGAAGGAAATGGCAGAGGCTGTGGATAGGTATTCATTCATTCATTCAATTGTATTTATTAATAATAATAATAATAATAGCATTTATTAAGTGCTTACTACGTGTCAAGCACTGTTATAAGCTCTGGGGAGGTTACAAGATGATCCGGTTGTTCCATGTGGGGCTCACACTCTTCATGCCCATTTTACTGATGAGGTAACTGAGGCACAGAGAAGTGAAGTGACTTGCCCAAAGTCACACAGCTGACAAGAGGTGGAGCCGGGATTTGAAGCCATGACCTCTGACTCCAAAGCCGGGCTCTTTCCACTGAGCCAGGGCTTACTATGTGCAGAGCACCATACTAAGCTCTAGGAAAGTACAATTTGGCAACAGATAGACAAGCCCTACCCAACAATGGGCTCGTGCTGTGGGGCTGGGGGCTGGATGAGTATCAGAGTTCTTATTGTTGTTTTGTACTTTCTCATGTGCTTAGTACAATGCAAAAAGTAAGCACTCAATACATTCGATTGAAAGAATATGTAATGCAGGAGGGATGGGGAATAGAGGAAGGGAAGGTGAAGCCAAGGGTAGCGTGGCTCAGTGGAAAGAGCCCGGGTTTTGGAGTCAGAGGTCTTGGGATCAAATCCCAGCTCCACCACTTGTCACCTCCGTGACTGTGGGCAAGTCACTTAACTTCTCTGTGCCTCACTTACCTCATCTGTAAAATGGGGATGAAGACTGTGAGCTCCACATGGAACAACCTGATCACCTTGTAACCTCCCCATTCATTCATTCATTCATTCATTCATTCAATCATATTTATTGAGCGCTTACTTTGTACATAACACTGTACTAAGCGCTTGGGAAGTACAAGTTGGCAACATATAGAGATGGTCCTTACCCAACAACAGGCTCACAGTCTAGAAGGGGGAGACAGACAAGAAAAAAAAATGTGGACAAGGGTCAAGTCATCAGAATAAATAGAAATAAAGCTAGATCAATCATTCAATCAATCAATCGTATTTATTGAGCGCTTACTGTGTGCAGAGCACTGTACTAAGCGCTTGGGAAGTACAAGCTGACAACATATAGAGACAGTCCCTACCCAACAGTGGGCTCACAGTCTAGAAGGGGGAGACAGAGAACAAAACCAAACATACTAACAAAATAAAATAAATAGAATAGATAGGTACAAGTAAAATAAATAAATAGAGTAATAAATATGTACAAACAAATATACATATATACAGGTGCTGTGGGGAAGGGAAGGAGGTAAGATGGGGGGATGGAGAGGGGGACGAGGGGGAGAGGAAGGAAGGGGCTCAGTCTGGGAAGGCCTCCTGGAGGAGATGAGCTCTCAGTAGGCCTTGAAGGGAGGAAGAGAGCTAACTTGGCAGATGGGCAGAGGGAGGACATTCCAGGCCCTGGAGAGGACGTGGGCCGGGGGTCGAAGGCGGGACAGGAGGGCTGAGTAGGTGCGAATGAGGTAGTCGTTAATGTAACTTGATGATAACAAGGGCCTTTTCCCCGGGGTCGGGGGGAGGGGGAGGAGTCAGTCAGGACCGGACCGGGAAGGGGGGTTGGGGGGCACTATAAGGAAGGTCGCTTAAGTGGGGAGGGGGAAGCAGGGGACGTCTATGGCGGCACTCGGAGGAGAGGAGCCTTCCGGGAGCAGCAGGGGCCACGCGGTGTGATGGCGGGGCGGGAGGGCCTCTCGGCAACGGAGTCCCGGGCGTCTATGGCGGGCCTCTCTGGCTCTCTGAGGAGAGGATCCTTCCGGGAGCAGCGGGGTCCATGCGGTGTGATGGCGGAAGGGCCTCTCGGGAACGGAGTCCCGGGCGTCTATGGCGGCGCGCTCTGAGGAGAGGATCCTTCCGGGTGCAGCAAGGCCGCGCGCTGTGATGGGGTGCGGGCGGGCCTCTCGGGAACGGAGTCCCGGGCATCTGTGACGGCGCTCTGAGGAGAAGATCCCTCTGGGAGCAGCGAGGGCCACGCGGTGTGAAAGCGGGAGGGCTTCTCGGGAACGGAGTACTGGGTATCTATGGTGGCGCTGTGAGGAGAGGATCCTTCCGGGAGCAGCCGGGGCCACGCGGTGTGATGGCAGACGGGCCTCTCGGGAACGGAGTCCCGGGCGTCTATGGCTGCTCTCTGAGGAGAGGATCCTTCCGGGAGCAGCGGGGGCCACGCGGTGTGATGGCGGACGGGCCTCTAGGGAACGGAGTCCCGGGCGTCTATGGCGGAGCTCTGAGGAGAGGATCCTTCCGGGAGCAGGGGGGGCGAGATGCACATCATTAACAAAATAAATAGAATAGTAAATATGTACAAGTAAAATAGAGTAATAAATCTGTACAAACATATATACAGTTGCTGTGGGGAGGGGAAGGAGGTAGGGTGTGGGGATGGGGAGGAGGATAGGAAAAAGGGGGTTCACTATGGGAAGGCCTCCTGGAGGAGGTGAGATCTCAGTAGGGCTTTGAAGGGAGGAAGAGAGCTAGCTTGGCAGATGTGCGGAGGGAGGGCATTGCAGGGCAGGGGGAGAATGTGGGCCGGGGATCGATGTCAGGACAGGCGAGAACGAGGTACAGTGAGGAGGTTAGCGGCAGAGGAGTGGACGGTACGGGCTGGGCTATAGAAGGAGAGAAGGGAGGTAAGGTAGGAGGGGGTGAGGTGATGGAGAGCCTTGAAGCCGAGAGTGAGGAGTTTATACTTGATGCGTAGGTTGACTGGTAGCCACTGGAGATTTTTGAGGAGGGGAATAACATCCCCAGAGCGTCAGAGCGTTTCTGCAAATAGATGATCCGGGCAGCAGCCTGAAGTATAGACTGACGTGGGTAGAGACAGGAGGATGAAAGATCAGAGAGGAGGCTGATGCAGTTATCCAGTCGGGTTAGGATGAAAGATTAAATCAGCAAGGCAGCGGTTTGGATGGAGAGGAAAGCGCAGATCTTGGCGATGTTGTAGAATTGAGACCGGAAGGTTTTGGTGACGAATTGGATGTGAGGGGTGAACGAGAGAGCGGAATCGAGGATGACACCAAGTTTGCAGGCTTATCAATCAATCAATCTATCGTATTTATTGAGCGCTTACTGTGTGCAGAGCACTGTACTAAGCGCTTGGGAAGTACAAGTTGGCAACATATAGAGACAATCCCTACCCAACAGTGGGCTCACAGTCTAAAAGGGGGAGACAGAAAACAAAACCAAACATACTAACAAAATAAAATAAATAGAATAGATATGTACAAGTAAAATAAATAAATAGAGTAATAAATATGTACAAACATATATACATATATACAGGTGCTGTGGGGAAGGGAAGGAGGTAAGATGGGGGATCGAGACGGGGGCGAGGGGGAGAGGAAGGAAGGGGCTCAGTCTGGGAAGCCTCCTGAAGGAGGTGAGCTCTCAGAAGGGCCTTGAAGGGAGGAAGAGAGCTGGCTTGGCAGATGGGCAGAGGGAGGGCATTCCAGGCCCGGGGGAGGACGTGGGCCGTGGGTCGAGGGCGGGACAGGCGAGAACGAGGTACGGTGAGGAGATTAGCGGCAGAGGAGCGGAGGGTGCGGGGTGGGCTGTAGAAGGAGAGAAGGGAGGTGAGGTAGGAGGGGGCGAGGTGATGGAGAGCCTTAAAGCCCAGGGTGAGGAGTTTCTACCTGATGCGCAGATTGATTGGTAGCCACTGGAGATTTTTGAGGAGGAGAGTAACATGTCCAGAGCGTTTCTTGACAAAGACAATCCGGGCAGCAGCATGAAGTATGGATTGAAGTGGGGAGAGACACGAGGATGGGAGATCAGAGAGAAGGCTGATGCAGTAGTCCAGACGGGATAGGATGAGAGCTTGAACGAGCAGGGTAGCGGTTTGGATGGAGAGGAAAGGGCGGATCTTGGCAATGTTGCGGAGCTGAGACCGGCAGGTTATGAGATGGGAAAGAAGGTAGTGCCATTAACAGTGATGGCAAAATCAGGAAGAGGGCAAGGTTTGGGAGGGAAGATAAGGAGTTCATTCTTGGACATGTTGAGTTTTAGATGGCGGGCAGACATCCAGATGGAGATGTCCTGAAGGCAGGAGGAGATACGAGCCTGGAGGGAGGGAGAGAGAGCAGGGACGGAGAAGTACATTTGGGTGTCATGAGCCTAGAGATGATAGTTGAAGCCATGGGAGTGAATGAGTTCACCAAGGGAGTGAGTGTAGATAGAGAACAGAAGGGGACCAAGAAATGAACACGAACTGTAGAGGTTTGAGGAACCTCTACAGTAAGGAAATGGGAGGGTGAGGAAGAGCCCGCAAAGGAGACTGAGAATGAACCGCCGGAGAGATGAGGAGAACCAGGAGAAGACAGAGTCTGTGAAGCCAAGGTTGGATAGCGTGTTGAGGAGAAGGGGGTGGTCCACAGTGTGGAAGGCAGCTGAGAGGTCGAGGAGGATTAGGATAGAGGAGGAGCCATTGGATTTGGCAAGAAGGGGTTCATTGGTGACCTTTGAGAAGCCAGTTTCGGTTGAGTGCAGGGGACGGAAGCCAGATTGGAGGGGGCTGGGGAGTGAGTTGGTGTTGAGGAAATCGAGGCAGCGGGTGTAGATGACTCGTTCAAGGAGTTTGGAAATGAATGGTAAGGTGTAGATAGGGCGATAACTAAAAGGGGAGTTGGGATCAAGAGAGGGTTTTTTTAGGATGGGGGAGACGTGGGCACGTTTCAAGGGAAGGAACAAGTGGAGATTGAGCAGTTGAAGATGGATGTTAAGGAGGGGAAGAGGGACGGCGCTAGAGATTTCATAAGATGAGAGGGAATGATGTCAGAAGCATAGGTGGCAGGCATAGAACTTGGGAGGAGGGAGGAGATCTCATCTGAATAGCGCTTAGAACAGTGCTTAGCACCTCATAAGCGCTTAATAGACTGAGCCCCCTGCTTCCTCTCCACCTCCCCATCCTTCCTACCCTACCTCCTTTCCCTTCCCACAGCACCTGTGTATATGTTTGTAAAGATTTATTACTCCATTTATTTTACCTGTACATATTTACTATTCTATTTATTTTATTTTGTTAATATATTTCGTTTTGTTGTCTGTCTCCCTCTTCTAGACTGTGAGCCCGTTGTTGGGTATG
Source organism: Tachyglossus aculeatus (assembly GCF_015852505.1). Taxonomy (NCBI): domain Eukaryota; kingdom Metazoa; phylum Chordata; class Mammalia; order Monotremata; family Tachyglossidae; genus Tachyglossus; species Tachyglossus aculeatus. The sequence continues at coordinate 5,845,273 of NW_024044831.1, read as the reverse complement.
GACTGTCTCTATATGTTGCCAACTTGTACTTCCCAAGTGCTTAGTACAGTGCTCTGCACACAGTAAGCACTCAATAAATACGATTGAGTGAATGAATAGATGCAATTATCATTACTATTATTCTAAGAGGAGACGTGATTTTAGTCAGGCTTCAGGATTTGACAGTGTTGGTCTGTTCGATACAAAGGGGGAGGAAGTTTTACACGTAAAGGAAGCAGTCAACTAAGATTTCAGAATCTAGAAACGTTGGGTGGTCCTTTCACCCCAGTCTGTGTTTTACCTCTCACATTCAGTCTTTCTCTAAATTCATAGTGGATTTTCCTCGACAGTATCTCCTTCACCCTGGCCGGGGTCCTTGGAATTTCCCAGCCGTATGTCTGCATCATTCTCCCCCAATGTTTTTCCTGCCTCTAGTCTCTCCCCTCTTCAGCCCATCCTTAACTTTGTAGCCCAGATCACCTGCCTAACAAAGCCATTCCAAATACTTCCTCCCCCCCCCCCCACAAAAAAGCCTCCTAAAACTTCCATTTTTCTCCACATGTAACAGAAAATTTGGATCATTAGAATCCAGGCTCTCCACCAACCCGATTGCCTGTTCTTTAAACTTGGTACATTTTCCATTCGACAAATCAGAAAATGAAATCCCTCAATATTTTATTAGACATATTGAATAAGGAAAATGGTACAAGGCCTTAGATGGCCATATAAAATAGTTCACAGACATTTTGGATAAAATGGTGCCCATTTCAACCGAGCCTCATTTCTATATCTTCCTTAAATGATTCTATCGAACTTGCTTCATCTCTATCCCCCCGTGAGTGTGTCTCTAGAGTGAAAACAGACTTCATTTCCTCATTGCTCACATTAGGCCGTTCCGTGAGAAATGTATTGCATCATCTGTCACTCTCCATTCACCCCCTAAAAAAAAAAGTATGTTCACTTTTAGGGGTAGTTCTCCTTCCTGACTTTGCATGCCATTCATTTTTATTTAAGTAACAAATGCACTTGTATATGCCCCATTACTCAGTTCTTGCACTTATCTGCAGAGAAAATGTCAGAGCACATGATGTCAGACCTTCCACGACTACCCTACTAACCTTTATCTCATCTCATATTTCCCTCTTTCCGGACCTTTGATTTGGGCGACAAAGAATCCTGAAAAAAGTTCCCTTTTTCACAACAACTGACAATAGGATATTTTTTGCTTCTTACATTCCTCTCTTTGAAGTTTGCCTCTGACAAATTCCACCCCAAATTACAAGTGATGGTTTTCATTCTCATCTGTCAGAGGAGCACAGATCCCTGTTTCCAATGCCTGCAATTTAAATTCCTTGTTTAAAAACAAATCAGGTAATAATAGTAATAATGATGATGGCATTTGTTAAGCACTTACTATGTGCACAGCACTGTTCTAAGCGCTGGGAGGGGATACAAGGTGATCAAGTTGTCCCACGTGAGGCTCACAGTCTTAATCCCCATTTTACAGATGAGGTAATTGAGGCTCAAGGAAGTGACTTGCCCAAGGTCACACAGCAGACATGTGGTGGAGTCGGGATTCGAACCCATGACCTCTGACTCCAAAGCCCGGGCTCTTTCCACAGAGCCACGCATCTCTATATCCCATTCACTACATTCCCTTTCATTTGTTTCAAGTGAAATAGGCTCCACCTGCACTATCTGATGAAAGAGCATGAAGTGGATAATATTCTGCATAATGTATAAGAAGACGAGTTCTGAAGAGCTAAATAAGTACCCTTATTATCCAAAAGTATCAGGCTTTCAAAAACTGCTGCTTCAGTACTTTATCCTGAGTTCCCACAGGTTAATGTAACAGACAATGAAACTATTTTCTACCTCAGGAGACCAGCTTGAAAAGTGATTAGGTGTGTGTGTATGTGTGTGTGTGTGTGCATGTGTATGTGTACATGTGTGTGTACATGTGTATGTATGTGTGTTTGTGTGTATGCGGGTTTCTGGATTTATGGGAATTAACCTTGCCATTCAAAACAAAAGTTGTAGAGGATTAAACTCGGCTGTGATCCCGGTGGTTTCCTTCTAGTTAGGGCTGCAGAATCTTCTTCAAACTTTATTATAGTGGTTCAAGAGTCTATTGTCAAGCCACCTCAATACAATTCAATCTATGAATCAATTAATGGTATTTATTGAGAACTTACTACATGCAGAACACAAAGCACTTTAGAGATAAAAATCCAATAGAGTTGATATATGCTATTCCCCCATAGAAGGAGCTCAATAGCATTTATAGAACCCCTACTGTGAAAAGCACTGTGTTAAGTACTTGGGAGAGTACAATAGATTGTGACATTATCTCTGGCCTTGGTGAGTTTATAATCAAGTAGGGGAAACAGACTCAAAAATAAATTATAGATAGCCTCACTTCTCTTCCAGGAGGACTTCCCTGACTAAGCCCCCTTTTTCTCTTCTCCCACTCCCTTCTAAGTCACTCTGACTTGCTTCCCTTGTTTTCCTCTCCCAGCCCACAACACTTATATACAGCACTTAGTACAGTGCCTGGCACATAGTAAGCATTTAACGAATACCACTATTACGATTACCTTTCTGTGATATATTTATTTTAATGTCTATCTCCCCCTTTCTAGACTATAAACTTGTTATCGGCAGGGAATGTGTCTATTTATTGTTGTATTGTATGCTCCCAAGGGCTTAGAATGGCAATATCTGCCACCTCTGATTGGAAGAGATCAGTTTATGTTCCAATACTGAAGAAAGGAGATACAACCAGATATGACAAGTATTGTAGAGTTTCCTTGATCTCACATGCGAGCAAGGAAAGTTATTCAGCATTGAATGGAGGCCTACAAGGAGCATGAATTGCCTGATGTTCAAGCAGGATTCCAGAAACGACAAAGAAATGAGATATTTTTGCTGAGGTCCGTTGGGTAATTGAAATCAAAATTTCAATACATTTGGAATATAGTGAACATCAAAAGGAAATCAACGTATGCTTTATTGATTATACTAAGGCCTTTGACTTCGTGGATCAAAAGAAACTCTGGAGCATATTGGAAAATGTCGATACCGGACCATTTACCTGCATTAATACGGAACCCGTATGACAAACAGGAGGCTACAGTAATAACAGAATATGGAGAAACAGATTGGTTTCCCACTACTAAGGGTGTAAGGAAAGGGAGTCTCATCTCCTTATGAGTTCATCTTTTACAACAAATGCCGAATGAGAGAAGCCGGATTGAATGAAGACGAATGAGGAGTAAGATTGGAGGAAGGAATAGAAACAATCTTTGTTACGCTGATGGTAAAATCGTACTAGCTGAAAGTGAGGAAGAGTTGAAGGGCTTATAATTAAAAATTAAGGAGCAGAGCAAAAAGATGGGCCTATATTTGAATTTCAGGAAAACAAAGATCATGACAACTGGAACATTTAATACATTTGTAGTAGACGGAGAGAAGATTGAAATAGATGACAATTTTTCTCTGCTGGAACGTATAATCAATAATGAAAGAACTAGTTGCCAAGAAATATGCTGAAGATTAAGGTTAGGAAGGCTTGCTATAAAAAGCCTGGAAAAAGTCATGGGATTGCACTGCCTCGAATTCCTCAACACCAACTCTCTCCTCGACCCCCTCCAGTCTGGCTTCCGTCCCCTACATTCCACGGAAACTGCCCTCTCAAAAGTCACCAATGACCTCCTGCTTGCCAAATCCAATGATTCATACTCTATCCTAATCCTCCTCGACCTCTCAGCTGCCTTCGACACTTTGGACCACCCCCTTCTCCTCAACACGCTATCCAACCTTGGCTTCACAGACTCCGTCCTCTCCTGGTTCTCCTCTTAAATCACCGGTCCTTCATTCTCAGTCTCTTTTGCAGGCTCCTCCCCACCTCCCATCCTCTTACTGTGGGGGTTCCCCAAGGTTCAGTTCTCGGTCCCCTTCTGTCTCCATCTACACTCACTCCCTTGGTGACCTCATTCTCTTCCACGGCTTCAACTATCATCTCTATGCTGATGAAACCCAAATCTACATCTCTGCCCCTGCTCTCTCCCCCTCCCTCCAGGCTCGCATCTACTCCTGCCTTCAGGATATCTCCATCTGGATGTCTGCCCGCCACCTAAAACTCAGCATGTCCAAGACTGAACTCCTTGTCTTCCCTCCCAAACCCTGCCCTCTCCCTGATTTTCCTATCACTGTTGACGGCACTACCATCCTTCCCATCTCACAAGCCCGCAATCTTGGTGTCATTCTCAACTCCGCTCTCTCATTCACCCCTCACATCCAAGCCATCACCAAAACCTGCCGGTCGCAGCTCTGCAACATTGCTAAGATCTGCCCTCTCCTCTCCATCCAAACCGCTACGCTGCTCGTTCAAGCTCTCATCCTATCCTGTCTGGGCTACTGCATCAGCCTCCTCTCTGATCTCCCATCCTCGTGTCTCTCCCCACTTCAATCCATACTTCACACCGCTGCCCAGATTGTCTTTGTCCAGAAACGCTCTGGGCATGTTACTCCCCTCCTCAAAAATCTCCAGTGGCTACCAATCAATCTGCATATCAGGCAGAAACCCCTCACCCTGGACTTCAAGGCTCTCCATCACCTCGCCCCCTCCTACTTTACCTCCGTTCTCTCCTTCTACAGCCCAGCCCGCACCCTCTGCTCCTCTGCCGCTGATCTCCTCACCATGCCGCGTTCTCGCCTGTCCCGCCGTCGGCCCCTGGCCCACTTCATCTCCCTGGCCTGGAATGTCCTCCCTCCCAACATCCGCCAAGCTAGCTCTCTTCCTCCCTTCAAGGCCCTGCTGAGACCTCACCTCCTCCAGAAGGTCTTCCCAGACTGAGCCCCCTCCTTCCTCTCCCCCTCGTTCTGCTCTCCATCCCCCCGTCTTACCTCCTTCCCTTTCCCACAGCACCTGTATATATGTATATATGTTTGTACATATTTATTACTCTATTTATTTATTTATTTATTTTACTTGTACATATCTATTCTATTGATTTTATTTTGTTAATATGTTTGGTTTTGTTCTCTGTCTCCCCCTTCTAGATTGTGAGCCCACTATTGGGTAGGGACTGTCTCTATATGTTGCCAACTTGTACTTCCCAAGCGCTTAGTACAGTGCTCTGCACACAGTAAGTGCTCAATAAATACGATTGATTGATTGCTTGATGCAACAATTGCCACAAAAATACAAATTGTCAGCTCTATGGTGTTTCCAGTGACAATGTATGGATTTGGAAGCTGGACAGTGAAAAAACAGGATAGAAAGACCATCTATCCTTTGAAATGTGTTGGAGAAGTCTTTTGCAACTACCATCGACTGTCCTTAAAACAGACAAATGGATTTTGGAGCAAATTAAGCCAAAGTGGTCTTTGGGAGGCCAAATGACTCAACATATTAGCGTATTTTGGACACGTAATCAGGAGTACTAATTCTCTGGAGAAGACACTTTTCCTAATGCTAGGAAAAGTCCAGGGAAAACGTGGAAGAGGCAGACCAGCAGCTAGATGGGTATAGACCATAACAACGGTAATGGAAGAACCATTAGAAAGGTTGCAGATTACGGCAGAGGAAAGAACGTTCTGGAGAAAGTCTATCCATGGATTCGCTATGAATCAGAAACGATTGGACAGCACTAAATAATAAGGGCTTAGTACAGTGCTCTGCAAACATTAAGTGTTCCAGAAATACAGTGGAATGAATTGATTGAATGAATGAAAAGTGCTTAGTACAGTGCTCTGCACACTTAAAGTGTTCAGTAAATGCCATTCATTGATAAAGAAGGAAGGGGGAATTTACACTTGAGTTACTGCTTAGGTCATCAGGCTTGAAGATGTGTCCATTAGTATTTTGGGAGGACATCAGCACATTGGTACCTAAGTGGTACAGAAGCGCTGAATTCATTCATTCTTTCATTCAAATGTATTTGTTGTGTGCAGAGTACTGCACTAAGCATTTGGGAGAGTACAATACAACAACAAACAGACACATTCCCTGCCCACGATGAGTTTATAGCCTAGAGGGGGAGACAGACATTAATGTAAATAAATTACAGATATGTACATAAAAGTGTGGGGCTGGGAAGAGGGAAGAACAAAGGGAGCAAGTCAGGGTGGTAAGGAAGGGAACGGGAGAAGTAGGAAGGGGGAATTAGTCAGGGAAGACTTCGTGGAGGAGATGTGCCTTCAATAAGCTTTGAAGGGGTGAGAGTAATTGTCTCAGATTTGAGGAAGGAGTGGAATTCATTCATTCATTTATTCAATCGTATTTATTGAGCATTTACTGTGTGCAGAGCACTGTACTAAGCGCTTGGGAAGTACAAGTCAGCAACATATAGAGACGGTCCCTACCCAACAATGGGCTCACAATCTAGAAGGGGGAGACAGACAATAAAACAAAACATGTAGACAGGGGTTAAAATCGTCAGAACAAATAGAATTAAAGGTACTAAAGCTATTGGGAAAGCAGCGTGGCTCAGTGGAAAGAGCACGGACTTTGGAGTCAGAGGTCAGAGGTTCAAATCCCTGCTCCGCCAATTGTCAGCTGTGTGACTTTGGGCAAGTCACTTAACTTCTCTGTGCCTCGGTGACTGTATCTGTAAAATGGGGATTAAGACTGTGAGCCCCCCGTGGGACAACCTGATCACCTTGTAACATCCCCAGCACTTAGAACAGTGATTTGCACATAGTAAGCGCTTAATAAATGCCATTATTATTACTATTATTATATGCACATCATTAAGAAAATAAATAGAATAGTCAATATGTACAAATAAAATAGAGTAATGAGTCTGTACAAATATATACAAGTGCTGTGGGGAGGGGAAGGAGGTAGGGCGAGGGGGATGTGAAGGAGGAGAGGAAAAAGGGGGCTCAGTCTGGGAAGGCCTCTTGGAGGAGGTGAGCTCTCAGCAGGGCAGAGGGAGTCCAGAGGGAGGATGTGGGTGAGAGGTTGGCGGTGAGATAGACAAGATGGAGGCACAGTGAGAAGGTTAACATTGGATGAGCAAAGTGTACGGGCTGGGTTGCAGTAGTGAGGTGAGGTAGGAGGGGCAAGGTGATTCAAGTGCTGATCTGGCAGTTGGGAGATTAAAGTTAAAGGATTAGAAGTCAATCAGACAGGCTGTCCTGGAAGAGATGTGATTTCAGAAGGGCTTTGAAGTTGCGGAGAGCTGTGGTGTGGCAGAACAAAGTGATAAAGACTTCTAGGCAGGGAGAAAGGGTGAACAGGAGGTACATGACAACAAAGATGGGAATGAGGCAGTATTAAATCAAGAGAGGAGGCAAAGCCATCCAACTGGAAAAGTCATGCTGAACCTGCTTCAAAAGTCCTTTTTAATGTTTGTTTTTATGACCAAGGTTTCCCAGGTATTCTCTTCACATAGCTATGGGTGATGCAAGTTTGCAGTTCAATCTCATTTTTACTGTGGGGCAGGGAGAGGGTGGAAAAGCAAAGGGAGCAACTCAGGGCGACACAGAAGGGAGTGGGAGATGGGAAGAAGTGGCGCTTAATCTTGGAAGCCCTCTTGGAGGAGATGAGCCTTCCGTAATGCTTTGAAGGGGGGAGAATAATTGTCTGTAGGATTTGAGGAGGAAGAGCATTCTAGGCCGGAGGCAGGATGTGGGCCAGGGGTGAGATCAAATTCCAGTGAGAAGGTTAGCACCAGAGGAAAGAAGTGAGCGGGCTAGGCTGTGGAAGGTTGTATATGTTGTATATGTTGCCAACTTGTACTTACCACGCCTTAGTACAGTGCTCTGCACACAATAAGTGCTCAATAAATATGATTGAAAGGAGGGAAGTGAGGTGCAGTAGGAGGGGGCAAGGTGATGAACTGTTCTAAAGCCATTGGTGAGGAGTTTGTGCTTCACACAGAGGTGGATAGGCAACAACTTGAGATTTTTGAGGAGTGAAATGAAATATCCTGAACGTTTCTGTAGAAAGATGATTCAGGCAGTAGAAAGAAGTATGGACTGGCGTGGGGAGAGGCAGGAGGTCGGGAAGTGAGCAAGAAGGTTGACTCAGTAATCTAGGGGGGATGGGATGAGTGATCGTGTCAACATTGTAGCAGTTTGGTTGGAGAGGAAAGGGCGGATTTTAGGGATGTTGTGAATGTGGGATCAACAGGATTTGGTTACACTAAAGGAGTGGGTTGAATGAAAAAGAGAGGTCAAGGATAACACCAAGGTTATGGACTTGTTAGATGGGAAGGATGATGGTGCCATCTACGGTGATGGGAAAGTCTGGGTGAGGACAGGGTTTGGGTGGGAAGATAAAGAGCTCTGTTTTGGACATGTTAAGTTTGAGGTAACAGGAGGAAATTCATGTAGAGATGTCTTGTAGGCAGGAGGAAATGTAAGCCTGTAGAAAGGGATACAGATCAGCGGAGGAGATAATGATAATAATAATAATGGCATTTGTTAAGCACTTACTGTGTGCCAAGCACTGCTCTAAGTACTGGGGGAATAAAAGGTGATCAGATTGTCCCATATGGGGCTCGCAATCTTAATCCCCATTTTACAGATGAGGTAACTGAGGCACAGAGAAGTGAAGTGACTTGCCCAAAGTCACACAGCTGACAATTGGCAGAGCCGGAATTTCAACCCATGACCTCTGACTCCAAAGCCCGGGCTCCTTCCATGGAGCCACGCTGCTTCTCCAGCGATGTAGATTTGGGTATCATATGCGTAGAAATAGTAGTTGAAGCTGGGTCATTTATCTGCTCTGTGATCGTGGACAAGCCACTTTACTTCTCTGTAACTCAGTTACCTCATCTGTAAAATGGGGATTAAGACTATGAGCCTCCTGTGGGACATGGATTGTGTCCAACCTGATTACCTTGTATCTACCACAGTACTGGGAACAGTGCCTGGAACATAGTAAGTGCTTAAAAATACCATAAGATACCACAATTATTATTATATTTAGATGAACCTGTAGTCAGTTCCAATCCCAGGTTTTACAATGCCCCTCCCAGCCTGACTACTTCATGGTGGAATGAATGAAATGGACGAATCACTTGAATCACTCCTTTCCTCCAAATCACCACAGACTGTCTCTGCTCTCTGAAAAGAAGCAGGAGAGCTTCAAGGCCTTCCAAAATCTTGTAGTCCACCCACGTCTTTCCGGCCTCCACTCTTCAAGTTCCCCTTCTACAGAAGTACAGGTACTGCATCTACTAACCAACCTGTGCGTTCTTACCCAGCCCTCAGTACAGTGCTCTGCACACAGAAAGTGTTTAATACATATTAAGATTCATACATAGATGCATGCAATTTCTCCTAACTGCCACCCACATCTTGCCCACCTCCTACCCATTACTCATGCTATTTAATGGCTTTCCCCTCCACACATAAATTTTCCAGACCCCAGTCCCAAGACATCTTCAAAGTACTCCGCAAATCCCACATCCTCAAACAAGGCTTTGCCAACGAATTCCCAATATCCCAAGTCATAGCTGCTCAACAGCCACCTTGTTTTTGAAGGAAAAATTGGGGAGAAGAGGGGAAGATTGGGGTTATTAATCCATCAATCGATCAGTGACCTTTATTGGCTCTCATTGAGTTCAGAGCACTATACTAAGCATCTGGAAGAGTACAATACAATGGAGTTGGTAAACATGATCTCTCCCACAATTGAAGTGGGGAGAGTAATTGTCTGGCAGACTTGAGGAGGGAGAACAGTCCAGGCAAGAGGTAGGAGGCAGGCCAGGGGTTGGCAGCGAGACAGGTGAGATGGAGGCACAGTGAGAAGGTTAGCACCAGAGGAGCGAAGTGTGCAGGCTGGATTGTAGGAGGAGAGAAGCAAGGTGAGGTAGCAGGACGCAAGGTGATGGAGTGCTTTAAAGCCAATAGTGAGGAGTTTTTGTTTGATACAGAGGCAGATCCCTGCCCACAGCAAGCTTACAGTCTAGAGGGGAAAATGATGATAATATATATGAATAAGCTGTAGATAAGTAGAAAAGGATTGTAAGGCCGAGGATGGAGTGAATACATCAGTACTGAGTTAATAAATGCCATTATTATTATTGTTAATAATAATGATAATATAATAATTATAGTATTTGTTAAGTGCTTACTGTGTGTCAAGCACTGTTCTATGCGCTGGCATAGATACAAGGTAATCAGGTTGTCAATCAATTAATCAATCAATCGTATTTATTGAGTGCTTATTGTGTGCAGAGCACTGTACTAAGCGCTTAGGAAGTATAAGCTGGCAACATATAGAGACGGTCCCTACGCAACAGTGGGCTCACAGTCTAGAATCAATCAATCAATCAATCAATCAATCAATCAATCGTATTTATTGAGCACTTACTGTGTGCAGAGCACTGTACTAAGCGCTTGGGAAGTACAAGTTGGCAACCTATAGAGACGGTCCCTACCCAACAGTGGGCTCACAGTCTAGAAGGGGGAGACAGAGAACAAAACCAAACATACTAACAAAATAAAATAAATAGAATAGATATGTACAAGTAAAATAAATAAATAAATAAATAGAGTAATAAATATGTACAAACATATATACATATATACAGGTGCTGTGGGGAAGGAAGGAGGTAAGATGGGGGATGGAGGGGGGGCGAGGGGGAGAGGAAGGAAGGGGCTCAGTCTAGGAAGGCCTCCTGGAGGAGGTCAGCTCTCAGTAGGGACTTGAAGGGAAGAAGAGAGCTAGCTTGGCAGATGGGCAGAGGGAGGGCATTCCAGGCCAAGGCCAGGCCATCCCCAGGCCAGGGGGATGACGTGGGCCGGGGGTCGATGGCGGGACAGGCGAAAACGAGGCATAGTGAAGAGATTAGCGGCAGACGAGCGGAGGGTGCGGGCTGGGCTGTAGAAGGAGAGAAGAGAGGTGAGGTAGGAGGGGGCGAGGTGATGGAGAGCCTTGAAGCCGAAGGTGAGGAGTTTCTGCCTGATGCACAGATTGATTGGTAGCCACTGGAGATTTTTGAGGAGGGGAGTAACATGCCCAGAGCGTTTCTGGACAAAGATAATCCGGGCAGCAGCATGAAGTATGGATTGAAGTGGGGAGAGACACGAGGATGGAAGATGAGAGAGAAGGCTGAGGCAGTAGCCCAGACGGGATAGGATGAGAGCTTGAATGAGCAGGGTAGCGGTTTGGATGGAAAGGAAAGGGCGGATCTTAACAATGTTGCAGAGCTGCGACTGGCAGGTTTTGGTGATGGCTTGGATGTGAGGGGTGAATGAGAGAGCGAAGTCGAGGATAACACCAAGGTTGCGGGCTTGTGAGACGGGAAGAATGGTAGTGCGGTCAACAGAGATGGGAAAATCAGGGAGAGGGCAGGGTTTGGGAGGGAAGACAAGGAGTTCAGTCTTGGACATGTTGAGTTTTAGGTGGCGGGCAAACATCCAGATGGAGATGCCCTGAAGGCAGGAGGAGATGCGAGCCTGGAGAGAGGGGAGAGAGCAGGGGCAAAGATGTAGATCTGGGTGTCATCAGCGTAGAGATGATCGTTCAAGCCGTGGGAGCGAATGAGGTCACCAAGGGAGTGAGTGTAGATCGAGTAGGTCTAGTAGGGGGAGACAGAGAACAAAACCAAACACATTAACAAAATAAAATAAATAGAATAGATATGTACATGTAAAATAAATAAATAGAGTAATAAATATATACAAACATATATACATATATACAGGTGTTGTGGGGAAGGGAAGGAAGTATGGCGGGGGGGCTGGAGAGGGGCGATGGTTCTTTTTCACAGCTCATTGTGGTCCATCCTTTAGAGCCCCATGATCTGATCTCCCCTCTACTTTGGCATAAACCTTTCCTCTGCAGGCAACTGTGCCTCGCTCTCTGGCCACAGTAGATGTCGGTCCAGCCAGTGACAGGTGCGGCGGAGAGAGACCAAAGATCACGGAATCCTAGAGTAATGCTCAATCCTGTCATCCACCCGTTTCCTTTTCCATCACTCAGTCCATCAGCCAGTCAATCGTATGTATTGCATGCTTACTGTGTTAAGAGCACTGTCCTAAGCACTTGGGAGGGTACACCAAAATGATATAACAGACTCATTCCCTACCCACAACAAGCTTATAGTCTAGAGGGGGAAACACATATTGATATAAATAAATGAATTGCATATAAGAATAATTATTAAGTGCCCTCGAGTCGTTTCCGATTCATAGAGTCTCCATTGATAGAAGACTCCATGGATAGACTCTTTCCAGAATGTCCTGTCTTCTGTCACAATCCGCCACCTTCCTAATGGTTATTCCATTATTGTTGTAACAGCCTGTATGCATTTAGCTGCTGGCCTGCCTCTTCCACATTTTCCCTTGAATTTTCCTAGCATTCGTGTCTTCTCCAGAGAATTGGTCCTCCTGACTGTGTGTCCAAAATATACTAATCTGAGTCTAGTCATTTGGACTTCCAAAGACCACTTTGGTTTATTTTCTTCCAAAATCCATGTTTGTCTTTAGAAAGTAATAGTGGTATCTCTTAAGTGCTTACTATATGCCAAGCACTGTGCTAAACGCTGGGATGGAGACAAGCAGTCCGTCAGCCCACGTGGGGCTCACAGTCTCACTCCCCATTTTACAGATAAGGTAACTGAGGCACAGAGCAGTTAAGTGACTTGCCCAAGGTCACACAGCAGAAAAAATAGAGGAGCCAGGATTAGAACTCCTTACCTTCTGATTCCCAGGCCCATGTTCTATACACTTCACCATGTTGCTTAATTGCTGTGGGGCTGAGGGTGGGGTGAACAAATCAGTCCTGAACCTGCTACACAGTAGACTGCAAGCTTCATGAGGACAGGGATCATGTCTACCAACACCACTGGACTTGGCGATCTCATTACAATGGGAAGACCAATGAATGGAATCAGATAGGGTTCAGAAAAGAGCCTTATCATAGGAACAAACTCTAAAACTAATGATAATAACGATGATACTAATAATAACAGTATTTGTTCAGCGACTTCTATAGTTCAAGCACTGTACTAGACAAAGTAATAATAATAGTGATAATGCTATTTTTAAATGCGTACTATGTGCCAAGCACTGTTCTAAGCATAATAATAATTATAGTTTCTGGTTAGCGCTTACTATGTGCCAGGTACTGTAGAAAGCGCTGGGGTGGCTACAAGCAAATCGGGTTGGACACAGTCCTATCCCAAGTGGGGCTCACAGACATTCCTCATTTTACAGATGAGGTGACTGAGGCACAGAGAAGTGACATAATTTGCCTAACGTCACACAGCAAACAAGTGGTGGAGCTGGAATTAGAACCTATAACCTTCTGATTCCCATGGCTGGGCTCTATCACTATGCCATGCTGCTTCCAGTAGAAGTTATAATAGCAGTAGTAGTAGCTGCAGAAGCAATCAGAGCAGCAGTAGTAGCAGCAGGGGTAGTATGAGTAGTAGCATTCATTCATTTATTCAATCATATTTTTTAGCACTTGTGTGCAGAGCACTGTACTAAGTGCTTGGAAAGTACAATTCAGCAACAGAGACAATCCCTGCCCAGAAAATGCTCACAGTATAGAAGGGGGGAGACAGGCATCATAACAAGTAAACTGGCATCGATAGCACCGATATAAATAGAATCATGGATAAATGCATCATTAATATACATAATTACGGTTAAAAGTATGGCATTTGTTAAGCACTTACTATGTTCCAAGCACTGTTCTAAGCGCTGGGGGAGATACAAGGTAATTAGGTTGTCCCACGTGGGGCTCACAATCTTTTCCCCCATTTACAGGTGAGGTAACTGAGGCCCAGAGAAGTTAAGTAACTTGCCCAAAGTCACACAGCTGACAAGTGGTGGAGGTGGGATTAGAACCCATGACCTCTGACTCACACACCCTTTCTCTTTCAGCTAAACCACGCTGCTTCTCTAATCTTGGAGATTTCGCCTGATAGGTCGTACGTCAAAATGGGATAATCCTTAATGAAACAGTGAACCCCATATTATTGAAAATCAGCATGGTTTAGTGGATAGAGCCCGGGCCTGGCAGTCAGAAGGACTGGGATTCTAATCCCAGCTCTGCCAGTTGTCTACCTTGCAGCCTTTAGTAAGTCACTTAGCTTCTCTGTGCCTCAGTTAATTCAGTTATAAATTGGGATTAAGATTGTGAGCCCCATGTTGGATGGGGACTGTGTCCACCGCGATTTGCCTGTATCTATCCCCGTTCTAAGAGCAGTGCCAGACACAAAGTAAGTAATTAACAAATGCCACAATTATTATTATTATTATTATGAGAAGCAGCATGGCTCAGTGGAAAGGGCCTGGGCTTTGGAGTCAGAGGTTCAAATCCCAGCTCCGGCACTTATCTGCTGTGTGACTTTGGGCAAGTCACTTAACTTTTCTGTGCCTCAGTTCTCTCATCTGTAAAATGAGGATTGAGACTGAGGCCCCCATGGGACAATCAGATCATCTCGTAACCTCCCCAGTGCTTAGAACAGAGCTCTGCACCAAAGCGCTTTGGTGTTTTGATCTTTTCCATATTCTGAGCAGTGGATGTGGACGGGAGGTTGGGGAGAGAAGCGCACCATGACGTAAAGGATAGAGCACAGGCTTAGGAGTCAGAATGACCTGGCTTCTATTCCTGGTTCTGCCACTTGTCCGCTGTGTGACCTCGGGCAAATCACTTCACCTCTGTGGGCCTCAGTTACCACATCTGTAAAATGGCTTTAAGACTCTTAATGTCTTTTGGGACAGAGACTGTGTCGAACCTGATCAACCTGTAGCTCTTAGAACATTGCCTGCCGCAGAGTAATAGCTTAAAATGCCATCAAAAGGAAGAGAGAGGTCAAAGGGACCAGACGGGAATTCAACAGTCTCCTTACAGACCCCTGGGTGGGTCATGGCCATGGCCCCTTCCCAGGCCCCACTAGCCTGAGGCCACGCACTCAAGACGAGCTCCACCCCTTTAGAGTATCTCCCCAACGCCCCCTCCCCCCACGTCAGCAATCTTCTACCTCAACAGTCATCCCCATGGCAACGGAGATTCCTACATTGGCCACTCCCCGCAGGGACGCTGTCTGACCACGAGGACCGACCAGGCAAGGGTTTGTTCTCCAGACCCCACCGGTTTCAATCGGCCAAACCTGCGTGAGACGTCTCAACTTCCATCAGAGCGTCTGTGATCCACTGCTGCCCCTGGTGAGGGGAGTATCTGTGGGTTTGTGGACAGGGAGTATCCCCCAGGGAGAAAGGGGCCTCAGGGAGGCTGGAAATGGAGGACGCAAGCTCAGGGAAGGGTCCCAGAGGCTGGACCTGCCCAGCGCAGGTGGGGAGGGGGAAGGTCTCATACCCTGCCACTCCAGGTGTGTTTTCCCAAGGGCAGTGATCCCACTACTGGAGTGACAGGATGGGGAAGGCATTGACTGAGCACTTCCTGTAGACAGAACACTGTAGTCAGTTCTGGGAGAGCTCTCTCAGCTGGCTATCAGGTCCAGGAATCTCTCCTCAGGATCTCCTTGCCCACACCTTGTCAGTTGGGGGAGGTCCTGTGGTGCACACATCAGGAGTGACAAAATGATAAAACATGACACAGGCAGCCCCGGAGGGGGCCGATATGGTGGTAGGGTGGTGGGGCCGGGGCCGGGGGAGAGACGGAAGTGGAGGAGACTGAGGGGTCGCCACCATCCCCACTGACTACAGGTTTTCCTGCCCAGTGGTTTTCTTTTCAGAGCCACCATGGCGGACAGGAGCGGGCAGCCTCACACCCAGAGGAAAATCCTTAAGGGTCTACAGAGAGCAACGTAAGTATAAGGGGAAAGATAAGGAAGGCCTGAGACCGGCAGCCGGGAGGGAAGGAGGTGCCTGGGAGAGGAGGGGGGAAAGAGACAGTTAAAGGGGAGGTTCTAACTTTCTTCCCTTTTATTCATTCATTCAGTCATATTGATCTCTCTCCAGGCTCGCATCTCCTCCTGCCTTCAGGACATCTCCATTTGGATGTCTGCCCGCCACCTAAAGCTCAACGTGTCGAAGACTGAACTCCTTGTCTTCCCTCCCAAACCTTGCCCTCTCCCTGACTTTCCCATCTCTGTTGACGGCACTACCATCCTTCCCGTCTCACAAGCCCGCAACCTTGGTGTCATCCTCGACTCCGCTTTCTCATTCACCCCTCACATCCAAGCCGTGACCAAAACCTGCCGGTCTCAGCTCCACAACATTGCCAAGATCCGCCCTTTCCTCTCCATCCCAACCGCTACCCTGCTCATTCAAGCTCTCATCCTAACCCGTCTGGACTACTGCATCAGCCGTCTCTCTGATCTCCCATCCTCGTGTCTCTCTCCACTTCAATCCATACTTCATGCTGCTGCCCGGATTATCTTTGTCCAGAAACGCTCTGGGCATATCACTCCCCTCCTCAAAAATCTCCAGTGGCTACCAATCAATCTGCGCATCAGGCAGAAACTCCTCACCCTGGGCTTCAAGGCTCTCCATCACCTGGCCCCCTCCTACCTCACCTCCCTTCTCTCCTTCTACAGCCCACTCCGCACCCTCCGCTCCTCCACCGCTGATCTCCTCACCGTACCTCGCTCTCGCCTGTCCCGCCATCGACCCCCGGCCCACGTCATCCCCCGGGCCTGGAATGCCCTCCCTCTGCCCATCCGCCAAGCTAGCTATCTTCCTCCCTTCAAGGCCCTGCTGAGAGCTCACCTCCTCCAGGAGGCCTTCCCAGACTGAGCCCCTTCCTTCCTCTCCCCCTCGTCCCCCTCTCCATCCCCCCATCTTACCTCCTTCCCTTCCCCACAGTACCTGTATATATGTATATATGGTTGTACATATTTATTATTCTATTTATTTATTTATTTATTTATTTATTTATTTTACTTGTACAGTTCTATCCTATTTATTTTATTTTGTTGGTATGTTTGGTTCTGTTCTCTGTCTCCCCCTTTTAGACTGTGAGCCCACTGTTGGGTAGGGACTGTCTCTATATGTTGCCAATTTGTACTTCCCAAGCGCTTAGTACAGTGCTCTGCACATAGTAAGCGCTCAATAAATACAATTGATGATGGTGATCAAGCGTTTACTATTCTCAGAGCACTGTACTAAGCGCTTGGGAAAGTTTGATGCAGCAATAAAGAGAGACAGTCCCTGCTCAGAGCGAGCTCAGTGTCAAGAGCGGGGGAGGCAGGCAACAATACGAGCAAACAGAACTCAATAAAAGCAATCAAAGCAGTGTAACTTAGTGGATAGAGCAAGGGCCTGGGAGTCAGAGGACTCAGTTCCACTCCCAGCTCTGCCCCTTGTTTGCTGTTTGACTTTGGGAAAGTCACAACTTCTCTGGGAATCAGTTATGTTAGCTGTAAAAGGGGGATTAAGGCTATGAGTTCCATGTAAAACATGGACTGCATCCAACGAGATTAATTTGCATCTAATCCTAGTGCTCAATACAGTGGCTGGCACACAGTAACCACTTATCAAACACCATGAAATATATGTATATGCACACATATATATGTACATATACACACACAGAGAGATATACACACACACAGAGAGAGAGAGAGAGAGAGAGAGAGGGGGGGGGAGGAAGGGAGGGAGAGAGAGGGAGAGAGAAGCAGTATGGCATAGTGGATAGAGCATGGGCCTGGGATTCAGAAGGTCATGGGTTCTAATTCCAGTTTGGCCACTTGTCTGCTGTGTGACCTTGGGCAAGTCACTTCATTTCTCTGTGCCTCAGTTACCTCATCCGTAAAATGAGGATTGAGAGTGTGAGCCCCACATGGGACAGGGTCTGTTTCCAACCCGATTTGCTTTTATCAACCCCAGCGCTTACTGCAGTGCTTGACACATAGTTAAGTGCTTAACAAATACCATCATTATTATATGTTAAGCAAATACGGATTGCAGAGCACTGTTCTAAGCACTTGCCAACTCCCTGGCCGCTTCAGCTGGGAGGGCTCTGAGGGAAGAGTCAGTCTGCAGGAAAGAATCCGATGACAGGGAGACTTACTTGGAGGGGGAATGGACCAGGAGTTGACTGGGCCGGAGAGGGAGTGTGCTGGAAGGGTAGAGGGCCAGAGGGGATTTGACCTGGCAGGGGAGATCGACAGGAAGTCTGGTCTTGAGGGCAGACAGGACGCAGCCAGCCCAGGATGGGCTTCACCCATCCAAAAGAATCAAACCCACTGTGCCGGGGGCCCATAAGATCATGAGGTGTGTCTCCACTCGGAGCCTCCTCTAAGACCTACCCTCTATCTGACTCACCCCAACGGGCCCTATCCCATCCTTACCCCACCACCATCATTGCCCCTCCCCAACTGTGACTGACCTTGTCACCGATTTCCCCGACACTGTGCGTCGCCTCAATGATTTCCCCCTCTATGACTGCTTTCTGGGCCCCGCCACTACCCCCCCAAAAGCATGAATACCCCGCCCCTCCTGACGGGCACCACTGGGCAGGGCAAGAGGAGGGCGGGGTCTGTTAAACATGGCACCTCCAAGATTAATTGGGACATGGCAACAACTTTGGGGCCCAGTGCTTACAGCAGAATGTCCGGAAGAGAAAGACCGCCCCGTTGGTGTCATCCGATGGGCCTTGGGCTGGTCAAGGGCCGTGGGTGGAAGTAGAGGCCCTGATCAGGTCAGGCAGGAGCTAGGGGAGGAAGGACGGGATGCAGACAGCCCAGGACTCCCCAGACCCTAATTCTCTGTTCTTTCAGCATCCACAGTTACCATCATCGGTTGACCACTTGGAATCAAATGGAAGTCTACCGGGTCACTCCAATCTTGCTGTAGGCGAAGCATGTGAAGAAAGAGGAAGAGAGTGTGGAGGAGAAAGGAGAGGAGGAGAAAGAGATGGTGGAGCAGGAGGTGGAATGGAGAGGTAAGGAGGTGGAGCAAGAGAAGGAAGAGAAGGTGGAGGAGGAGAGAGTGGAGTATGTGGACAAGAAAGAGGAGAAGCGGGAGAAGGAGGAGAAGAATGGGGAGGAGGAGGAAGAGGAGGGAGAGGAGAAGGAGGAAGAGAAGAAACAGGAGGAGAAGAGCAGAAAGAGGAAGAGAAGAAAGAGAAGGAGGAAGAGAAGAAAATGGAGGACAAGAAGGAGGTAGAGAAAAAAGAGGAAGAGACGGAGGAGATAGAGCAGAAGGAAGAGGAGAGGGAGGAGGTACAGCAGAAGGTGGAAGAGAAGAAGGGGAAGGAGAAGGAGAAGGAGAAGGAAGAGCAGAAGGAGGAATAATAATAATAATAATTGGCATTTGTTAAGCGCTTGCTATGTGCAAAGCACTGTTCTAAGCGCTGGGGAGGACACAGGGTGATCAGGTTGTCCTACGTAGGGCTCACAGTCTTAATCCCCATTTTACAGATGAGGGAACTGAGGCCCAGGGAAGTTAAGTGACTTGCCCAAGATCACACAACAGACATGTGGCGGAGTCGGGATTGGAACCTATGACCTCTGACTCCAAAGCCCGGGCTCTTTCCACTGAGCCACGCTGCTTCGAGAAGAAATAGTAGGAGAACAAGGAGGAAGAGCAGGAGGAAGAGAAGAATGCGGAGGAGGAGGAGAAGAATGAGCAGAAGGAGGAAGAGAAGAAAAAGGAGGAGAAGATGGAGGAGGTGGAGAGGAAGGGGGAGGAAGTGAAGAAGCAGGAGGAGGGAAAGGAGGAAAAGGAAAAGAAAGGGAAGAGGAAGAAGGAGAAGTTCGATAAGGGGAAGAAGCACAAGGAGGAAGAGGAAAATGAGGACAAATGTGAGATGGAGCCACCCGGCATGCCTTCGCTCATAGTCCCGTTGTCCACATCGATGTTTTGCGGTATGGGCTTCTTCATCATGAGGCCAGGTAAAATATGGCCCCAAGAGGAAGCAGGTTGCAGACCCATGCAGAAGAGAAGGGGGCAAGGCTGCATGTCTAGTGTATGGAGGTGGATGCAACGTTTTTTTCAAAGGAAGAACAGAGTGAAACCCTGTGACTGGCACTGAATGTCCTGAATCCAAGGAACATCCAGGGATTATGTCCTGGCTCCCCCAGGATCTGACATCAGGCAGCCCTCCTGGCCACCACCGCTGCGCTCGCCCTCCTCGGACTCAAATAGAGGGGCATAGAGGTTAACCCAGGACCATACATACCCTGGAGCCCACCCCGGACCCTCCCCCGTGCCCTGGGGGTGGTGTTTCCTCACGTAAAGAGAGTCGCTGCTGCCGCAGGGTGGCCTTCGTCTGCCAAGGCCATCTTCCATACCCCTTTTCCCTCCCGGGCGACATCTCTTCAGCCACGATCTACCACGTCCGTCTCATTATCCCTCTGTTCTCCCCGGTGTCATCCCTTTGGTCCAGGGCAGCTGTGGATGCCATCTTCCCTACCCCGTTCTTCTCTCTGGTGTAGCCCTGTGGGGCCGGGTGGTGGCTGCCCTCTTCCTTCCCCTTCCTTCCTTCACGTTGCCCATGTGGCCCAGGGTAAGCCCCGCCTCGGGCAGGGGTATCATGCCGTGTCATCATCCTCATGCTGCGCTGTTCCTCCCACTCCCCTATCTGTGATGTCACCTGAAAACCTCTCACATGGAGCCGTTGCCCCTACAGAGACTCATCCCAGGGCACCGGGCCCCCAACCTCTGTGAAGTGCCCCCCAGGACCCCACGGATCCCAGGCCTGGTCAGACCGGCTCCAGCGGGCTGGGATCACCACCCCTCTCGCAAATGCCGGACACTGAGGGGTCAGTGCGCCAATCCCGCTCTGGCCCCAGAGCCCCACCAAAGGCTTCTCCTCCGGCTTCAGTTACTGCACGACACCTTTGGCTCCCTCCCCATCGCTTCCTGGAAAGGACCCTAGCGGCTCTCCAGCCCTGCGTCTAGGCCCCAATTATGCCTTCTCCTGCCCTGGGTAACTCCTTCTCCGCTCTGGTGCCCCACTACCTGAAAGATCCCCGATCTGGAACAGATCCCAGTGACACCACCTGCTTTCCCACACAAGGTCCCAGCTCACCGCGATGGACATTTAGCCCCTATTGTGATCGGTCCAGCTGACGGGTACGAGAGCCATCCGAGCCAGACACTCCAAAATCCCGCTGTCATTTCCATTTGGTGTGATTGAACAAGAGAGTGTGATGGCCTCCTCAATGACCCACTACCGGGTCCTGCCTCCTGCAGGTCCTTACCGTCCCGCCCTCTCCACCCTCGCCCCACAATCACGTCTCATCTTCTCCTGGCAGATGTCACCCCTTGTCGGGGCAGGAGGAAGATGGCGGGACCTGGACTTTTTCCCTTTTGTGCAGAGCAGTGGCTGCCATCTTTCTTCCCTCTCTCATTTCCCCCGTGTTTGTCGGTGTCCCAGTGCGGACTTGGCCGTGTGGCGTCACTGTGCTGCATCCTTCTCCCTGGGTTCTGATGCTCGCCCCTCATTCCTCTGCCCGAATTTTCTATAGCAGCCCCTATGGGCCTCACATTGTAGCAGCTGGCCCTATGGAGCCTCTCCCCAGGGTGCCGGGCCCCCATCCCGTGTGCAGTATGCTCCGCCCCTCACCCTACCACAAGTTCCAGGTCCAACTCCCCTGACAGACTGGCCCAGAAGCCCAGGACCGCCACAAACTCCACAGCCCACCTACGGCATCTCCTGAAGCAGCTGCCACCCTGAGACACCTCCGGCCCCCCTCATCACCACATTGGAGGGATACTCTGGCCCTGACCCCCTGCTCCGATGGTTCCTGCTGCCTTCCATAGCGTGGCCCGCCCTACCTCACGGCCCCACCGTCCAAGAGACCACCTCCTCTTCAGTGATGGCCCCCGGTGACCCCACCTGATTTCTCGCTTGAGGTCCCGCCTCCTCCCAGTGGATCTTCTGCTCAGACTGAGGCCGGTCCAGCGGACAAGTCCCAGAAGCAGGAGCCGGGCTGTCTTCCGAGGTGGTCGCTTCTCACCTTAATAATCAGAACCCGGGATATTTAATAAGAGACCGGGATTCGCTCAAGTCCCACATCAGCTAAGATGAACAGCTCCTCTTTGTCCTTACAGTGTTGTTTTAAAATTGAATTATTCATGCGCAATGAGCATTTTTCTAATATATTGAAAATATTAATTGTGTCTCATGCTGCATTGAATGCTGAAGTAGAGAAGATTTATTCAGATTGCTTACAGTCTCCGTCCCACATAGGTCTCACAATCTAGTTGGGAGGGAGGAGAGCTAATTCACCCCTCCATTTTACAGATGGCGAAAGTGAGGCCCAGAGAAGCTAAATGACTTGCCTGAAGGTCTCGAGTAGGCAGGTTAGAGGGAGATATAGAACCCAGGTCCTCCGACTCCAGGTTGGGCCAACATCCACCTCCCGGCAGCAATGTAGAGGCAATCCTAGTAGAGAACAACCCTAGGAAAGTGAAAGGACACTTCCGGAATAATTACTAATCCAAGAACGGGATGACACGTGACGAGGTCCATAGTGTTTATTGACAGTTTATTGGCTCACCCATACACCGGGGCTGGGACTAGTGGACTCTGGCCCTCAGAGCAAAGACTCCAGGCTACCTGGCTGGGGAGATGCCCGGTCCCGGGGGGACGGGATTTCTGATCCTGACCACACCCAGGCCTAGGGGCCAACCATGGTCTCGGTGGACACCTGATCTGACATCTGGAATGACACATACTGGTTCCGGCCATGTGGGACGACGAACAAATGGGATGTCCCGGGTCTGCCCAAACTAGACTATTTCTCTGTGGGCCCAGGGCGGGTGACCCACACCTCTCTTCTCCTCTGATCACATGCCTCCCCACTCACTCTATAAATGGGTGTTGGGGCTACACCACAGAACTCGACAGCTGGGGCAGGGGCTGACGGTCGGAAGCACCAGTTCTTCAAATTTCTGGAGTCCTATCCAGGCTGACCAGAGGGCAGACAAGGTGGAAGCTGAATTTTCCCCAGGACATCAAACCAGATAACTGCCCATTGCCTCCAGCGGACGTCTGGGCCTCCATCTGCTTCATGAACCTGCTTTCTTAACATAAAGACTGCCGTAACCGGGACACCTTCCCTCTCCAGAAGTCCAAACAATTGTGGTCCCTTGATGGAGTTTCCTGTAACTCAAGATTGGAGCTGGCGTTCCCGGGGCCCTCTCCCTCAACTCTCAGTTCGCTTCCCACAGCAGGGATTTTCAGAAAGAGATGCAGTATGGGTTCTGGATGACTTCTTTGGCTCTCATATCCGGGAAACTCCCCTCATCGAGCACCAATACAAGGGCTAGGGCGACGAGGAAGGAAGTGGGAAAAGAGGAAATAAGAACTTAGTCGGGAAAGGCCTCTTAGAGCAGAAACGCCTTCAGTGAGGCTTCGAAGGTGAAGAGAGTAATCATCTGTTGGTTATGAAGGGGGAGGGAATTCCAGGCCCGAGGGGAGGGGTCGGCAGTAAGATTGGTTAGATTGAGGTACAGTGAGAAGGTTGGCATTAGAAGAGCGAAGTGAAAGTAGGCTGGGGTGTAGTAGGAGAGAAGTGAGGTTAGATAGGCGGGGGCAAGGTGAAAGAGTGCTTTCAAGCCAATGGTCTGGAGTTTCTGTTTGATGCAGAGGTGGATGGGCAACCACTGGGTTTTCTAGAGAAATGGGGGAACATGGACTGAATGGTTTTGTAGAAAAATGATTCAGGCAGCAGACTGAAGAATGGTCTGATGTGGGGAAAGACCGGAGGCCTGGAGGTCAGCAATGAGGCTGAAGCAGTAATGAAGTATTTTCTTATGCTGTCGAGTCGTCCCCGACCTATAGTGACTTCGTAGACACATCTCTCCTAAAATGTCCCACCTCCATGTACACTCATTCTGGTAGTATATCCATAGAATTTTCTTGTAAAAATATGGAAGTGATTTATCTTTGCCTTCTTCTGAGCAGTAGTAATAACAATAATAATTCTAAGAATAATAAGAATAAGAATTGTATGGAAGCAGCGTGGCTCATTGGAAGCAGCATGGCTCACTGGCAAGAGCCCAGGCTTGGAAATCGCTAGCTTGGGGCTCGCTAGCCACTGCCCAAGCTGGGAATGGTATGGATTGGCTTCTGCTTGACTCTCCTTTTTGCATCCAAGACTGAAAAAGTGCTTAGTGCAGTGCTCTGCACACAGTAAGCACTCAATAAATATGATTGAATGAAAAAGTACTAGAAACTCCAGGTGTGATCCTGAGAGGAGAGTAATCAAGGCAGGGTAGGATTACTGCTTCGATTAACATAGTAGCAGTTTGGCTAGAGAGGAATGAGCAGATTTAATGGCTCGGTTGCTACAGTGCAAGTGCACAGAGAATACTATTGATGTACTGCTTGAGCCATACTGCTTCTCTCTCTAGGGCAGTGAGAGGAAAATCCAATTTTTGTCCTGGTTCCAATCTTATACCTTTCTTCTCCTGGGAGTATTGGTTGAACCGATGACTGAACTACTGATGATAAACACTGTTAAATGGAACTGACCCAATCTTACCATTTTTGATTTATTTTCAAATCTGTTCATAGTAACTAGACAACCATCTCTCCCGGGCAGTCTAAGTATCTGTCCACTAGTAGGAGGTTGATTTTCCTCTACTCCTCCTCCCATGGATGGCCCCACTCCCTCCCTTTACTCTACCCCTACCCTGCTCCACAACACTTGTGTATATATATACACATTTATTATTCTATTTATTTTATTAATAATGTGTCTATATCTATAATCCTATTTCTTTATTTTGATGCTATCGTTGCCTGTCTACTTGGTTTGTTTTTTTGTCTGTCTCCCCCCTTCTAGACTGTGAGCCCGTTTTTGGGTGAAGATTGCCACCATCTTTGGCCAAACTGTATTTTCTAAGTACTTAGTACAGTGCTCTGCACACAGTAAGCGCTCAATAAATATGACTGAATGAATTTTTTTGACCTCTTGGGGTTCTCAACTTCTTCATGTAGGAGTAGCAAGGCCAAGTAGGAAAAGTAAGGGTCAGGGATTCAGGAAACCTGGATTCTAATCAACTCTGCTGCTTGCCCAGCAGAGTGACCTTAGTCAAGCCACTTAAACTCTCCATGCCTCAGTCTCCTCATCTGTAAAATGAAGGTTAAAACTTGTTCTGGACTGTTACCACATTAATCCAGGACTATATCCTATCCTGCCATAATTACTGTATCAGCCTCCTTGCTAACCTCCCTTGTCACTCTGCTGCCCGGATCATTTTTCGACAGAAATGCTCTGTCCATGGTTTCTCGTGCCTCAGGAACCTCCAGTGGTTGTCTCTCCACTTCTGCATCATGCAGGAACTCCTTATCGTATGTTCCCCCTGGCTTGGAATGCCCTCCCTCCGCACATCCGCCAGGCTAGCTCTCTTCCTCCCTTCAAAGCCCTACTGAGAGCTCACCTCCTCCAGGAAGCCTTCCCAGGCTGAGCCCCCTCCTTCCTCTCCCCCTCCTCCACCTCTCAATCCCCCCTGCCTTACCTACTTCCCCTCCCCACAGCACCTGTATATATGTTTGTACGTATTTATTACTCTATTTATTTAATTTGTACATATTTATTCTATTTATTTTATTTTGTTAATATGTTTTATTTTGTTCTCTGTCTCCTCCTTCTAGACTGTGAGCCCACTGTTTGGTAGGGACCGTCTCTATATGTTGCCAACTTGTACTTGCCAAGTTCTTAGTACAGTGCTCTGCACACAGCGCTGAATAAATATGATTGATTGAATGAATGAATGAATATGTTTAAAAGCACTCAATCACCTTAGGCCTACCTTACCTTGCTGCTCTACTACTGCAAACCTGCTCAAACAACGCACTCCTCTAATGCCAACCTACTTACTGTTCGTTGATCTTGTTCATCTCACCACCAATCTCACTTCCATGTCCTGCCTCGGGCCTGGAACATCGTTCCCAGACTGAGCCCCCTTTTTTCTCTCCTCCTCCACATCACCCCTAGCCCTACCTCATTTCGCTCCCCAAAGCATTTGTATATATTTGTACATATTTATTCCTCTATTCATTTTACTTGTACATATTTACGTCTATTAATTTTGTTAATGATGTGCAAAAAGCTTTAATTCATTCATTCATTCATTCATTTAATCGTATTTATTGAGCGCTTACTGTGTGCAGAGATCTGTACTAAGCGCTTAGGAAATCCAAGTTGGCAACATATAGAGACGGTCCCTACCCAACAGTGGGCTCACAGTCTAGAAGGGGGAGACAGACAACAAAACAAAACATATTAACAAAATAAAATGAATACAATAGTATTATTCGAATAGTAAATAGAATAGTATTCCACCCTCACTTTCCAATTCTGTCTGCTGGCAAGGGTGGCCACGAGATAGCATTTGACCTTGTGATGGCTGGTACCCAAGGGTCACCTTGAGACAGGTGGATGCAAGCAAATTGGGTTGGAGACAGTAGTGTCCCGCTTAGGGCTCACCGTCTTAATCCCCATTTTACAGATGAGGGAACTGAGGCCCAGAGAAGTGAAGTGACTTGACCAAGGCCACACAGCAGATTGGTGGAACTAGTGGATCCCGGTGGAGCCGGGATTAGAACTCTTGACCTCTTGACTCCCAGGGCTGTGCTCTATCCACTATGTCATGCTGCTTCTCGAGGAGCCTACAGGCTAGTGGGTGAAAAGCTCTGCACTAAGCATCTGGGAGATTACGGTAGAGTTAGTAGGCACGATCCTTGCCCTTAAAGAGTTTACAGTCTGCCTGGAGCAGAACACTGTATTCAACATTTAGGAAAGTACAATAGAATTAATGGATACAAATCCCTGCCCTCAAGGAGCTGACAGTCCACTGCTTGCAAAACAAAACACATTAACAAAATAAAATAAATAGAACAGTAAATATGTACAAGTAAAATAGAGTAATAAATATGTACAAACATATATACAGGTACTATGGGGTGAGGAAGGAGGTAGGGCGGGGGGATGGGGAGGGGGCTTAGTCTGGGAAGGCCTCCTGAAGAAGGTGAGTTCTCAGTAGGGCTTTGAAGGGAGGAAAAAACTAGTTTGTCGGTTGTGTGGTGGGAGGGCATTCCAGGCCAGGGAATAATTCTATCTGCCTTCTTTGTAATTCTAATATAATTCTATCTATAATTCTATCTACAGCTATCTAATTCTATCTATAATTATCTATTAATAATTATAATATAATTCTATCTGTTCTGACGATTTTGACACTTGTCTCCATGCTTTGTTTTGTTGTCTGTCTCCCCCTTGTGGACAGTGAGCCCGTTGTTCGGTAGAGATCGTCCCTGTACGTTGCCGACTTGTACTTCCCAAGTGCTTAGTACAGTGCTCTGCACACAGTAAGTTGCTCAAGAAATACGATTGAATGAGTGACTGAATGAATTGAACATCCTCTCCCTTCATATCCGGCAGACAATTACTATCCGCATCTTAATAATAATAATGGTATTCATTAAGTGCTTGCTATGTGCCAAGCACTGTTCAAAGCACTGGATTAGATAAAAAGTAATCAGGTTATCCCATATGGAGTTCACAGCCTTAACATCTTAAAAGCCGTAATGAAGGCACGTCTCCTGTAAGGGGCCTTCCTTGCCTAAGCCCTCATTTCCTCTTCTCCCACTCCCTCCTGGGTCCCTCTTGCACTTGGATTCACTTTCCTTATTCTCCCTTCCCTCAGCCCCTCGGCATTGTGTACCTATCTGTAATTTATTTATCTATATTAATGTCTGTCTCCTTCTCTAGATTATAAGCCTACTGTGGGTAGGGAATGTGTCTTTTCTTATGCTGTTGAGCCATCTCTGACCCTTAGCGACACAACAGACATTTCTCTCTCCAAACGCCCCACCTCCATCCTCCATCATGCTGGAAGTGTATCCCTAGAGCCTTCTTGGTAAAAATCTGGAAGTGGTTTACCATTACCTCTTTCCACGCAGTAAACCAAAGTCTCCACTTTCGATTCTCTCCCATGCCGCTGCTGCCCAGCACAGAGGAGTTTGGACATAGCAAATTGCGGTCCACTAGCTAGACACTGCCCAAACTAGGAATGGAATGGATATACCTCTGCTTGACTTTCTCTCCCGTAGTCAATACTGGTAGAGTACTGGAAACACTCCAGGTGCCACCCTGAGATGGATGGGAATGTGTCTACAAATTCTTTTATATTGTTAGATTGTATTCTCCCAAATGCTTACTACAGCACTAGAGAAGCGGCATGTCCTGGTGGATAGAGCCCATTTCCTGGAATCAGAAGGACCCTGGTTCCATGTCCCGCTCTGCCACCTGTCTGCTGTGTGACCATGGGCCATTTATTTTACTTCTCCGTGCCTCAGTTACCTCACCTGTAAAAGACTTTGAGCCTCATGTGGGACAGGGACTGTGTCCAGCCTGATTAGCTTGTATCTACCCCAGTTCTTAGTACAGGGCCTAGTACATAGTGAGCACTTACAAATACCATAAGTATTGTTATTGCTATGCCCACAGTAAGCACTCAAAAATATAAACGATTGTTCGTTCTCCTCCTTACTGTGAGCTTAGCATGCGAGAGAGACTGTCTAATACGATTGTATCATATCTAATAAAGAATAGCTGTGGGACCTGTTAAGCACTTACTACGTGCTAAGCACCAGCGAAGACGGTGAAATCGAGAAGCAGTGTGGCTTAGTGGAAAGAGTACGGACTTCGGAGTCAGAGGTCAGGGGTTCAAACCCCGGCTCCTCCACTTGTCAGCTGTGTGACTTTGGGCAAGTCATTTAACATCTCTGTGCCTCAATTACCTCATCTGTAAAATGGGGGTTAAAAGTGTGAGCCCTCAATGGGACAACTTGATCACCTTGTAACCTCCCCAGTGCTTAGAACAGTGCTTGGCACATAGTAAGGGCTTAACAAATACCATCATTATTAATGCTATTACCTATTCCCTGCCAGTACAGTACAGTGCTCTGCACATGGAAAGTGTTTAATATATACTAGAATGCATACATTAGATGCATGCAGTTTCTCCTAACTGCCACCCACAACATGTCCACATCTTGTCAACCTCTTACCCCTTACTCATGCTGTTCGTTGACCTTCCTCTCCACACATAAATCTTCCAGACCCCAGCCCCAAGGCATCTTCAAAGTTCTCCTCAAATCCCGCATCCTCAGACAACACTTTGCCAGTGAATTCCCAATATCCCAAGTCATAGCTGCTCAACAGCCATCTAGTTTCTGAAGGAAAAGTTGGGAAGAAGAGGGGAAGATTCGGGATATTAATTAATCCATTTATCAATCATTCGTATTTATTGGCTCTACTTGAGTTCAGAACACTATACTAAGCACTTGGAAGAGTACAATACAATGGAGCTGGTAAACATGATCTCTCCCACAATTGAAGTGGGGAGAGTAATTACCTAGCAGACATGAGGACGGAGGGCGGTCCAGGCCAGAGGTAGGAGGCAGGCCAGGGGTTGGCAGCGAGACAGGTGAGATGTAGGCACAGTGAGAAGGTTAGCACCAGAGGAGAGAAGTGTGCAGGCTGGATTGTAGGAGTAGAGAAGCAAGGTGAGGTAGGAGGGGGCAAGGTGATGGAGAGCTTTAAACCCAATGGTGAGGAGTTTTTGTTTGATACAGAGGTGGTTCTCTGCCCACAGCAAGCTGACAGTCTAGAGGGGAAAATGATGTTAATATAAATGAATAAGTTGGAGATATGTAAAAAAGGATTGTAAGGCCAAGGATCTGTTGCCAAATTGTACTTTCCAAGCTCTTAGTACAGAGCTCTTCACACAGTAAGCGCTCAATTAATACGATTGAATGAATGAACGGATGGTAAATTTCTTGAGGGCAGCGATCACGTCTACTAACACTATTGTACTCCCTCAAACATTTAATACAGTGCTATGCACACAATAACTACCAACGATTGAATGACATATTCTGAACTATTACCACATTAATCCAGGCACATATCCTATCCTGCCGTAATTACTGTATCAGCATCCTTGCTGACCTCCCTGGTCATTCTGCTGCCAGGATCATTTTTCGACAGAAATGTTCTGTCCATGGTTCCTCATGCCTCAGGAACCTCCAGTGGTTGCCTCTCCACTTCTGCATCAAACAGGAACTCCTTATCATATGTTTCAAAGCGCTCAATCACCTTGACCCTACCTTACCTTGCTGCTCTCCTACTGCAAACCTGCTCAAACAATGCACTCCTCTAATGCTAAACTACTCACTGTTGTTTGATCTTTCTTATCTCACCACCGATCTCACTTCCATGCCCTGACTCAGGCCTGGAACAGCCTTCCCAGACTGAGCCCCCTTTTTCCTCTTCTTCTCCCCATCACCCCTAGTCTTACCTCATTCCCCTCCCCAAAGCACTTGTATATATTTTTACAAATTTATTACTCTAGTTATTTTACTTGTACATATTTTACTATTCTATTAATTTTGTTAATGATGTGCATATAGCTATAATTATTTCATTCATTCATTCATTCAGTCATATTTATTGAGCGCTTACTGTGTGCGGAGTACTGTACTAAGCACTTGGGAAATACAGGTTGGGAACATAAAGAGATGATCCCTACCCAACAGCGGGCTCGGAGTCTAAAAGGCGGAGACAGACAACAAAACGAAACAAAATACACAGAATAGTAAATATGTACAAGTATAATAAATAGACTAATAAATATGTACAATCATATTTCCAGGTGCTGTGGGGTGGGGAAGGAGGTAGGGCGGGGGGGGAGGGGGAGGGGAAGGAGGTGGCTCAGTCTGGGAAGTCCTCCTGGAGGAGGTGAGCTCTCGGTAGGGCTTTGAAGGGAGGAAGAGAGCTAGCTTGGTGGATGTGCGGAGGGAGGGCATTCCAGCCCAGGGAATAATTCTATCTGCCTTCTATCTAATTCTAGTGTAATTCTATCGATAATTCTATCTATATCTATCTAATTCTACCTATAATTATCTCCATGGAGATATTGGGAATTCATTGGCAAAGTTTCATTTGAGGATGTTGGATTTGAGGAGAACTTTGAATATAGCTTGGTACTGGGCTCTGGAACATTTATGTGAGGAGGGGAAGGCCAAGGAATAGCATGAGTATGGGGTAGGAGGTGGATAAGATGTAGGTGACACTTCGGAGAAACTGCACGCATATAATGCATGCATCTTAATATGTATTGAGCACTTTCTGTGTGCAGAGCACTGTACTGTACTGGCAGGGAATAGGTAATAACATTAATAATGATGGTATTTGTTAAACGCTTACTTTGTGTCAAGCACTGTTCTATGTGCTGGGGTAGACACAAGGTAAGCATGTTGTCCCTTGTGGGGCTCACTGTCAATCCACATTTTACAGATGAGGTAACTGAGGCACAGATAAATTAAGTGGCTTGCCCAAAGTCATGCAGCTGACAAGTGGTGGAGCCAAGATTAGAACACATGACCTCTGACTCCCAAGCCCGTACTGTTTCCACTAAGCCATGCTGATTTTTGATTTCACCTTCTTCACTAGTGCTTAGCACATAGTAAATGCTTAACAGATCCTACAGCTATTCATTATTAACTATGATACATTCATATTAGACAGTCACCCTCTTACAAGAAGCTAACAGTCAGGAGGAGAGGGAAAAATTGTTTGCATTTTTTGAGTGCTTAATGTGGGAAAAGGAATAATAATAATTATGGTATTTTTAATGTGCTTACTATGCCTCACACACAGTAATAACATTAATAATGATGGTATTTGTTAAGCGCTTCCTATGTACCAGGCACATTACTAAGAACTGGGGTAGCTACAACCTAATCAGGTGGGACACAGTCCCTGTCTCACATGGGGCTCACGGTATTTTACAGATGACGCAACTGAGGCACAGAGAACTGTCCTTCCTCTCTCCCTCCTCCCCCTCCCCATCCCCGTGCCTTACCTCCTTCCCTTCCCCACAGCACCTTTATATATGTACATATGTTTGTACATATTGATTACTCTATTTCTTTATTTTACTTGTACATATTTATTCTATTTATTTTATTTTGTTAATATGTCTTGTTTTGTTGTCTGTTTCCCCCTTCTAGACCGTGAACCCGCTGTTGGGTAGGGACCATCTCTACATGTTTCCAACTTGTACTTCCACAGTGCTTAGTACAGTGCTCTGCACACAGTAAGCGCACATTAAATACGATTGAATGAATGAATGAATAAAGTAAATGGCCCATGGTCACACATCAGATAGGTGGCAGAGTGGGACTTCGAATCAAGGTTCTTCTGATTCACGGAAACAAGCTCTATCCCACCAGGTCATGCCGCTTCTCTAGTGCTGTAGTCATCATTTGGGAGAATACAATCTAATAATATAAAAAAAAATTGGTAGACACATTCCCGCCCCTCACAGGGTTGCACCTGGAGAGTTCCCAGTACTCTACCAGTCTCGACTACGGGAGGGAGAGTCAAGCAGAGGTGGTATATCCATTCCATTCCTAGTTTGGGCAGTGGCTAGCTAGTGGACCGCAATCTGCTACATCAAAACTCCCCTGTGCCGGGCAGCAGCGGCATGGGAGAGAGTCGAGAGTGGAGACTTAAGTTTACTGCGTGGAAAGAGGCAATGGTAAACCACTTCCGGATTTTTACCAAGAAGACTCTAGGGATACACTTCCAGCATGATGTCAGATGGAGATGGGGCATTTGGAAAGAGAAGTGTCCCTGGTGTCGCTATGGGTCAGAGATGGCTCAACAGCACAAGATAAGACACATTCCAAACCCACAGTAGGCTTATAGTCTTGAGAAGGAGACAGGAATTAATTTAGATAAATACATTACAGATAGGTACATAATGCCATTGGGCTGAGGGAGGGGAGAATAAAGAGAGTGAATCCAAGTGCAAGAGGGACAGAGGAGGGAGTGGGAGAAGAGAAAATAAAGGCTTAGGCAAGGAAGGCCCCTTGGAGGAGATATGCCTTCAATAAGGCTTTAAAGCTTTTAGGACTGAGTTCCATGTAGGACAACCTGATTACATTTTATCTACTCCAGGGCTTAGAATAGTGCTTGGCACATACTAAGCACTTAACGAATACCATTATCATTATCATTATTGATATACGATTGATTGATTGATTGATTATTAAGATGCAGAGAGTAATTGTCTGCCGGATATGAAGAGAGATGGTGTTCCATTCATTCTTTCACTCATTCAATCGCATTAATTGAGGGTTTACTGTGTGCAGAGCACTGTACCAAGCACTTGGGAAGTACAAGTCAGCAACAAATAGAGACAGTCCCTACCAAACAACGGGCTCACAGTCTAGAAGTGGGAGACAGACAATAAAACAAAACATGGAGACAGGTGTCAAAATCGTCAGAACAAATAGAATTATCGCTATATGCACATCTTTAACAAAATTAATACACTAGTAAATACGAACAAGTAAAATGAATAGAGTAATAAATCTGTACAAATGTATAAAATTGCTCAGGGAGGGGAGAGAGGTAGGGCTAGGGGTGATGGGGAGGAGCAGAGGAAAAGGAGGCTCAGTCTGGGAAGGCTGTTCCAAGCCCGAGGCAGGGCATGGAAGTGAGATCGGTGGTGAGATAAACAAGATCGATTAACAGTGAGTAGGTTGGAATTAGAGGAGTGCGTTGTTTGAGCAGGTATGTAGTAGGACAGCAGCAAGGTAAGGTAGGGCCAAGGTGATTGAATGCTTTAAAACAAACAGGAGTTCCTGTTTGATGCAGAAGTGGAGAGGCAACCACTGGAGGTTATTGAGGAGTGATGAAGAATGGACAGAAAATTTCTGTAGAAAGATGATCCGGGTAGCAGAGTGACCTATGAACGCATTGGGGAGAGACCAGAGTCAGGGAGGTCAGCAAGGAGGCTGATACAGTAATTATGGAAGGATAGGATATATGCTCGGATTAATGTGGTAATAGTTCAGAATAACTTCTTAACTTTCACTTTACAGATGAGGAGACTGAGCCATGGAAAAGTTAAGTGGCCTGACTAAGGACACACTGCCGGGCAAGGAGCAGAGTTGATTAGAATCCCGGTTTCCTGAATCCCAGAACCTTACTCTTTCTACTTGGCCTTGCTATGCTTTCATGAAGAAGCTGAGACCCCCTAAGAGGTCAACAAAATTCATTCAGTCATACTTAGTGAGCGCTTACTGTGTGCAGAGCACTGTACTAAGCACTTGGAAAGTACAGTTAGGCCAAAGATGGAAACAATCCCTACCCAAAAATGGGCTCACAGTTTAGAAAGGGGGAGATTGACAAAAAAAAAAAAAAACAAGTAGACAGGCAACTATAGCATCAAAATAAATAGAATTATAGATAAAGACACATCATTAATAAATAGAACAAAAAATGTGTACATATATACACAAGTGCTGTGGGGCAGGGTAGGGGTACAGTAGAGGGAGGGAGCAGGGGCCATGGGAGGAGGAGTAGAGGAAAATCAACCTCCTATTAGTGGACAGATACTTAGACAGCCCAGGAGAGATGGTTGTCTAGTTACTATGAACAGATTTGAAAATAAATAAAAAGTGGTAAGATTGGGGCAGTTCCATTTAACAGTGTTTATCATCAGTAGTTCAGTCATCAGTTCAACTAATATTCCCAGGAGAAGAAAGGTATAAGATTGGAACCAGGACAAAAATGGGATTTGCCTCTCACTGCTCTAGAGTGAAGCAGTACATCAATAATATTCATTGTGCACTTGAACTGTAGCAACCAAGTCACTAAATCTACCCATTCCTCTCTATTCAAGCTGCTACTGTGTTAATTAAAGCATTTATCCTACCGTGCCATGATTACTCTCCTCTCAGGATCACACCTGGATTTTCCAATAATTTTTCATTCAATCGTATTTACTTAGTGCTTACTGCGTGCAGAGCACTGTTCTAAGAGCTTTTTCAGTCTTGGATACAAAAGCGAGAGTCAAGCAGAGGCCTATCAATATCATTCCCATCTTGGGCAGTGGCTAGCGAGCCCTAAGCTAGCGACTCCCAAACCCGGGCTCTGGCAATGAGCCATGCTGCTTCCAATGAGCCACGCTGCTTCCATACAATTCTTATTCTAATTATTTTTATAATTATTATTTTTATTATTACTGCCCAGAAGAAGGCAAAGGGAAACCACTTCCATATTTTCACAAGAAAAGTCTATGGATACACTACCAGAATGACTGTACATGGAGGTGGAACATGGTCAGAGACATGTGTCTATGAAGTCACTGTAGGTCTGAGGTGACAGCATAAGACAAGACGTGATTACTGCTTCAGCCTCCTTGCTGAACTCCCTGCTTCAGGTTCTTCCCGGCTATGGCAGTCTTTAGGTAGCTTCACCTTAATGTTGAGTTGGAATTGAATTGATTTACCGTGTCTCATTGTGCCCAGTTACAAACCTAATTTCTCCAGCACTTGGACGAAGAGTGTTCTGCAGAGGTCATTATGTTTTGTGTGTGTGTTTGTGTTTGTATACTTTGGAGAGAACGAGTGAGCTGCCGTCTGCCGAGCCCAGGAGTGATGAGGTCTGAGGGGCCGGTCCGGGCCTGGCGATGGTCTTGGTCCCTGAAGAGGCCCTTCACCCTGAGCCCGAGGGGTGGGCTTGTGTGGTGCATAGTCAGGGCCCGCTGAGTTCCAGAGCGGCTGTGGCAGATACGGAGGGTTCCTCGTCACCCAGACAGACTCTCCCTGAGGGTGGAGGTTAGTGGGGAGCCCTGTGACCAGGCTCTGATCCGATAAGGCCTCAGGCAGTCATCCCGAGAGAAAAGTCCCCGGCCGCGGGACCGCGGGGCCGCTTGAGGCATCCGGCCTCCTGTGGAGTAGGGTGGCCTGCTATTTTACTAACTCTAATGTCCTCTCCTAAGCGTTCAGTAAAGTGCTTTGCAAGCAATAGACTGTCAGCTCCTTGAGGGCAGGGATTTGTATCTGTTAGCTCTATTGTACTTTGCTAAATGTTAGACACAGTGTTCTGAACCCAGCAGGCTGTAAGCTCTTTGAGGGCAAGGATCGTGCCAACTAACTCTACCGTAATCTCCCAGATGCTTAATTCAGAGCTTTTCACCCACTAAATTATAGGCTCCTCAAGAAGCAGCATGGCATAGTGGATAGATCACGGGCCTGGGAGTCAAAAGGACATGAATTCTAATCCAGGGTCCTCTCCCTGTCTTCTGTGTGGCCTTGGGCAGGTCACTATACTTCTCTCTCTCTCTCTCTTTCTCTCTCTCTTTCTCTCTCTCTCTCTCTCTCGCCGTGCCGATTACTGAACGAACCCATCTCCCCAGATGATGAGTGACACCACTCCAGTGCTTAGTACCATGCTTGGCACATAGTAAGCGCTTAACAAATACCACAATTAGTATTATTACTTTTGATGAGAAGGATCGCTTTCTAACTTTATTGTGAGGTTAACAATAATAATAATAATGATATTTATTAAGCACTTACTATGTGCCAAGCACTGTTTTAAGAGCTGGAGTAGATACAAGATCATCAGGTTGTCCCACATGGGGCTCATAGTTTAAATCCCAATTTCCCAGGTGAAGCAACTGAGGCACAGAGAAGTTAAGTGGCTTGCCCAATGTCACATAACAAAGTAGTCACCCAAGCTCTGAGTACTGTGCTCTGCATAGATAGTAGATTGTCAGCTCCAGAAGGGCAAGAATCTTGTCTATTCTCTAGCCCAGGGGTCTCCAGACGGGGTAATTCCGAGTTGCTTACTCTCCTGTGCCAGATCTTGTCCTCTACTCCAAGGAATCTTGTCAGCAGAATGGGGAATGAGGAAGGGGAAGGAGGAAAATCAATCAATCTCAGTTACTGAACAATGAAAATCTGAAGAGTGCTATACTAAACACTTCAGAGAGTACCAGGGTTTAGTAGAGTGCCTGGCACATAGTAAGCAGTTACCAAATTATTGCAATACTTCAGAATTACCAGGCACATTCCCTGCCAATAATGAGATTGCACTCTAGTTTGGGAAACGGACATCCTTGTCTCATTTTATACCATCGAGTCGCTTCAGACTCCGGGCAACACCATGGACGCGTCTCTCCCAGAACGCCCCACCTCCAACTGCCATCATTCCAGTAGTGGATCCATAGAACGTTCTTGGTAAAAATATGGAAGTAGTTTTCCAGTGCCTCCTTCTGCGCAGCCAACTAGATTCTCTGTCCTCAACTCTCTCCCATGCCGCTGTTGACCAGCACGGATGAGTTTTGACTTGCAGCAGATTGCCTTCCAATGCACTAACCACTGCCCAAGCTATGAATGGAATGGCTAGGCCTCTGCTTGCCTCTCCCTCCCTTAGTCAGACTGGTAGAGTACCGGAAACTCTCCAGGTGTGACCCTGAGAGGGGAGACAGATGTTAATATGAATAAATGAGGAATTGATAATATGAGGGGGAAAAGGGAGCAGGACAAGAGAAGGAAAAAACGGAAATGTTAATAAAGCAGGTTAATAAAGCAGATGGGGGCCTTGACGTCCCCTGGAGGCAATGGGCGGTTATCTGGTTTGATGTCCCGGGGAAAATTGAGCTTCTGCCTTACCTGCCCTCTGGTCAGGCTGGTTAAGACTCCAGACATTTGAAGACCTGGTGCTTTTGACCATCAGCTCTGACCCCAGCTGCCAAGTTCTGCGGTATAGCCCCAACACCTGTTTAAAGAGTGAGCGGGGAGGCATGTGATTGGAGGAGAAGAGAGGTGTGGGGGCCCCCGTCCCAGGCCCCACAGAGAAATAGTCTAGTTTGGGCAGACCCGGGACATCCCATCTGCTCGTCTGCCCACATGGCTGGAGCCGGTATGTGTCATTCCAGATGTCAGATAAGGTGTCCATGGTTGTCCCGGAGGCCTGGGTATGGTCAGGAGCAGAAGTCCCTCCCCTGTGACCGGGCATCTCCCCAGCCGGGTAGCCTGGAGTCTTCGCTCTGAGGGCCAGACTCCACTGGTCCCAGCCCCGGTGGATGGGTGAGCCAATAAACTGCCAATAAACACTGTGGACCTCATAACATTTCATTTCACTCTTGAATCGATAATCATTCCCGGGAGATGGAAGGGTCCTTTCCCTTTCCTAGGGTTGTTCTCTAATAGGAATGCCTATACGTTGCTGCTGGGAGGTGGTTATTGGCCAAACATGGAGTCAGAGGACCTGGGTTCTATATCTCAATAAGTCAATCAGTCATTCAATCGCATTTATTGAGGGCTTACTGTGTGCAAAGCACTGTACTAAGCGCTTGGGAAGTACAGTTGACCACATATAGAGACGGTCCCTGCCCAACAACGGGCTCACAGTCTAAAAGGGAGAGACAGAGAACAAAACCAAACATACTAACAAAATAAAATAAATAGAATAGATAGGTACAAGTAAAATAAATAAATAAATAAATAAATAGAGTAATAAATATGTACAAACATATATGCATATATACAGGTGCTGTGGGGAAGGGAAGGAGGTAGGATGCGGGGAATGGAGAGGGGGACAAGGGGGAGAAGAAGGAAGGGGCTCAGTCTGGGAAGGCCTCCTGGAGGAGGTGAGCTCTCAGTAGGGCCTTGAAGGGAGGAAGAGAGCTAGGTTGGCGGGTGGGAAAAAGGAGGGAATTCCAGGCCCGGGGGAGGACGTGGGCCGGGGGTCGATGGCGGGACATGAAGGCTGAATAGATGTGAATGAGGTTGTCGTTAATGTAACTTGGTGATAACAAGAGCCTTTTCCCCGGGGTTGGGGGGGGAGAGTCAGTCAGGGCCGGACCGGGAAGGGGGGTTGGGGGGCAGTATAAGGAAGGTCGCTTAAATTGGGGGGGGTGGAAGCAGGGGGCGTCTATGGCGGCGCTCGGAGGAGAGGAGCCTTCCGGGAGCAGCGGGGGCCACGCGGTGTGATGGTGGGCGGGCGGGCGGGCGGGGGGGCTTCTCGGGAACGGAGTCCCGGGCGTCTATGGTGGGCCTCTCTAGAGCAGCGGGGTCCACGTGGTGTGTAACCTGCCCACTGTAAAACTTCAGGTAAGTAATTACCTTCTCAGGGCCTCACTCTCCCAATCTGTAAAATGGAGGGATGAATAAGCTCTCCTCCCTCTCAACTAGACTGTGAGACCCTTGTGGGACAGAGACTGTAGGTAATCTGAATAAATCTTCTCTACTCGAGCATTGAGTGCAGCATGACACACAATTAGTATTTTCAGTATATTTGAACAACATACATTGCGCAGGAATAATTCCATTTTAAAACAACACTGCAAGGACACAGGGGAGCAGTTCAGCTTAGCTGATGTGGGACTTGAGCGAACCCCAGATAATTAATCTCTTACTAAATATCCCGGGTTCTGAAGATGACAGCGTGAAATGGTCTGATGTTCCTTGGAAACAGGACATTCAATGCCATTCGCAGGGTTTCACCCTGTTCTTCCTTTGGAAAGACTGTCGCATCCACGGGGAACGGGAAGAAGAAGGAAAAGATGCAGGAGGACGAGGAGAGGAAGAGGAGAAGGAAGCGAACAGGAAGAGAAGATAAAGAAGAGGGAGGAGGAGGCGAAGGAACAGAAGGCAGTGGTAACAGTAAAAGTATTAGTAGTAGCACTTGATATTCACCCCACCCCTAACCTCACAGCACTTCAGTACAAAACCATCATTTATTAAGTTATATTGTCTATCTTCTCTAGACTTTAAGCTCCTTTTTGGCAGGAAATATGTCTACCAATTCTCTTGGATGGTACTCTCTCAAGCTCTTTTTACAGTGGTCTGCCCAGAATAAGTGTTCAATAAATTCAATTGATAGTTGTCATAGTAGCAGTAGTAGTATTAGCAGTAGTAGTAGTAGTAATAAAGGTAGCCATAACAGTAACAGTACTAGCAGGAGTAATGTTAGTAGTAGCGGTAATAATAATAATGATAATTGTGGTATTTGTTAGGCGTTTACTATGTGCTAGGCACTGAACTAAGCACTGGGGTGGATACCAGGCCCATGCATTATCCACCAAGCCTATATTCAGTTTACTGAGCTCTGGGGAGGATACAAGCAAATCCAGTTGGACACAGTGCCTGTCCCATGTGGGGCTCACAGTCTTAATCCCGATTTTACAGATGAGGTAACTGAGGCCCAGAGAAGTGAAGTGATTCACCCAAGGTCACACAGTAAACGGGTGGCAGAACTGGGATTAGAACCTATGACTTTCTAACTCCCAGACCCATGCTATATCCGCTATACCATGTGGTACTAAATCAAGCACTCAATGGTATATGCTGAGCTCTTGTCTGGATTGCAGGAGTGAACTGCCTAAAGGACTGTTCAGGTTTTAAATTTCTCTAGCCCTTACTTGATTTCCAAAGCTTTTTGCACCTGTGCCATTCATCATTTCACCTGGAGGAGAAAGAGTAGTGTGCCCAGATTCGTACTTCCTGATGGCTTATCCATAACTTCATTATTTTAATGTC
The DNA here is from genome assembly GCF_015852505.1 of Tachyglossus aculeatus. Classification (NCBI taxonomy): domain Eukaryota; kingdom Metazoa; phylum Chordata; class Mammalia; order Monotremata; family Tachyglossidae; genus Tachyglossus; species Tachyglossus aculeatus. Next base: position 5,805,039 of record NW_024044831.1, on the reverse strand, counting down.
TGTCTCCCCTTCTGAACTGTAACCTCAACGTGGTCAGAGAATGTCTTAACCGACTCTGTTGTATGGTACTCACCCAGGTGCTTAGTTCAATACTCTTCATACAATAAGCACTTAGCAAATGGCATTGATTGATGGAGTGATTAATGTAGAAGGGTAGGTCCAATATCCTTTTCTTATCTTTAACTCCACTCTCACATGGTCCCTCAGAATACGTGTTTCTCATTAAAATGGCACCGACTCATTCTGTGAATTGCCAAGTTTTTGTCAAATCAGTGCCACTGGATCTATGCCTCAGTGGGATTATGTCTGCCTGATGGAGACTGCCTGGCCTGGGAGTCAGAAGGATCTGTGTTCTCATTCTGATCCCACCAACTGCCCGCTGAGTGACTTTGGGAAAGTCTCTTCACTCCTCTGTGCCTCAATTCCCTCAGCTGCACAATGGGGATTCAATATCTGTTGGCCCTCCTTCTTAGACTGTGAGACCCATGTTGGACCTGGTGATCTTGTATCTTCCCTAGCACTCAGTACAGTACAGTAGAGCACTTAGTACAATACTTGGAATACAGAAGGAGCTTAACAAACACTATCATTATTAATATCACCATGAGTACCATTAATTTTAGTGCTGTTTCCATGTGATCAGGTCCATGTCTGAACCCCATTCGATTCCATTTGTTGGTCTTCCCATTGTAATGTGATGGCCAAGTCCAATGGAGTTGGTAGACATGATCCCTGCCCTCAAGAATCTTGCAGTCTACTGTGTAGCGGGTTAAGGACTGATTTGTTCACCACACTCTCAGCCCCACAGCACTTAAGCAACATGGCATAGTGTATAGAGCATGGGCCTGGGAATCAGAATTTAATGTGTTCTAATCCTGGCTCCTCCATTTATCTGCTGTGTGACCTTGGGCAAGTCACTTATATGCTCTGTGCCTCAGTTATCTAATCTGTGAAATGGGGATTGAGAATGTGAGCCCCATGTGGGACGAAGGATTGCTTTTCTGTATCCCAGCGTTTAGCACTGTTCTTGCCATGTAGTAAGTGTTTAAGGGACACCATCATTAATATCATTCTAAAGACAAATAAATGGGTTTTAGAGCTAAATAAACCAAAGTGGTCTTTGAAAGTTCAAATGACTTGCCTCAGATTAGTATATTTTGGAAACATAATCGGGAGGACCAATTCTCTGGAGAAGACACTAACACTAGGGAAATTCCAGGAAAAACGTACAAGAGGCAGGCTAGCAGCTAGACGCATAGAGGCCATTACAGCGATAACGGAAGAACCATTAGGAATGGTGGTGGGTTAAGGCAGAGGACAAAGATGTCCTGGAAAGAGTATATCCATGGAGTCTTCTATCCATGGAGTCTCTATGAATCAGAAACGACTCGATGGCACTTAGTAATAATTATTATAATATGCAACTCATTTATTTATGTTAATATCTGTTTCCCCCTGTAGACTATAAGCTTGTTGGGGTAGAGAATGGGACTGTTATATTGTTTTGGTGTACCCTCCCAAGAGCTTAGTACAGTGCTCTGCACACAGTAACAATTCAGTAAATACGATTGACTGACTGACTGATGGAAGAGGAATCAGGTGGATGACAGGATTGAGCGTTTCTCCAGGATTCCGTGATCTTTGCTCTCTCTCCTCCACGCCTGTCACCGGCTGGTCCGACATCTACTGTGGCCAGAGAGTGAGGCACAATTGTCTGCAGAGGAAAATTTTATGCCGAACTAGTGGGGAGATCAGGTCATGGGGCTCTAAAGGATGGACCACACTGAGCTGTGAAACAGAACCATCACCATTGTAATAATAAATAATAAAAATAATAATTGGCATTTGTTAAGCGCTTACTACGTGCAAAGCACTGTTCTAAGCGCTGGGGAGGATACAGGGTGATCAGGTTGTCCCACGTGGGGCTCACAGTCTTAATCCCCATTTTACAGATGAGGTCACTGAGGCCCAGAGAAGTTAAGTAACTTGCCCAAGATCACACAGCAGACATGTGGCGGAGTCGGAATTCGAACCCATGACCTCTGACTCCAAAGCCCGGGCTCTTTCCACTGAGCCACGCTGCTTCTCTATCCATGTCAAGTAATAATAATGATAACTGTGGTATTTATTAAGAGCTTACTCTGCTTACTCTGCCAGGCACTGAAATCAATCAGTCATTCAATCGTTGGTACTTATTGTGTGCATAGCACTGTATTAAGTGCTTGAGGGAGTACAATAGGGCTAGTAGACATGATCTCTGCCCTCAAGAAATTTATCTTCCACTCATTCATTCAATCGTATTCATTGAGCACTTACTGTGTGAAGAGCACTGTACTAAGCGCTTGGAAAGTGCAATTTGGCAACAGATAATAGTAATAATAATGATGGAATTTGTTAAGCATTTACTATGTGCGAAGCACTGTTCTAAGTGCTGGGGGGATACAAGGTGATCAGGTTGTCCCACTTGGGTCTCACAGTCTTAATCCCCATTATACAGATGAGGGAACTGAGGCTCAGAGAAGGTAAGCGACTTACCCGAGGTCACACAGCAGACATGTGGTGGAGCCGGGATAAGAACCCATGACCTCTGACTCCCAAGCCCATGCTCTTTCCACTGAGCCATGCTGCTTCTAGATAGAGACAATCCCAACCCCACAACTTGGGCTTAACGAAACAAAACAAAACAAGTAGAGAGAAACCAATAGTATTTAAATAAATAAATAGAATTATAGGTATGTGCATATCATTAATAAAATAAACAGAATAATATATATGTGCACCAGTGTCGTAGGGTGGGGAGAGGGGTAGAGCAGAGGGAGGGACTAGGGGTGATGGGGAGAGGAGGAGGAGCAGAGGAAAAGGGGGGCTCACTCTAGGAAGGCCCCCGGGAGATGGTGGGCTCTCAGTAGGCCTTTGAAGGGGGGAAGTGAGCTAGTTTGGCGGATGTGAGAAGGGAGGGCATTCCAGGCCAGAGGTAGGAGGTGGGCCGGGGGATCAAGGTGGGACAGGCAAGAAAGAGGCACAGTGAGGATGTTAGCGGCAGAGGAGCAGAGTGTGCGGGATGGGCTGTAGAAAGTTGTTTGTTGCCAACTTGTACTTCCCAAGCGCTTAGTACAGTGCTCTGCACACAGAAAGCGCTCAATAAATACAATTGAATGAGTGAATGAATGATAGATGGGAGGTGAGGTAGGAGGGGGCAAGGTGATGGAGAGCTTTGAAGTCGAGAGTGAGGAGTTTTTGCTTCATACAAAGGATGATAGGCAACCACTGGAGATTTTTTATTTTATTGATTTTATTTTATTGATTATATTGTGTGCAGAATACTGTACAAAATGCTTGGGATAGATCCAGTGGGGTTGTTAGACATGGTACATTCATTCACTCATTTATTCAGTCGTATATAGTGAGCGCTTACTGTGTGAAGAGCACTGTACTGAGCACTTGGGAAATACAAATCAGCAACATATAGAGACAGTCCCTAGACAACAAAAGACTCAAAGTCTAGAAGGGGATCCCTACCCTCGGAGAACTAGCAAGGTGGCTCATTGGAAAGAGCAAGGGTTTGGTTGTTAGAGGACATGTTTTCTAATCCGTGCTCTGCAACTCTTTGCTGTGTGACCTTGGGAAATCCACTTAATTTCTCTGTGTCTCATTTACCTCATCTATAAAATGGGGATTAAGACTGAACCTCAACTGGGACAACCTGATTACCTGGCATCTACCCCAGGGCATAGAAGCTTGCTTGACACATAGTAAGCACTTAACAAATACCATAATTATTACATTCTTATTATTAGCACAGTACTGATTTATTCACTCCATCCTCGGCCTTACAATCCTTTTTTACATATCTACAGCTTTTTCATTTATATTAACATCATTTCCCCCTAAAAACTATCAGCTTGCTGTGGGCAGGGAACCACCTCTGTATCAAACAAAAATTCCTCACCATTGGGTTTAAAGCTCTCCATCACCTTGCCCCCACCACCTCACCTCGCTTCTCTCCTCCTACAATACAGCCCGCACACTTCGCTCCTCTGGTGCTAACCTTCTCACTGTGCCTCCATCTCACCTGTCTCGCTCCCAACCCCTGGCCCGCCTCCTCCCTCTGGCCTGGACCACCTCCTCCATCCTGGTTCTCCTTCTCCTCCTCTTCATCCGCCTTTTCGCTCTCTTCCTCTTCTTTCTGTTTCTCCTCCTCCTCCTCCTCCTCTTCTTCTTCCTTCTCATCCTCCTTCTCTTCCTCCTCCTTCGCAGGCTGGATATTTTGCCAATATCACCTCTTGTGGAAAAAAGAAAGAAAAGTTTTGATATTTGGAGTGCCCAAAGGAAGGAGAATTAGGATGCAAGTTTCCAGGGCCATCTCACCCTATCCCACTGCTAGGGGTAGCCATGGTAATAGTAATAATAACAATAATAATAATAATAATAACGATGATGATGATGATGATGATGATGCTATTTGTTAGGTGCTTACTATGTGTCAAGCACTGTTCTAAGCCCAGGAATAATTATGGTATCTGGTTAGTGCTTACTATGTGCCCGACACTGTAGAAAGCGCTGGGGTGGCTACAAGCAAATCGGGTTGGACTCAGTCCTTGTCCCAAGTGGGGCTCACAGACTTATTCCTCGTTTCACAAATGAGATAACTGAGGCACAGAGAAGTGAAGTGACTTGACTAAGATCACACAGCAAACAAGTGGTGGAGCTGGAATTAGAACCCATGACCTTCTAATTCCGAGACCTGGGCTCTATCACTATGCCATGCTGCTTCCAGTAGAAGTTATAACAGCAGTAGTAGGAGCTGTAGTAGTAATCGGAGAAGGAATAGAATCAGCAGGGGTAGTACGAGTAGTAGCATTCATTCAACTATGTGCTTGGAAAGTACAATTCAGCAACAAATAGAAACAATCCCTGCATACAAAAGGATAACAGTCTAGAAGGGGGGAGACAGGCATCATAACAAGTAAACAGGCAATGATAGAGCCAATATAAATTGAATTATAGATAAATACACATCATTAATATACATAATTACGGTTAAAATTATGGCATTTGTTATGCGCTTACTATGTGCCAAGCAGTGTTTTAAGCGCTGGGGGAGATTAATAATAATGATAATAATAATAATAATAATAATAATAATAATAATAATAATAATAATAATAATAGTGACATTTATTAAGCACTTACTATGTGCAAAGCACTGTTCCAAGCGCTAGGGGGATACAAGATGATCAGTATGTCCCACGTGGGGCTCAGAGTCTTAATCTCCATTTTACAGATCAGAGAACTGAGGCCCAGAGAAGTTAAGTGACTTGCCCAAAGTCGCACAGCTGACAAGTGGTGGTGCCAGGATTAGAACCCATTACCTCTGACTTCCAAGTCCCTGCTCTTTCAGCTAAGCCACGCTGCAACTCATGACACAAGGTAATTAGGTTGTCCCACGTGGGGCTCACAGTCTTCATCCCCATTTTACAGATGAGGTAACTGAGGCCCAGAGAAGTTAAGTAACTGGCCCAAAGTCACACAGCTGACAAGCGGTGGAGCCGGGATTAGAACCCATTACCTCTGACTCCCAAGTCCCTGCTCTTTCACCTAAGCCACGCTGCTTCTCTAATCTTCAAGATTTTGCCTGATAGGTCGTAGTTCAAAATGTGATAATCCTTAATGTTAAAGGGAACCCGATGTTATTGTAAAGCAGCACGGCTTAAAGGATAGGGCCCGGGCCTGGCAGCCAGAAGGACTGGGATTCAAATCCTGGCTCTGCCAGTTGTCTACCCTGTGGCCTTTAGTAAGTCTTTTAGCTTCTCCATTAAAATAATGGCGTTATGGAGAATCCATCAGCAAGTACACATCTGGGCACATTACTGTTTCACCTCCAGGCGAAATGATGAATGACACAGCTGCAAAAGGCTTTGGAAATCAAGTAAGGGCTAGAGAAATTTAAAACCTGAACAGTCCTTTAGGCGGCCCGCTCCTGTGATCCAGACAAGCACTCAGCTTACATCATTGATTGCTTGATTGAGTACAACACAGTGTAGTAGATAGAACACGAGTTTTGGAGTCAGAAGGTCATGGGTTCTAATCCCAGTTCTGCCACTCGTCTGCTGTGTGACCTTGGGTGAGGCACTTCAATTCTCTGAGCCTCAGCTACCTTGTCTGTAAAATGAGGATTAGGACTGTGAGCCCCACATGGGACAGGCACTGTGTCCAACTGGATTTGCTTGTATCCTCCCCAGAGCTCAGTAAACTGAATACAGGCTTAGTGGATAATGCATGGGCCTGGTATCCACCCCAGTGCTTAGTTAAGTGCCTAGCACATAGTAAACACTTAACAAATGCCACAATTATCATTATTATTATTAATAATACTACTAACATTACTCCTGCTAGTACTGTTACTGCTATGGCTACTACTATTACTACTACTACTACTTCTGCTACTGCTACTGCTACTACTATGACACCTATCTATCAATCAAGTTTACTGAACACTTATTGTATGCAGACCACTGTAAAAGGAGCTTGGGAGAGTACCATCGAACAGAGTTGGTAGACACATTTCCTGCCAACAAGGAGCTTAAAGTCTAGAGAAGATAGACAATATAACTTAATACACGATGGTTTTGTACTGAAGTGCAGTGAGGCTCGGGGTAGGGTAAATATCAATGAACATCAAGTGCTACTGCTAATACTTTTACCATTACCACTGCTTTCTGTTCCTTCTCCTCCTCCTCCCTCTTCTCCGTTTTCTCTTCCTGTTCTATTCCTTCTCCTCTTCCTCTCCTCCTCCTCCTGCTCCTCTTCCTTCCTCTTCCCCTTCTTCTCTTCCTCCACCTTCTTCTCTTCCTCTCCTCTTCATCCTGGTTCTCCTTCTCCTCTTCATGACAATAATAATAATGATGGCATTTATTAAGCGCTTACTATGTGCAAAGCACTGTTCTAGCACTGGGGAGGTTACAAGGTGATTAGGTTGTGCCACGGGGGGCTCATAGTTTTAATCCCATTTTACAGATGAGGTACCTGAGTCCCAGAAAAGTGAAGGGACTTGCCCAGAGTCACACAGCTGACAAGTGGCGGAGCCGGGGTCTGAAACCATGACCTCTGACCCCAAAGCCCGTGCTCTTTCCACTGAGCCACGCTGCTTCGTCCTCCTTCTCCCTCTCTTCCTCTTCTTTCTGTTTCTTCTCCTCCTTCTACTACTTTTCCTCCTCCTCCTCCTCCTCATTCATTCATTCATTCAAATGTATTTATTGAGCGCTCACTGTGTGCAGAGCACTGTACTAAGCGCTTGGGAAGTACAAGTTGGCAACATATAGGGACGGTCCCTACCCAACAGTGGGCTCACAGTCTAGAAAGGGGAGACAGACAACAAAACAAAACATATTAACAAAATAAAATAGAGTAAATATGTACAAGTAAAATAAATAGAGTAATAAATATGTACAAACATATGTACATAGTGACTTGACTATAAGTAGCACATCCCTTCAAATGTTTATCACAACCAAAAATTTGGTAACCCAGTTTTCTGGATATGCATATGCTAGGTATCTAAGCATGAGGACTTTCTTTTTTTCAGAGCAGTAGTTGCCCAAAATCAATCAATTAATCAGTCGTATTTATAATAAAAAGAATAAGAATGGCAGATATTAAGCGGTTACTATGTGCTGAGCACTGTTATAAGCGCTTGGGAGGTCACAAGGTGATCAGGTTGTCCCACGTGGGGCTCACATTCTTAATATCCATTCCACAGATGAGGTAACTGAGGCACAGAGAAGCTAAGTGACCTGTCTAAAGTCATGCAGCTGACAAGTGGCAGAGCTGGGATTTGAACCTATGACGTCTGACTCCAAAGCCCGTGCTCTTTCCACTGAGCCACGCTGCTTCCCCTAATTGAGTACTGACTGTGCAGATGTCGGTACTAAGCTCTAGGAGAGAACAATATAACAGAGTTGGTAGACACAAGCATAAAATCTAGAGGTGAGTTTACAGTCTAGAGAGCAGCTTACCGTCTACCCTAAATTTGAAACTCCTGGTGCTCCTCTACTGCCCCTGCAGTGGCATTAGGATCATTTGAGATGAGTCTGTTCAATCCCAGAGAGATAATTTAGTTTCCTCAAAGGGCTGGAGAGTTGCGTGTCCTAGTGAAAAGACCACAGGCCCGGGAGTTAGAAGGACCTGGGTTCCAATCTCAGCTCCATCACTTTCCTGATGTGTGGCCTTGGGCAAGTCACTCAACCTCCCTGTGCCTCAGTAATGACATCTGCTAAATGGGGATTAAGACTGTGAACCCTGTGTGGGTCAGGTAACTGTGTCCAACCTGATTAGCTTGTATCCATTCTAGCGCCTAGTAGAGTGCCCGGCACATATTATGTGCTTAACAAACACCATTTTCTTTAAAAGAAAAACCTTTGGGGTTTCAGGAGTTGTTCTCCTACTGCTCCTATAACACATCTGCATCCCCTCAATCAAAGAATGACAGACCTGTTAAATTAGTGTGCCATCTCCAATAAAAAGAGAAAATTCAATTATCCAACATATTCACTTATTTTATGATATTTTAAAGTGCTTACTATGCGAGTCTGAGCCTCAGTTCCTCCATATGTAAAATGGGGATAAAATACTTTCCCTTTTTACCCCTCTGACTGAGGCTCATTTGGGTTAGGGTAATGTGTCCATTCTGATTATCCTGTGTCTGGGTTCGAATCCCGGCTCCACCACATATCTGCTGTGTGACCTTGGGTAAGTCACTTAACTTCTCAGAGCCTCGGTTACCTCATCTGCAAAATGGGGATGATGACTGTGAGCCCCATGCTGGACAACCTGATCACCTTGTATCCCCCAGCACTTAGAACAGTGCTTTGCACATAATAAGTGCTTAACATATGCAATTATTAATTAATTAATTAATTAGAAGGGGGAGACAGGCAACAAAGCAAAAGATATTAAAGAAATAAAATAAATAGAATAGTAAATATGTACTAGTAAAATAGAGTAAGAAATATTTTGCTGTGGGGAGGGGAAGGAGGGAAGGAGGGGGGGTGGAGAGGGCGAGTCGGGGGAGAGGAAGGAGGGGGCTCAGTCTGGGAAAGCCTCCTGGAGGAGGTGAGCTCTCAGTAGGGCTCTGAAGGGAGGAAGAGAGCTAGCTTGGCAGATGTGTGAAGGGAGGGCATTCCAGGCCAGGGGGAGGACGTGGGCCGGGGGTCGACGGTGGGCCAGGCAAGAACGAGGCACAGTGAGGAGGTTAGCGGCAGAGGAGCAGAGGGTGCGGGCAGGGCTGTAGAAGGAAAGAAGGGAGGTGAGGTAGGAGGGGGCAAGGTGATGGAGAGCCTTGAAGCCGAGATTGAGGAGTTTTTGCCTGATGCGTAGGTTGATTGGTAGCCACTGGAGATTTTTGAGTAGGGGAGTAACATACCCACAGCGTTTCTACACTAAGATTATCCGGGCAGCAGCTTGAAGTATAGATTGAAGTGGGGAGAGGCAGGAGGATAGGGGATCAGAGAGGAGGCTGATGCAGTAATCCAGTGGGGCTAGGATGAGAGATTGAACCAGCAGGGTATCGGTTTGGATGGAGAGGAAAGGGCGGATATTGGCGATGTTGTGGAGGTGAGACCGGCAGGTTTTGGTGACGGATTGGATGTGAGAAATGAACGAGAGAGCGGAGTCGGATGACACCAAGGTTTTAGGCTTGTGAGATGGAAGGATGGTAGTGTTGTCAACGGTGTTGGGAAAGTCAGGTGAGGGCAGGGTTTTGGAGGGAAGATAAGGAGTTCAGTCGGAAATCCTCCTCCTTCTCCTCCTCCTCCTCCTCCCCCTCCTCCTCCTTCTCTTCCTCCTCCTTCACAGACTGGATATTTTGCCAATATCACCTCTTGTGGAAAAAAGAAAGAAAATTTCAAATATTTGGAGTTCCCAAAAGAAGGAGTTCAGTCTTGGAAATCCTCCTCCTTCTCCTCCTCCTCCTTCTCTTCCTCCTCCTTCACAGACTGGATATTTTGCCCATATCACCTCTTGTGGAAAAAAGAAAGAAAATTTCAAATATTTGGAGTGCCCAAAGGAAGGAGAATTAGGATGCAAGTTTCCAAGGCCATCTCACCCTATCCCAGTGCTAGGAGTAGCCACGGTAATAGTAATAATAATAATAATAATAATGATTCCTCGTTTCACAGATGAGATAACTGAGGCACAGAGAAGTGAAGTGACTTGACTAAGATCACACAGCAAACAAGTGGAGGAGCTGGAATTGGATCCCATGACCTTCTGATTCCCAGGCCTGGGCTCTATCACTATGCCATGCTCCTTCCAGTAGAAGTTATAATAGCAGCAGTATGAGTTGCAGTAGTAATCGCAGCAGCAGTAGTAGCAGCAGGGGTAGTATGAGTAGTAGCATTCATTCATTCATTTAATCGTGTTTAGTCAGCACTTATTTTGTGCAGAGCACTGTACAAAACGCTTGGAAAGTACAATTCAGCAACAAATAGAGACAATCCCTGAATTCAAAAGACTCACAGTCTAGAAGGGGGGAGACAGGCATCACACCAAGTAAACTGGCAACAATAGCATCAATGCAAATAGAATTATAGATAAATACACATCATTAATATACATAATTACGGTTCAAATTATGGCATTTATTAAGTGCTTACTATGTTCCAAGCACTGCTCCAAGTGCTGGGGGAGATGCAAGGTAATTAGGTTGTCCCATGTGGGGCTCACAGTCTTCATCCCCGTTTTACTGATGAGGTAACTGAGGCCCAGAGAAGTTAAGTAACTTGCCCAAAGTCACACACCTGACAAGCGGTGGAGCCAGGATTAGAACCCATGACCTCTGACACCCAAGCCCGGCTGTTTCCACTACACCTCGCTGCTTTTCTAATCTTGAAGATTTCTCCTGATAGGTCATTGTTCAAAATGTGATAATCCTTAATGTAAAAGTGAACCCCCCTTATTATTGTAAAGCAGCACATCTTATTGGTTACAGCCCGGGTCTGGCAGCCAAAAGGACTTTGATTCTAACCCCGGCTCTGCCAGTTGTCTACCGTGCGGCCTTTAGTAAGTCATTTAGCTTCTCTGTATCTCAGTTACTTCAGCTGTAAATGGGGATTAAGATTGTCAGCCCCATGTTGGACGGGGACTGCTTCTCCCCTAATTTGCCTGTATCTATCCTCGTTCTAAGAGCAGTGCCAGACACATAGTAAGCATTTAACAAATGCCACAATTATTATTCTTATTCTGAGAAGGACCGTGGCTCAGTGGAAAGGGCCCAGGCTTTGGAGTCAGAGGTTCAAATCCCGGCTCTGCCACTTCTCAGCTGTGTCACTTTGGGTAAGTTACTTAACTTCTATGCACCTCAGTTGCTTCATCTGTAAAATGGGGATTAAGATTGCGAGCCCCCCATGGGACAACCTGATCATCTCGTAATCTCACCAGCGTTTAGAACAGTGCTTTGCACACAGTAAGTGCTTAATAAATGCAATCATTATTATTATTGTTACTACCTGCTCTAGCATTTTATTTCAATGTTTGGCACACTGTCAAACCTTACCAAGTCCCACGGATATTATAAAAATTGTTAGGTGCTTTGATCTTTTCTGTATTCCCCAGCAGTGGGTGTGGACGGTAGGTTGGGGAGAGAAGCGCAACATGACGTAGTGGATAAAGCACAGGGCTAGGAGTCAGAATGACCTGGCTTCTGTGCCTGACCCTGCATCTCTCTGCTGTGTGACCTTAAGCAAGTCACTTCTCTTCTCTGTGCCTCAGTTTCCTCATCTGTAAAATGGGGATTAAGACTGAATTCCACTTGGGACAGGTACTGCGTCGAACTTGATCAGCTTGTAGTTAACCCAGCGCTTAGAACATTGCCTGCCACAGAGTAATAACTTAAAAATACCATCAAAAGGAAGAGAGAGGTCAAAGGGACCAGACAGGAATTCAACGGTCTCCTCACAGTCCCCTGGGTGGGTGATGGCCATGGCCCCTTCCCAGGCCCCACAAGCCTGAGGTCACACACTCAAGACAAGCTCCACCCCTTTAGAATATCTCCCCTACGCCAACCCCCCATCCAGGTCAGCAACCTTCTACCTCAACAGTCATCTCCGTAGCAACGGTGATCCCTATATTGGCTGCTCCCCGCAGGGACGCTGTCTGATCCCGAGCACTGACCAGACAAGAGTTTGTTCTCCAGACCCCACCGGTTTGAATCGGCCAAACGTGCGTGAGACGTCTCATATTCTATCAGAGTGTCTGTGACCCGCTGTTGCGCGGGGTGAGGGCGGTCTCTGTGGGATTGTGGACAGGAGTATCCCTCAGAGAGAAGGGGCCCTCGGGGAGCCTGGTAATGGAGCACACAAGCTCAGGGAAGGGTCCCACAGTCCGGACCTTCTCTGCAAAGGTGGGGAGGGGGATGGTCTCTCTCCCTGCCACTCTGGCGTGTGTTTTCCCAAGGCCGGTGATCCCACTACTGGAGTGGCAGGATGGGGAGGGCATTGACTGAGCACTTCCTGTGGACAGAGCACTCTACTGAGTTCTGGGAGAGCTCTCCCAGCTGGGAATCTGGTCCAGCAATCTCTTCTCATGATCTCCTTGTCCACAGCGTGTCAGTGGGCGGGGGGGAGGTCCTGGGGTGGAAACAGCAGGTGTGACAAAATGATAAAACACAACACAAGCAGCCTGGAGGGGGCCGATGTTGAGGGGGCTGGGGGTATGGGCATGGGGGAGGGACGAAAGTGGAGGAGACTGAGGGGTCACAACCCTCTCCGCTGAAGGTAGGTTTTCCTGCCCAATGGTTTTCTTTTCAGAGCCACCATGGCAGACAGGAGTAGGCAGACTCTCACCCAGAGGCAAATCCTTAAGGCTCTGCAGAAAGTAAAGTAACTATGAGGGGAAAGAGAAGGAAGGCCTGGGACTGGCAGCTGGGAGGGAAGAAGGTGGCTGGGAGAGGAGGGGGGAAAGAGACAGTCAAAGGGGACGGTCTCACTTTCTTCCCTTTTATTCATTCATTCAATCATATTGATCGAGTGTCTACTATTCTCAGAGCACTGTACTAAGCGCTTAGGAAAGTTTGATAAAGAAATACAGACAGACAGTCCCTGTTCACAGTGAGCTCACAGTCTAGAGCGGGGGAGGCAGACAACAATCCAAGCAAACAGACCTCAATAAAAATAATAAAAGCAGTGTAACAGTGGATAAAGCACAGTCCTGGGAGTCAGAGGACCCAGTTCCACTCCCAGCTCTGCCACCTGTCTGCTGTTTGACTTTGGGAAAGTCACTTACCTTCTCTGGGCCTCAGTTATGTTATCTGCAAAATGGGGTTTAAGGCTATGCATCCCATGTGAAACATGGACTGCGTCCAACCTGATTAATTTGCATCTAATCCCAGTGCTCAGTACAGTGGCTGGCACATAGTAAACGCTTATCAAACACCATGAAATATGTATATATATATATATATATATATATATATATATATATATGATGAATATATAAATACGCACACACATATAGAGACAGAGCGAGAGAGAGAGAGAGAGAGGGCAAGATAAGCGGCATGGCATAGTGGATAGATCACAGGCCTAGGAGTCAGAAGGTTATTCATTCATTTATTCAATCGTATTTATTGAGCGCTTACTGTGTGCACAGCACTGTATTAAGTGCTTGGGAAGTACAAGTTGAGAACATATAGAGACGGTCCCTGCACAATAGCGGGCTCACTGTCTAGAAGGAGTAGACAGACAACAAACCAAAACATATAAACAAAATAAAATGAATAGAATAGTAAATATCTACAAGTAAAATAGAGTAATAAATATGTCCAAAGGTCAGGTTCTAATTCCAGCTTGGCCACTTGTCTGCCGAGTGACTTGGGTCAGTTCGCTTCATTTCTCTGGGCCTCAATTACCTCGTATGTAAAATGAGGATTGAGACTGTGAGCCCAACATGGGACAGGAACTGTGTCCAACACGATTTCCTTGTATTAACCCCAGCGCTTAGTGCAGTGCCTGGCACATAGTTAATCGCTTAACAAATACCGTCATTATTATATGTTGAGCAAGTTGAGTGACTGCAGAGCACTGTTCTAAGGACTTGCCCACTCCCTGGGAGCCTCAGCTGGGAGGGCACTGAGGGGAGAATCAGTCTGCAGGTAAGAATCCAATGACGGGGAAAACCACTTGGATTGGGAGTGGACCAAGAGGGGACTGGGCCGGAGAGGGAGTGGGCTGGAAAGGGAGAGGGCCAGAGGGGATTTGGTCTGGCAGGAAGGATCGAAAGGGAAGGTTTGGTCTTAATAATAATAATAATAATGTTGGTATTTGTTAAGCCCTTACTATGTGCAAAGCACTGTTCTAAGCGCTGAGGGCAGGCAGAACCTAGCCAGCCCAGGATGGGCTTCACCCATCCAAAGGAATCAAACCCACTGTGCTGGGGGCCCATGGGGTCATGAGGTGTGTCCCCCCTCAAAGCCCCCTCTAGGACCTCTTCTCTACCTGACTCACCCCAATAGGCCCCGTCGCATCCTTATCCCACCCCCATCATTGCCCCTCCCCAACCGTGACTGACCTCATCAGTGATTCCCCCAACACTCTGAGCGTTGCTTCGGTGATTTTCTCCTCTTTGACTGCTTTCTGGGCCCCGCCCATACCAACCGCCCCCCCCCCAAATGAATTCCCCTCCCCTCCTGACGGACACCGCTGGGCAGGGCAGGAGGAGGGCAGGGTCTGTTTAACATGGCACCTCCAGGATTAATGGGGACACGGCAGCAACTTTAGGGCCAAGTGCCTGCACTGGAATGTCCGGCAGAGAAAGACCTCCCCGAGGGGGCTCAGGGAGGGAGATGTTGTGGGGGGCAAGCAGTGGGGCCGTCTGATGGGCCTTGGGCTGGTCAAGGGCGGCCGTGGGTGGAAGCAGAGGCCCTGCTAAGTTCAGGCTGGAGCCAGGGGAGGCGGGATGGGAAGAATCTGGCCCAGGAGCCCCCTGACCCTAATTCTCTGTTGTTTCGGTCTCCACAGTATCCATCATCTGTTGGCCAGGTTGCATCACAGGGAAGTCCCTCGGATCTGTCAAATCTTGCCAAAGGAGGAACAGGGCGAGGAAGAGAGTGTGAAGGAGGAAAGAGAGGAGGGAAAAGAGATGGTGGATCAGGACGTGGAATGGAGAGGTAATGAGGAGGAGGAAGAGAAGGAAGAGAAGGTGGAGGAGGAGAAAGTAGATTATGTGGACAAGGAAGAGGAGAAGCGGGAGAAGGAGGGGAAGAAGAAAGGAAGAGGAAGAGGAGGGAGAGAAGAAGGAGAAAGAGAAGAAAGAGGAGGAGGAGAAGGAAGAGCAGAAGGAGGAAGAGAAGAAAGAGAAGGAGAAAGTGAAGAAAATGGAGGACAAGGAGGAGGTAGCGAAGAAAGAGGAGAAGGAGGAGGTAGAGCAGACGGAGGAGAATGAGGAGTTAGAGCAGGAAGAAGAGAAGGTGGAGAAGAAGGAGAAGGAAGAGCAGAAGGAGGAAGAGGAGAAAGAGGAGAAGGTAGAGCAGGTAGAGAGGAAGGAAGAGGAAGAGAAAGAGCAGGAGGAGGAAAAGGAGAAAGAGAAAAAGCAAGAGAAGAGGAAGGAGGAGAAGATGGGTGACGGGGAGAAGGACGAGGAGGAAGCAAAAAATGAGGACGAATTTGAGATGGAGCCACCTGGCATGCCTTCTCTCATAGTCCCCATGTCCACATCGATTATCTGCGGTGTGGGCTTTTTCATCCTGAGGCCAGCGATAATATGGCCACAAGAAGAAGCAGGCTACAGACCCATGCAGAGGAGAAGGGAGCAGGGCTGCATGTCCAGTATATGGAGGTGGTTGAGACAGTCTTTCCAAAGGAAGAACAGGGTGAAACCCTCCAACTGCCAGTGAATTGTCCTGGATCCAAGGAACATCCAGGGATCATGTCCTTTCTCCCCCAGGATCTGACTTCAGGCAGCCCTCCTGGCCACCACCGTTGCACTCGCCTTCCTTGGATTCAGAACGAGGAGCAGAGAGGGGAACCCAGGACTATGCGTATCCTGGAGCCCACCCCGGACCCTCCCCTGTGCCTCCGGGGGCCATGGTGCCCCATGTACAGAGAGCAGCTGCTGCAGCATGGTGGCCCTCCTCTGCCAAGGCCATCTTCCTCACCCCTCCCCCCCCCACCCCGAGACATCTCTACAGCCACAAGCTGCCACGTACCTCTCATCATCCCTCTCTTCTCCCCGGTGACGTCACTTTGGCCCAGGGCAGCAGTGGCTGCCATCTTCCTCGCCCAATTCTTTTCCCTGGTGTATCCGTGTGGGGCCCGGTGGTGGCTGCCATCTTTCTCCCACTTCCCATCTTCTTCACGTTGCCCCTGTGGCCCAAGGTGAGCCCCGACTCGGGCAGGGGCATTGCATCCTGTCATCATCCCCATGCTGCGCTGTTCCTCCCGCTCCCGTGTCTGCAGCGCCCCCTGAAAGCCTCTCACATGGAGAGGTTGTCCCTACAGAGACTCATTCCAGGGCACCTGGCCCCCAAACTCTGCGAAGTGCCCCCAGGACCTCACGGGTCCCAGGCCCGACTGCCTGGTCAGACTGGCTCCAGCAGCCCGGGCCCACCGCCCCTCTCGCAGACGCCGGACACCGAGAGGTCGGGGCGCCACCCTCGCTCTGGCCCCAGAGCCCCACCCAAGGCTTTTCTTCCCACCTCAGTGACTGCACGATGCCTTTGGCTCCTTCCCCATCGCTTCCTGGAAGGGACCCTAGTGGCCCCCCGGCCCTGAATCTCGGCCCCAGTTTTGCCTTTTCCTGCCCGTGGTTCCTCCTCCTCCGCCCCACCGTCTGAAAGATCCCCGATCCAGGACAGATCCCAGGGACATCGCCTGCCTTCCCCCACAAGGTCCCAGCTCACCGCGATGGACATTTAGCCCAGATTGAGGTTGGTTCAGACGAGGGGTGTCAGAGCCATCCCAGCCAGACACTCCAAGATGCCACTGTCATTTCCCATCTGTGCGATTGAACAAGAGAGTGTGATGACCTCCTCAATAAGCCCCTACAGGCTCCTGCCTCCTGCAGGTCCTTCCCATCCTGCCCGCTCCACCCTCGCCCCACAATCATGTCTCATCTCCTACTGGCAGATGTCACTCCTTGTCGGGGCAGGAGGAACTTGGCGGGACCTGGACTTCTTCCCTTTTGTGTGGAGCAGTGGCTGCCATCTTTCTTCCCTCTCTCTTTTCCTCCATGTTTGTCCCGGGGGCACACGGTGGGCTTACCCGTGCGGGGACACTGTGCTGCATCCTTATCCCTTGGTTCTGTTGCTCGCCCCCATTCCTCTGCCCCACTCTTCTATAGCAGTCCCTATGGGCCTCACATTGGAGAAGTTGGCCCTACGGAGCCTCTTCCCAGGGGACCGGGCCCCCAGCCCATGTGCAGAACTCTCTGCCCCTCACCCTACCAAGAGTTCCAGGTCCAACGCCTTGGAAAGACCGGTTCCAGCAGCCCAGGACCGCCACAACTTCCACAGCCCGCCTACGGCATCTCCTAAAGCCGCTGTCACCCCGGGACACCTCCGGCCCCCTTCATCACCACATGGGAGGGATCCTCTGACCCTGACCCCCGACTCCAATCGTTCCTGCCTCCTGCCCGGGCCGTGGACCTCCGTGCCTCACGGCCCCACCATCAGAGAGACCGCCCCCTCTTCCAGGATGACCCCCGGTTACCCCACCTGATTTCTCACTTGAGGTCCCTCCTCCTCCCAGTGGATCTTCCACCCAGGCTGAGGCCGGTCCAGCGGACGAGTCTCATAACCAGGAGCCTGGCGGTCGTTGGAGCCGGCCGCTTCACGCCATCATCGTCAGAAGCCGGGATACTTAACAGGAGACCTGGGTTCGCTCAAGTCCCACATCAGCTAACCTGAACCTCTCCTCTGTGTCCTTAGAGTGTTGTTTTAAAATTGAATTATTCCTGCGCAGTGTACGTTGTTCAAATATATTGAAAATACTGTTTGTGTCTCATGCTGCACTGAATACTGGAGTAGAGAAGATTTATTCAGATTACCTACAGTCCCCATCACACATGGGTCTCACAGTCTAGGTGGGAAGGAGAAGAACTAATTCACCCCTCCATTTTACATATGGGGAAAGTGAGGCCCCAAAAAGCTAAATGACTTGCCTGAAGTTTTACAGCCTGTAGAGAGAGAGATAGAACCCAGGTCCTCCGACTCAACGTTTGGCCAACAGCCACCTCCCGGCAGTTTATTGGCTTACCCATCCACTCTGGCCCTCACAGCGCAGACTCTAGGCTACCTGGCTGGGGAGATGTCCGGTCCCAGGGGAGGGATTTCTGCTCCTGACCGCACCCAGGCCTCGGGGCCAACCATGGTTTCGGTGGACACGTGATCTGACATCTGGAATGACACATACCGGCTCCAGCCATGTGGGCCGACGAGCAGATGGGATGTACGGGTCTGCCCAAACTAGATTATTTCTTTGTGGGGCCGGGGGCGGGGGGCCCACACCTCTCTTCTCCTCCAATCATCATGCCTCCCCGCTCACAATGTAAACGGGTATTGGGGTTACACCGCAGAACTCGGCAGCGGCGTCAGGGGCTGAAGGTCAAAAGCACCAGGTGTTCAAACGTCTGGAGTCCTAACCAGCCTGGCCAGAGGGTAGATGAGGTGGAAGCTGAATTTACCCCGGGGCATCAAACCAGATAACCGCCCATTGCCTCCAGGGGACGTCAGGGCCCCCATCTGCTTCGTGAACCGGTTTTCTTAAAATTTCCTTGTTTACCTTCTCTTCTCCTGCTCCCATTTCTCCCGCATATTATCAATTCCTCGTTTATTCATATTAACGCCTGTCTCCCCTCTCAGGGTCACGCCTGGCGAGTTTCCAGTACTCTTCCAGTCTGACAAAGGGAGGGAGAGGCAAGCAGACGCCTAGCCATTCCATTAATAGCTTTGGCAGTGGCTAGTGAGTTGGAAGGCAACCTGATACAAGTCCAAACTCACCTGTGCTGGGCAACAGCGGCATGGGAGAGAATTGATGGCAGAGACTCTAGTTGGCTGCGCAGAAGGAGGCAGTGGCAAACCACTTCTATATTTTTACCAGGAAAGTTCTATGGATCCACTACCGGAACCATGGCAGATGGAGGTGGGACGTTTTGGGAGAGACGTGTCCATGGTGTCGCTAGGAGTCTGAGGTGACTCGATGGTATAAGCCGAGACAAGGATGTCTGTCTCCCAAACTAAAGTGCAATCTCATTATTGGCAGGGAATGTGCCTGCTAATTTTGATGTATTGCAGTAATTTGATAACGGCTTACTATGTGCCAGGCACTCTACTAAACCCTGGTACTCTCCGAAGTGTTTAGTATGGCACTCTTCCCATTTTCACTGTTCAGTAATGAGATAGATTGATCGATTGATTTTCCCCCTTCCCCTTCCTCATTCCACATTCCCCTGGCAATATTCCTCGGGGCAGAGGACAAGACTGGGCAACAGGAAATTCAGCACCTGGGAATTACCCAGTCTCTAGACCACTCGGCTACTGGTTAGACAAGATTCCTGCCCTCATGGAGCTGACAATCTACTGTCTGTGCAGAGGACAGTACTCAGCGCTTGGGTGACTATTTTGTTATGTTGTCTTGTACAATTCACTTAACCGCTCTGTGCCTCAGTTGCCTGACCTAGAAAATGGGGATTTAAACTGTAAGCCCCATCTGGAACAACCTGATTACCTTATATCTACTCCGGCGCTTAAAACACTGTTTGGCACATAGTAAGCGCTTAACAAAGACCATCATCATCATTATCATTACTATTATCACAATAGGGTTAGAAAACATGAACTTTGTCATCAATAGTAATAATAACAACCGTGGTATTTGTTAAGTGCTTACTATGTGACAAGCATTGTACTAAGTACTGGGGTGGTGTCACCCGTTGTCCCGGGAGATGGGTTCGATCAATTATCGCCGCGGAGAGAGAGAGAGAGGGAGAGAGAGAGAGAGAGAGAGAGAGAGAGAGAGAGAGAGAGAGAGAGAGAGAGAGAGAGAGAGAGAGAGAGAGAGAGAGAGAGAGAGAGAGAGTCCGGGGGTGGAAAGCGTGAGTTTTATGTAAAATTTATTCTGCGAGACAAATTGAATTATGTAATTGTTTAGGCGCTATGGGTTCAACTTCCCTTTCAGGAAAAATGTAATTAATTACTAATATTAGAGCTTCCCTAACGGGAGGAACACACGTATGCATTACTCGCACACGGCAGAATTCCCGGGTCACACCCAGGAGGAATTCCCTTACAGTTTGTTTGCACTTATGTGCACTTCCCACTGAGGAGGAATCCACTTGAGTTACACATCCATGGGGAAGCCCCTAGCTCCCACCCACGAGGATTTTCCATTTGGGAGGAATCCATGCATTCCTTCCATGTCCATGGTGAGGCACCTGGCTTCCAGCCCCACGAGCGTCCAGTGGAACGGGACACTTCCCCATCCCAGTGCTCCTCACTTGGTGCCGGCAGAGCAGGCTTCTCAGGCTCTGGACAGAGGTGCCCTGCAGCCATCCGCTGCAAGTCTCAATCCTCTGTCTAGAGGGCCAAAGGCCGCATGTATTTTTCCTCTGTGCTCCTAGGCCGTTCCAGCTTCCGGCCTTAGTTTATCCAATCTCTGCCCTCCCACTCCTCTATACCTAATTGGACTGGCACGGGAGTGAGGGACACCTTCTGTATTCCTAGCTTGGGCTACCAATCTAGCAGTTTGGGTTGTGGGGGCTGTATCATTCATTCATTCATTCATTCATATTTATTGAGCGCTTACTTTGTGCAGAGCACTGGACTAAGCGCTTGGGAAGTGCAAGTTGGCAACATATACAGATGGTCCCTACCCAACAGCGGGCTCACAGTCTAGAAGGGGGAGACAGATAACAAAACAAAACATATTAACAAAATAAAATAAATACAGTACTACTATTAGAATAGTAAATAGAATAATATCCCATCCCCACTTCCCAATTCTTCTTGATGGTTCAGGTGACCACGAGATAGCATTTGATCTTGTGATGGCTGGTACCCAAGCGTCACCTTGGGACAGGTGGATGCAAGCAAATTGGGTTGGAGACAGTCATGCCCCACGGAGGGTTCACCGTCTTAATCCCCATTTTACAGATGAAGGAACTGAGGCCCAGAGAAGTGAAGTGACGTGACCAAGGCCACAGAGCAGACAGGTGGAGGAGCCGGGATTAGAACTCATGACCTCTTGACTCCCAGGCCCGTGCCTTATCCACTATGCCTTCCTGTTTCTCGAAGGCCCTACAGGCTAGTGGGTGGAAAGCTCTGCACTAAGCATCTGGGAGATCACTGTAGAGTTAACAGGCACGATCCTTGCCCTCGAAGAGCTTACAGTCTGCAGGGTGCACAACACTGTATCCAACATTTAGGAAAGTACAATAGACTTAACAGATACAAATCCCTGTCCTCAAGTAGCTGACAGTCCATTACTTGCAGAGCAGTGTACTGAACACTTAGGAGAGGACATTATAGTTAGCATAATAGCAGGCCACCCTAGTCCACATGAGGGCAGGGTGCCTCAAATGGCCCTGCGGTCCCACAGTCTGGCACTTGTCTCTCGGGACGCCCACCCAAGACCTTATCGGATCAGAGCTTGGTCACAGGGCTTCCCACCAACCTCCACCCTCAGGAACAGTCCGTCAGGGCGGCGAGGTACCCTCCATGTCTGCCATGGTCCCTCTGGGACCCAGAGAGCCCTGACCACGCAGCACACAAGCCTACCCCTCTGGCCCAGGGGAGAGGGCCTCCTCAGGGCCCAGGACCACCACCAATCTGGGACAGGCCCCTCAGACCTCATCATCCCTGGGCTCGGCAGAAGGCTGTTCACTCGTTGTCTCCAAAGTATACACACACAAACACACACACAAAACATAACGACCTCTGCAGAACACTCTTCCTCCAAGTTTTGGAGCAATTGGGTTTGTAATTGGGCAGAATGAGACACGGTCAATCAATTCAATTCCAACTCAACATTAAGGTGAGTCACCTAAAGATTGCTGTAGCCAGGGACACCATCCCTCTCCAAAAGTCCAAACAATTGCGGCCCCTTGGTGGAGGTTCTTGTAACCCAACGTTGGGGCTGGGGTCCCCAGGGCACTCTCCCTCAACTCTCACTTCGTTTCCCACAGCAGGGGGTTTCAGCAAGAGATGCAGTACGGGGTCTGGGGGACTTCTCTAGCTCTCACGTCCAGGACACTCACCTCATCGAGTACCAATCCAAGGGCTAGGGTGATGAGAAAGGAAGTAGGAGAAGAGGAAATAAGAGCCCAGTTGGAGCAGGCCTCTCGGAGAAGATATGCCTTCAGTGAGGCTTCGAAGGTGAAGAGAGTATTCACCTGTTGGTTATGAAGGGGGGAGAGAATTCCAGACCTGAGGGGAGGAGTCCGCAGCAAGATTGATGAGACTGAGGTACAGTGAGAAGGCTGGCATTAGAGGAGCAAAGTGGGGGCAGGCTGGGTTGTAGTAGGAGAGAAGCGAGGTTAGATAGGCGGGGGCAAGGTGATAGAGTGCTTTCTTTCAAGCCAATGGTCAGGAGTTTCTGCTTGATACAAATGTGGATGGGTAACCACTGGGTTTTCTAGAGGAGTGGGGGAACATGAACTGAATGGTTTTGTAGAAAAACGATTCAGGCAGCAGACTGAAGAATGGTCAGATTTGGGGAAAGACCGGAGGCATGGAGGTCAGCAAGGAGGCTGAAGCAGTAATCAAGTCTTTTCCTATGCTGTCGAGTCGTCTCTAACTTACAGTGACTCCATAGACACAGCTTTCCTAGCATGTCCCACCTCCATGTACATTCATTCTGGAAGTGTATCCACAGAATTTTCTTGTAAAAATATGGAAGTGATTTACCTTTGCCTTCTTCTGGGCAGTAATAATGATAATGACAATTATAAGAATAATTGGAATAAGAATTGTATGGAAGCCACGTGGCTCATTCTTAGCAGCATGCTCATTGGACAGAGCCCGGGCTTGGGAGTCGCTACCTTGGGGCTTGCTAGCCACAGCCCAAGCTAGGAATGGAATGGGTAGGCCTCTGCCTCACTCTCTCTCTTGTATCCAAGACTGGATAAGTGCTTAGTACACTGCACACAGTGTTGTGTACACAGTAAGCACTCAATAAATATGATTGAATGAAATAGTACTGGAAACTCCAGGTGTGATACTGAGAGGGAGCGTAGGATAAATGCTTGTATTAACATAGTAGTAGTTCGGATAGAGAGGAATGGGCAGATTTAGTGGTTCAGTTGATACAGTGCAAGTGCACAATGAATGTTATTGATGTATTGCTTGAGCCATACTGCTTCTGTCTCTAGGGCAGTGAGAGGCAAATGCAATTTTGGTCCGGGTTCCAATCTTATACCTTTCTTTTCCTGGTAATATTGGCTGAACCGATGACTGAACTACTGATGATAAACACATTTAAGTGGAACTGCCCCAGTCTTACCATTTTTGATTTATTTTCAGATTTGTTCATAGTAACTAGACCACCATCTCTACTGGGCAGTCTAAGCATCTGTCCACTAATACGTTGATTTTCCTCTACTCCTCCTCCCATCACCCCTATTCCCTCCCTCTACTCTACCCCTCCCCCGCCCCACAGCACTTGCGTATATATGTACACATTTATTATTCTGTTTATTTTATTAATGATGTGTGTATCTATGATTCTATTTCTTTATTTTGATGCCATCTTTCCCTGTCTACTTGTTTTTTTTTTCTTGTCTGTCTTCCCCCTCCTGGACTGTGAGCCCTTTTTTGTGTAGGGATTGTCTCTATCTTTGGCCTAATTGTACTTTCTAAGTGCTAGGTACAGTGCTTTGCACACAGTAAGCACTCAATAAATACGACTGAATGAATTTTGTTGACCGCTTGGTGTCTCAGCTTCTTCATGTAGGAGTAGCAAGGCCAAGCAGAAAGAGTAAGGGTCTGGGATTCAGGAAACCTGGATTCTAATCAACTCTGCTGCTTGCCCAGCAGCGTGACCTTAGTCAAGCCACTTAAATTCTCTGTGCCTCAGTCTCCTCATCTGTAAAATGAAGCTTAAAAACCTGTTCTGGACTGTTACCACATTAATCCAACCACATATCCTATCCTGCCACAATTACTGTATCAGCCTCTTTACTGACCTCCCTGCCTCTGGTCTCTCCCCACTGCAGTCCATAGGTCACTCTGCTGCCCGGATCATCTTTTTACAGAAATGTTCCGTCCATGGATCCTCAGTCCTCAAGAACCTCCAATGGTTGCCTCTCCACCCCTGAATCAAACAGGAACCCCTTAACATATGTTTTAAAGCACTCAATCACCTTGTCCTTACCTTACCTTGATGCTCCCCTACTGCAAACCTGCTCAAACTACGCACTCTTCTAATGCCAACTTGCTCACTGTTCATTTATCTTTTTTATCTCACCACCGATCTCACTTCCATGCCCTGCCTCGGGCCTGGAAAAGCCTTCCCAGTCTGAGTCACCTTTTTCCTCCCATCCTCCCCGTCCCCCGCAGCCCTACCTCCTTCCCCTCCCCCCAGCACTTGTATATATTTGTACAGATTTATTACTGTATTTATTTTACTGGTACAAATTTACTAGTCTATTAATTTTGTTAAGAATGTGCATACAGCTAAAATTATATTTGTTCTGAGGATTTTGACACCTGTCTCCATGTAATGTTTTGTTGTCTGCCTCCCCCTTCTAGACTTTGAGCCCGTTGTTGGGTAGGGACCGTCTCTATACATTGCCGACTTGTACTTCCCAAGGGCTTAGTACAGTGTTCTGCACACAGTAAGAGCTCAATAAATACGATTGAACGAGTGAATGAATGAAAGGAACACCCTCTCTCTTCATATCCGGCAGACAATTACTCTCCACATCTTAATAATAATAATGGTATTCGTTAAGTGCTTACTATGTGCCAAGTACGGTTCTGAGCACTGCAGTAGATAAAAGGTAATCAGGTTGTCCCGCATGGAACTCACAGTCTTTTAATCTTTTTTTAATGATTAAATGATTTAATGATTAAATGATTAAATAATTGCTCACTGTTCATTTATCTTTTTTATCTCACCACCGATCTCACTTCCATGCCCTGCCTCGGGCCTGATTTAATCATTTAAATCATTAATCATTTAATCATTTTATTGATTTTTTTAATTATCTGCTTACTATGTGCAAAGCACTGTTCTGAGCGCTGGGGAAGTTACAAGGTGATCAGGTTGTCCCACGGGGGTGCTCACAGTCTTAGTTCCCATTTTACAGATGAGGGAACAGAGGCCCAGAGAAGTGAAGTGACTTGCCCAAAGTCACACGGCTGACAAGTGGTGGAGCTGAAATTTGAACCCATGACCTCTGACTCCAAAGCCCGTACTCTTTCCACTGACCCACGCTGCTTCTCTAAAAATCTAAAAATCTTTAGATCTAAAAATCTTCAAAGCCTTATTGAAGGCACATCTCCATCACGGGGCCTTTCTTGCCTAAACCCTCATTTCCTCTTCTCCCAATCCCTCCTGTATCCCTCTTGCACTTGGATTTGCTGTCTTCCTTCTCCCCTCCCTCAGCCCCACGGCATTGTGTACCTACCTGTAATTTATTTATCTATATTAAGGTCTGTCTCCTTCTCAAGACTACAAGCCTACTCTGGGCAGGTAATGTGTCTTATCTTGTTAGCACCATGTTACATTAACGACAACCTCATTCGCACCTACTCAGCCCTACCATGCTAGTTGACTGTTCGCTCCTCTCCCCAGGTATCTCTACTCCCTGACCACCCTTAACAGGCCCACCTTACTCCAGCACTTAATATTTTGTATCTGCTCTCTGTGACATCATTATCTGCCAATTTTATTATTGCCATAGCATATTGATTGTTTAACTACACCCTGTGATGCCATCGCCTACTTATATCATTGCTACTGTTTTATTGCTTCTGCATCTCAATTGTTAACCTCCCACCATACTGTCACTCGCCCCGCTGACCTCACCATGAACTTTCAATTCCCTTGCTCCCAACTGCCATTCCCATTCCTCACCTTCCCCTTCCCCTCTCCCACCCAGGTTTTTCCCTCCCTCTCACCCACCAAGACCACTCCCCCTCACCCCCAACAAAAGATTCCTCTGTACCAGCGCCAGTCCTCCGCTCCTCCCTCCCAGCCCCCTCCCTCCCCTTCTCCCCGCCCCCACCCCATCCCAGTTCTCCTCTCCCATCGCCACCCCCCCTTCCCACTCTCCCCGCCCAGGCCCCCGCCAACTCATCCCAATCCAAACCCTCCCCACCCCTCGCACCCTTCCCCCTCCCTCCCCTCCCTCGACAGATGCTGCCAAGTGTGGCCTCTGGAACCCCCGCTCCGTTTTAAGTAAGATCCCTTTCATGCTGGACCTATTCCTTTCCAGCTCTCTACTCCTCCTCGCCCTAACTGAAACATGGCTGTCTCCAGATGACACGGACTCTTCTGCTGCTCTCTGCAGTGCAGGCCTCTTCTTCTCCCACTCCCCCAGACTCACCGGAAAAGGAGGAGGTGTCGGTTTCCTTCTCGCCCCCCAAAGTCGCTTTCTCACTATCCCTCCTCCCCCTACCCCTTCCTTCCCTTCCTTTGAAGCCCACATTATTCGCCTCTACCACCCCCTCCAGATTCTTGTAGCCGTCATCTCCCGCCCTCCCGACCCCACTTCCAACTTCTTTAACGACTTTGACCCATTCCTCACCTTCCTTCTCTCCTTCTCCATGCCCACTCTGATCCACGGAGACTTCAATATCCACATGGATATCCCTAACGACTCCTCTGCCGCCCGCCTTCTATCTCTCCTTGACGCTGCCAACCTCTTCCTCCACCCCACCTCACCCACTCACCAACTTGGTCATACCCTCGACCTCATCATCTCCTACCGCTGCACTGTGTCCACCCTCACCAACTCTGAAATCCCTGTCTCTGATCATAATCTTCTCACCTGCCTCCTCGCTGACACTCCTTTCCCCTGTAAATCCGTATTACTCCCTCACAGAGATCTCCGCTCTCTGGACCCCACCCATCTTTCGGAGCGCCTCACACACCACCTCGCTGCCCTCTCCTCTCTACCCAGTCTTGATGATCAGATTACTGCTCTCAACTCTACCCCCTCTACTCAGCTAGACTCACTCGCTCCCCTTTCCCTTCGCCGCTCTCATACCACTAACCCACAGCCCTGGATCACTGCCACTGTCCGCCTCCTTCGCTCTTATGCTCGAGCTGCTGAACGCTGCTGGCGAAAGTCTAAATACCATGCCAGCCTCGTTCACTTCAAGTTTATCCTTTCCTGCCTTAACTCAGCCCTCTCCTCTACCAGACAAAACTATTTCTCCTCCCTTATTGAGACCCATGTCCATCACCCTCGCCAGCTCTTCCGTACATTCAACTCCCTTCTCAGGCCCCCGGTTCCTCCCCCTCCTCCTTCCCTCACCTCCAACGATCTGTCCCCCTACTTCATTAACAAAATTAAATCCATCAGGTCCGACCTCCCCAAAGTTACTTCCCCCCTTTCTCCAACCCCCCGGCTGTCAACACTCTCTGCTACTCTCCCATCCTTCCCAGCAGTATCCTCAGAGGAGCTCTCCTCCCTCCTCTCAAGTGCTACTCCGGCCACCTGTGCTTCTGACCCCATTCCCTCTCATCTCACGAAATCTCTCGCTCCATCCCTTCTCCCCTCCTTAACTTCCATCTTCAACCGCTCACTCTACAATGGTTCCTTACCCTCTGCCTTCAAACATGCCCATGTCTCTCCCATCCTAAAAAAACCCTCTCTTGACGCCACCTCACCTTCTAGTTATCGCCCCATATCCCTCCTACCATTCTTTTCCAAACTCCTTGAACGAGTTGTCTACACTCGCTGCCTAGAATTCCTCAACAACAACTCTCTCCTCGACCCCCTCCAGTCTGGCTTCCGTCCCCTACATTACACGGAAACTGCCCTCTCAAAGGTCACCAATGACCTCCTGCTTGCCAAATCCAACGGCTCATACTCTGTCCTAATCCTCCTTTACCTCTCAGCTGCCTTTGACACTGTGGACCACCCCTTTCTCCTCAACACGCTATCTGACTTTGGCTTCACAGACTCCGTCCTCTCCTGGTTCCCCTCTTATCTCTCCGGTCGTTCTTTCTCAGTCTCTTTTGCAGGCTCCTCCTCCCCCTCCCATCCTATTACTGTAGGGGTTCCCCAAGGTTCAGTGCTTGGTCCCCTTCTGTTGTCGATCTACACGCACTCCCTTGGTGACCTCATTCGCTCACACCGTTTCAACTATCATCTCTACGCTGATGAAACCCAGATCTACATCTCTGCCCCTGCTCTCTCCCCCTCTCTACAGGCTCGCATCTCCTCCTGCCTTCAGGACATCTCCATCTGGATGTCTGCCTGCCACCTAAAACTCAACATGTCCAAGACTGAACTCCTTGTCTTCCCTCCCAAACCTTGCCCTCTCCCTGACTTTCCCATCTCTGTTGACGGCACAACCATCCTTCTTCGTCTCACAAGCCGGCAACCTTGGTGTCATCCTCGACTCCGCTCTCTCATTCACCCCTCACATCCAAGCTGTCACCAAAACCTGCCGGTTTCAGCTCCGCAACATTGCCAAGATCCGCCCCTTCCTCTCCATCCATGCCGCTACCCTGTTCATTCAAGCTCTCATCCTATCCCGTCTGGACTACTGCATCAGCCTTCTCTCTGATTTCCCATCCTCGTGTCTCTCTCCACTTCAATCCATACTTCATGTTGCTTCCCGGATTATTTTTGTCCAGAAACGCTCTGGGCATATTACACCCCTCCTCAAAAATCTCCAGTGGCTACCAATCAATCTGCGCATCAGGCAGAAACTCCTCACCCTCGGCTTCAAGGCTCTCCATCACCTCGCCCCCTCCTACCTCACCTCCCTTCTCCCCTTCTACAGCCCAGCCCGCACCCTCCACTCCTCCGCCGCTAATCTCCTCACCGTACCTCGGTCTCGCCTGTCCCGCCATCGACCCCCGGCCCACGTCATTCCCCGGGCCTGGAATGCCCTCCCTCTGCCCATCTGCCAAGCTAGCTCTCTTCCTCCCTTCAAGGCCCTGCTGAGAGCTCACCTCCTCCAGGAGGCCTTCCCAGACTGAGCCCCTTCCTTCCTCTCCCCCTCGTCCCCCTCTCCATTCCCCCCATCTTACCTCCTTCCCTTCCCCACGGCACCTGTATATATGTATATATGTTTGTACATATTTATTACTCTATTTATTTATTTATTTATTTATTTAATTTGTACATATTTATTCTATTTATTTTATTTTGTTAGTATGTTTGGTTTTGTTCTCTGTTTCCCCCTTTTAGACTGTGAACCCACTGTTGGGTAGGGACTGTCTGTATATGTTGGCAATTTGTACTTCCCAAGCGCTTAGTACAGTGCTCTGCACATAGTAAGCGCTCAATAAATACGATTGATGATGATGATGATGATCATATGCTGTTAAGCCATCTCCCACCCACAGCAACACGACAGACACTTCTCTCTCCAAACACCCCACCTCCATCTGCCATCATCCTGGTAGTGTATCCATAGAGTCTTCTTGGTAAAAATCCTCAAGTGGCTTACCATTGCCTATTTCCATGCAGTGAACTTAAGGCTCCGATCTCGACTGTCACCCATGCCGCTGATGCCCAGCTAAGGGGAGTTTTATCTTGTGGCAGATTGTGGTCCACTTGCTAGCCACTGTCCAAACAAGGAATGGAATGGATATACCTCTGCTTGACTCTCCCTCCCGTAGTTGAGACAGGTAGAGTACTGGAAACTCTCCAGATGCGACACTGAGAGGGGTGGGAATGTGTCTACCAATTCTTTTATATTGCCTTATTTCATTCTCCCAAATGCTTACTACAGCATTAGAGATGCGGCGTAGCCTGGTGGATAGAGACCATTTCCTGGAATCAGAAGGACCTTGGTTCTAAGTCCCGCTCTGCCACCTGTCTTCTGTGTGACCATGGGCCATTTACGTTACTTCTCTGTCCCTCAGTTACCTCATCTGTAAAGGACTGTGAGCCCTATGTGGGACAGAGACTCTGTGAAACCTTATTAGCTTGTATCTACCCCAGTTCTTAATACAGTGCCTGGTACATAGTAAGCATTTAAAAATATACCCTAATTATTATTATTGCTATGCCCACAGTAAGCACTCAAAAGCTACAAACAGTTGTTCTCTCTCCTCCTTACTGTGAGCTTCTTGTAGGAAGGGGACTGTCTAGTATGATTGTATCGTACCTAATAAAGAATAGCTGTAGGATCTTTTAAGCACTTACTATGTGCTAAGCACCAGAGACGAAGGTGAAATCGAGAAACAGCGTGGCTTAGTGGAAAGAGTACGGACTTGGGAGTCAGAGGTCATGTGTTCTAATCCTGGCACTGCCACTTGTCAGCTGCATGACATTGGGCAAGTCACTTCACTTCTCTGTGCCTCAGTTACCTCTTCTGCAAAATGAGGATTGACAGTGAGCCCCACGTGGGACACCTTGCTTACCTTGTGTCTACCCCAGCACTTAGAGCAGTGCTTGGCACATAGTAAGCGCTTAACAAATACCATCATTATTGATGTTATTACCTATTCCCTGCCAGTACAGTACAGTGCTCTGCACACAGAAAGTGTTTAATATATACAAAGATGCATACATTAGATAGATGCATGCAGGTTCTCCTAACTGCCACCCACATCTGGTCCACCTCCTACCCCTTACTCATGCTATTCGTTGGCCTTTCCCTCCACATATAAATCTTCCAGAACCCAGTCCCAAGCCATCTTCAAAGTTCTCCTCAAATCCCGCATCCTCAAAAAAGTCTTTGCCAATGAATTCCCAATATCCCAAGTCATAGCTGCTCAACAGCCACCTAGTTTCTGAAGGAAACGTTGGGAAGAAGAGGGGAAGATTGGGGATATTAATTAATCCATCCATTAATCAATTGCATTTATTGGATCTTATTGTGTCCAGAACACTATAGTAAGTACTTGGAAGAATACAGTACAATGGAGTTGGTAAACATGATATCTCCCACAATTAAAGTGGGGAGAGTAATTGTCTGGCAGACTTGAGGAGGGAGGGCAGTCCAGGCCAGAGGTAGGATATGGGCCAGGGGTTGGCAGCGAAACAGCTGAGATGGAGGCACAGTGAAAAGGTTCGCACCAGAGGAGCGAAATCTGCAGGCTGGATTGCAAGAGGAGAGAAGCGAGGTGAGGTAGGAGGGAGCAAGGTGACGGAGAGCTTTAAAGCCAATGGTGAGGAGGTTTTGTTTGATACAGAGGGGCTTTCCTGCCCACAGCGAGCTGACAGTCTAGAGCGGAAAAGGATGTTATATAAATTAATAAGCTGTAGATATGTAGAAAAGGATTGTAAGGCCCAGGATGGAGTGAATAAATCAGTACTGTGCTCATAATAGTAATATAATAATTATGGTATTTGTAAGTGCTTACTATGTGTCAAGCACCAGGTAGATACAAGGTAGTCGGGTAGTCCCACTTGAGGCTCAGTCTTAATCCCCATTTTACAGATGAGGTAAATGAAACACAGAGAAGTTCACTGGATTGCCCAAGGTCACACCGCAGACAGTGGCAGAGCCCAGATTAGAAACCATGTCCTCTGACTCCCAAGCCCATGCTCTTTCCATTGAGCAACACTGCTAATTATTTGAGGGTAGGGATCCCCTTGTAGTCTGTGAGCCCGTTGTTGGGTAGGGACCAACTTTATATGTTGCCGATTTGTATTTCTCAAGTGCTTAGTACAGTGCTCTGCACACAGTAAGCACTCAATAAATACGATTGAATAAATGAATGGATGAATGAATCATGTCTACCAACCCCATTGGACTTTCCCAAGAGCTTTGTACAGTGGTGCGCACACAATAGAATCAATAGAATCAAATCAATAGAATAAAAATCTCCAGTGGTTGCCTATCATCCTTAGTCGGAAGCAAAAACTCCTCTCTCTCGGCTTCAAAGCTCTCCATCCCCTCACCCCCTCCTACCTCACCTTTCTTCTCTCCTTCTACAGCCCAACCCACACATTATGCACCTCTGCCACTAACCTGCTCAGTGTGCTTCCTTCTTGCCTGTCCAGGATTAGGCCCCTGGCCCACCTCCTACCTCTGGCCTGGAATGCCCTCCCTCCTCACATCTGCCAAACTAGCTCACATCCCCGCTTCAAAGCCTTACTGAGAGCTCACCTCCTCCAGGAGGCCTTCCTAGACTGAGCCCTCCTTTTCCTCTGCTCCTCCTCCTCTCCCCATCACACCTAGTCCCTGCCTTTGCTCTACCCCTCTTCCTACCCTACGGCACTGGTGTACCTATATGTTATTGTATTTATTTTATTAATGAGATGTATATATCTATAATTCTATTTATTTATTTTGATGCTATTCATGCCTGTCTCCTTGTTTTGTTTTGTTTTCTCTCTCCCCCCTTTGAGAGTGTGAGCCCATGTTGTGGGGTAGGGATTATCTCTATCAGTTGCCAAATTGTACTTTCCAAGCTCTTAACACAGTGCTCTTCACACAGTCAACAGTAAATTTCTTGAGGGCAGGGATCATGTCTACTAGCCCTACTGTATTCCCTCAGACACTTAATAAAGTGCTATGCTCACAGTAACTACCAATGATTTAATGACTGATTGATTTCAGTGCCTGGCATTGAGTAAGCTCTTAATAAATACCACAATTATTAGTATTACTACTTTACATGCATTACAGCGACGATGGTTCTTTTTCACAGCTCAGTGTGGTCCATCCTTTAGAGCCCCATGATCTGGTCTCCCCACTAGTTTGGCCTAAACGTTTCCTCTGCAGGCAACTGTGCCTCACTCTCCGGCCATAGTAGATGTCGGTCCAGCCTGTGACAGGCATGAAGGAGAGAGAGCAAAGATCACGGAATCCTAGAGAAATGCTCAATCCCGTTATCCACCCGATTCCTCTTCCGTCAGTCAGTCAGTCAGTCAGTCAGCCAGTCAATCGTATTTATTGAAGGCTTACTGTGTGCAAAACACTGTACCAAGCGCTTGGAAGGGTACACCAAAACAACAGACACGTTCCTTACCCCGAACAGGCTTATAGTACAGAAGAGGGAAACAAATATTAATATGAATAAACGAATTGCATATAATAATTATTATTAAGTGCCATCGAGTCATTTCCGATTCACAGAGATTCCATGGATAGAAGACTCCATGGATAGATTCTTTCTAGAGCATCCTGCCCTCTGCCATAATCTGCTCCTTTCCTAATGTTTCTTCCGTTATTGTTGTAACGGCCTCTATGCATCTAGCTGCCAGCCTGCTTCTTCCACATTTTCTCTGGAATTTTCCGAGCATACGTGTCTTCTCCAGATAATTGGTCCTCCCGATTATGTGTCCAAAATATATTAATTTATCTGAGTCGAGTCATTTGGACTTCCAAAGACCACTTTGGTTTATGTTGCTCCAAAATCCATTTGTTTGTCTTTAGAATGGTAGTAATGATGGTATCTGTTAAACACTTACTACATGCCAAGCACTGTGCTAAACACTGGGGTGGAGACAACCAATCCTTCATCCCAAGTGGGGCTCACAGTCTCAATACAAATTTCACGGATGAGGTAACTGAGGCACAGAGCAGTTAAGTGACTTGCCCAAGGTGACAGATGGAGGAGCCAGGATAAGAACTCATTACCTTATGGTTCTCAGGCCCATCCTCTATACACTATGCCATGTTGCGTAAGTGCTATGGGGCTGAGAGTGGGGTGAACAAATCAGTCCTGAACCCACTACACAGTAGACTGCAAGTTTCTTGAGGGCATGGATCATGCCTACCAAGTCCACTGGACTTGGCCATCACATTACAGTGGGGAGACCAATAAATGGAATCAGATAGGGTTCAGACAAGGGCCTGATCACATTGAACCAACTCTAAAATTAATGATAATCATGATGATATTAATAATAAGAGCATGAATTTAACTCCTTCTATATTCCAATCACTGTACTAAGTGCTCAGCTGTACTGTACTAAGTGCTAGGGCAGATACAAGATAACCTAGTCCCAGATGGGTCTCACAGTCTAGGAAGGAGGGCCAACAGATATTGAATCCCCCTTGTGCAGTTGAGGGAATTGAGGCACAGAGGAGTGAGGAGACTTGCCCAGGGACACTCAGTGGGCAAGTGGTGGGATCAGGATGAGAACACAGGTCCTTCTGACTCCCAGGATAGGTGTCTGCACTCAGCCAGATGGAATCGCATTGAGGCCTGGATCCAGTGGAACTGAGTTGACAAAGACCTGGCGATTCCCAGAATAAGTCGGTGCCATTTTAATGAGAAACAGGTATTCTGAGGGACTATGTGAGAGTGGAGTCAAAGATAAACGGATATTGAACCCACCCTTCAATATTAATCACTCCATCAATCAATGTCATTTGTTAAGTGCTTATTGTATGCAGAGTACTTAACTTGGGTGAGTACCATACAACAGAATCGGTTAAGACGTTCCCTGTGAACGTTGAGCTTACAGTTCATAAGGGGAGACAGACATTACAATAATGAAGTTATGGATAAGCCATCAGAAAGTACAAATCTGGGCACATTTCTTTTTGTCCTCCAGGCAAAATGATGAATGGCACAGGTTCAAAAGGTTTTGTACTGTTAGTTAGTGCTCAGCTCCGCAACGTTGCCAAAATCAGCCCTTTCCTCTCCATCCAAACCGCTACCCTGCTCGTTCAAGCTCTCATCCTATCCCGTCTGGACTACTGCCTCAGCCTCCTCTCTGATCTCCCATCCTCGTGTCTCTCCCCACTTCAATCCATACTTCATGCCGCTGCCCGGATTGTCTTTGTCAAGAAACGCTCTGGACATGTTACTCTCCTCCTCAAAAATCTCCAGTGGCTACCAATC
This sequence comes from Tachyglossus aculeatus, assembly GCF_015852505.1. Lineage (NCBI taxonomy): Eukaryota > Metazoa > Chordata > Mammalia > Monotremata > Tachyglossidae > Tachyglossus > Tachyglossus aculeatus. The sequence goes on along the minus strand of NW_024044831.1, from coordinate 5,770,117 downwards.
AATCTGCGCATCAGGCAGAAACTCCTCACCCTCGGCTTCAAGGCTATCCATCACCTCACCCCTTCCTACCTCACCTCCCTTCTCTCCTTCTACAGCTCAGCCCGCACCCTCCACTCCTCTGCCGCTAATCTCCTCACTGTGCCTCATCCTCGCCAGTCCCGCCATCGACCCCCGGCCCACGTCACCCCCCTGGCCTGGAATGCCCTCCCTCCCATCATCCGCCAAGCTAGCTCTCTTCCTCCCTTCAAGGCCCTACTGAGGGCTCACCTCCTTCAGGAGGCCTTCCCAGACTGAGCCCCCTCCTTCATCTCCCCCTCTTCCCCCTCTCCATCCCCCGTTTTACCTCCTTCCCTTCCCCACAGCACCTGTATATATGCATATATGTTTGTACATATTTATTACTCTATTTATTTATTTTACTTGTACATATATATTCTATTTATTTTATTTTGTTAATATGTTTGGTTTTGCTCTCTGTCTCCTCCTTCTAGTCTGTGAGGCCACTGTTGGGTAGGGACTGTCTCTATATGTTGCCAACTTGTACTTCCCAAGTGCTTAGTACAGTGCTCTGCACACAGTAAGTGCTCAATAAATGCTATTGATTGATTGATTACTACTGCTACTACTACTAGTACTACTACTACTACTGCTACTATGACAACTATCTATCAATTAAATTTATTGAACACTTATTGTGGGCAGACCACTATAAAAAGAGCTTGGGAGAGTACAATCCAACATATATGGCAGACACATTTCCTGCCAACAAGGAGCTAAAGTCTAGAGAAGATAGACAATATAAGAATAAATTATGGTTTTGTACTTAAGTACTGTGAGGCTGTGGGTTTGGTGAATATCAAGTGCTATGACTAATACTTTTACTGTTACCTCGGCCTTCTGCTCCTTCTCCTCCTCGTCCCTCTTCTCCATCTTCTCTTCCTGTTCTCTTCCTTCTCCTCCTGCTTCTCTTCCTTCTTCTTCCCCTTTTTCGCCTCCTCCACCTTCTTCTTTTCCTCTACTCTTACTCTTCTTCATCCTGGTTCTCCTTCTCCCTCTTCTTTTTGTTTCTTCTCTGCCTCCTCCTACTCCTCTTCCTCCTCCTCCTCCTCCTCCTCCTCCTCCTCCTCTTTCTCCTCATCCTCCTTCTCTTCCTCCTCCTTCACAGGCTGAATATTTTGCCAATATCACTTCTTGTGGAAAAAAGAAAGAAAATTTAAGATATTCGGAGTGCCCAAAGGAAGGAGAATTAGGATGCAAGGTTCCAGAGCCATCTCACTGTATTCCACTGCTAGTACTAGCCATGGTAATAATAATAATAATAATAATAATAATAATAATAATTATTATTATTATTATTATAATGCTATTTGCTAGGTGCTTACTATGTGCCGAGAACTATTCTAAGCCCAGTAATAATTATGGGATCTGGTTAGCGCTTACTATGAACCAGGCACTGTAGAAAGCACTGGGTTGGCTACAAGCAAATCAGATTGGACACAGTCCTTGTCCCAACTGGGGCTCCCAGACTTATTTCTCGTTTTAAAGATAAGGTAACAGAGGCACAGAGAAGTGAAGTGACTTGACTAAGGTCACACAGCAAACAAGTGATGGAGCTGGAATTAGAACCTTCTGATTCCCAGGCGTGGGCTCTATCACTATGCCATGCTGCTTCCAGTAGAAGTTATACTAGCAGTAGCAGGACCTGCAGTAGTAATCAGAGCAGCAGTAGTAGCAGCAGGGGTAGTATGAGTAGTAGCATTGATTCATTTATTCAATCGTATTTATTCAGCACTTTTTGTGCAAAGCACTGTACTAAGCGCTTGGAAAGTACAATTCAGCAACAAACAAAGATAATCCCTGACTACAAGAGGCTCACAGTCTAGAAGGGGGGAGACAAGCATCACAACAAGTAAACTGGCAGTGATAGAACCAATATAAATAGAATTATAGATAAATACACATGATTCATATACATAATTACGGTTAAAATTCTGGCATTTGTTAAGTGCTTGCTATGTGCCAAGCACTGTGATAAGCGCTGGGTTGATAATAATCATAATAATAATGGCATTTATTACGCGCTTACTATGTGCAAACCACTGTTCTAAGCGCTGGGGGGATGCAAGTTGATCAGGATGTCCCACGTGGGGCTCACAGTCTTAATCCCCATTTTATAGATGAGGGAACTGAGGTCCAGAGAAGTTCAGTGACTTACCCAAAGTCGCACAGCTGACAAGTGGTGGAGCCGGGATTTCAACCTATGACCTCTGATTCCAAAGCCCGGGCTCTTTCCACTGAGCAATGCTGCTTTTCATGATACAAGGTAATTAGTTTGTCCCACGTGGGGCTCACAGTCTTCATCCCCATTTTACAGATGATGTAACTGAGGCCCAGAGAAGTTAAGTAACTGGCCCAAAGTCACACAGCTGAGAAGCAGTGGAGCCGGGATTAGAGCCCATGACCTCTGACTCCCAAGTCCCTGCTCTTTCAGCTAAGCCACGCTGCTTCTGTAATCTTGAAGATTAGAGATAATGTGATAATCTTTAATGTAAAAGGGAACCCGATATTATTGTAAAGCAGCACTCCTTAAAGGATAGAGCCCGGCCCTGGCAACCAGATGGACTGGGATTTGAATCCCAGCTCCGCCAGTTGTCTAGAGAATCAGCATGGCTCAGTGGAAAAGAGCCCGGGCTTTGGAGTCAGAGGTCATGGGTTCAAGTCCCGGCCCCTCCAATTGTCAGCTGTGTGACTTTGGGTAAGTCACTTAACTTCTCTGTGCCTCAGTTACCTCATCGGTAAAATGGGGTTTAAGACTGTGAGCTCCCCGTGGGACACCCTGATCACCTTGTAACCTCCCCAGCGCTTAGAACAGTGCTTTGCACATAGTAAGCGCTTAACAAATGCTATTATTATTATCATTATTATTATTATTACCGTGTGGCCTTTAGTAAGTCATTTAGCTTCTCCATTAAAATAATGGAGTTATGGAGAAGCCAACAGCAAGTACACATCTGGGCACATTACTGTTTCACCTCCAGGTGAAATGATGAATGGCACACCTGCAAAAGGCTTTGGAAATGAAGAAAGGGCTAGAGAAATTTAAAACCTGAACAGTCCTTTAGGCAGCCCGCTCCTGTGATCCAGACAAGCACTCTGCGTACACCACTGGATGCTTGATTGAGTACCACATGGTGTAGTGGATAGAGCACGGGTATTGGAGTCAGAAGGTCATGGGTTCTAATCCCTGTTCTGCCACTGGTCTGCTGTATGACCTTGGGCGAGTCACTTCACTTCTTTGGGCCTCAGTTACCTCATCTGTATAGCGGGGATTAAGATTGTGAGCCCGACATGGGACAGACACTGTGTCGAACTGGATTTGTTCGTATCCTCCCCAGAGCTCAGTACACTGACTATAGGCTTAGTGGATAACGCATGGGCCTGGTATCCACCCCAGTGCTTAGTTCAGTGCCTAGCACATAGTAAACACTTAACAAATACCACAATTATCATTATTATTATTACCGCTACTACTAACATTACTCCTGCTAGTACTGTTACTGCTATGGCTACCCCTATTACTAGTACTATTACTACTACTACTACTACTACTACTACTACTACTACTACTACTACTACTGCTACTACTGCTACTGCTACTACTATGACAACTATCAATCAAGTTTATTGAACACTTATTGGGTGTAGACCACTGTAAAAAGAGCTTGGGAGAGTACCATCCCACAGAGTTGGTAGACACATTTCCTGCCAACAAGGAGCTTAAAGTCTAGAGAAGATAGACAATATAACTTAATAAATGATGGTTTTGTACATAAGTGCTGTGAGGCTGGGAGTGGGGTGAATATCAAGTGCTACTATTAATACTTTTACCATTACCACTGCCTTCTGTTCCTTCTCCTCCTCCTCCCTCTTCTCCATCTTCTCTTCCTGTTCTTTTCCTTCTCCACTTCCTCTCCTCCTTCTCCTCATTCATTCATTCAATCGTATTTATTGAGCGCTTAATGTGTGCAGTGCACTGTACTAAGCGATTGGGAAGTACAAGTTGGCAGCATATAGAGGTGGTCCCTACGCAACAGTGGGCTCACAGTCTAGAATGCGTTGCAGGGCCATTTCACCCTATCCAACTACTAGTAGTAGCTATGGTAATAATAATAATAATAATACTAATGCTATTTGCAAAGTGTTTTCTATGTGCCAAGCACTGTTCTATGCCCAGTAGTAATTATGGTATCTGGTTAGTGCTTAGTATGTGCCAGGCACTGTAGAAAGCACTGGCGTGGCTACAAGCAAATCAGGTTGGACACAGTCCATGTCCCAAGTGGGGCTCACAGATTTATTCCTCGTTTTACAGATGAGGTAACTGAGGCACAGAGAAGTGAAGTGACTTGACTACGGTCACACGGCAAACAAGTGGTGGGGCTGGAATTAGAACAAATGGCTTTCTGATTCCCAGGCCTGTGGTCTATCACTATGCCATGCTGCTTCCAGTAGAAGTTGTAATAGCAGTAGTAGGAGCTGCAGTAGTAATCGGAGCAGCAATACTAGCAGCAGGGGTAGTATGAGTAGTAGCATTCATTCATTTATTCAATCGTATTTATTCAGCGTTTATTGAGTGCAGAGCACTGTACTAAGCGCTTGGAAAGTACAATTCAGCAACAGAGACAATCCCTGCCCACAATAGACGCACAGTCTAGAAGGGGGGAGACAGGCATCACAACAAGTAAACTGGCATCGATAGCACCAATATAAATAGAATTATTGATGAATACACATCATTAATATACATAATTACGGTTACAATTGTGGCATTTATTGAGCACTTGCTATGTGCCAAGCACTGTTCTAAGCGCTGGGGGAGATACAAGGTAATTAGGTTGTCCCACGTGGGGCTCACAGTCTTCTTCCCCGTTTTACAGGTGAGGTAACTGAGGCCAAGAGAAGTTAAGTAACTTGCCCAGGGTCACACATCTGACAAGCGGTGGAGCCAGAATTAGAACCCATGACAGCTGACTCCCAAATCCCTGCTCTTTCACCTAAACCACGCTGCTTCTCTAATCTTAAAGATTTCGTCTGAGAGGTCGTAGTTCAAAATGGGATGATCCTTCATAGAATAGTGAACCCCATATAATTGAAAAGCAGCCCGGCTTAGTGGATACAGCCCAGGCCTGGCAGCCAGATTGACTGAGATTCTAATCCCGGCTCTGCCAGTGGTCTACCGTGTGGCCTTAAGCAAGTCACTTAACTTCTCTGTGCCTCAGTAACTTCAGTTATAAATTGGGATTAAGATTCTGGCCCTCATGTTGGACGGGGACTGTGTCCACCACGATTTGCCTGTATCTATCGCTGTTCTAAGAGCAGTGCCAGACACGTAGTAAGCATTTAACAAATGCCACAATTATTATTGTTATTATTATTATTATGAGAAGCAGCGTGGCTCAGTGGAAAGAGCCCGGGCTTTGGAGTCAGAGGTTCAAATCCCGGCTCTGCCACGTGTCTGCTTTGTGACTTTGGGCAGGTCACTTAACTTCTCTGTGCTTCAGTTCCCTCATCTGTAAAATGGGCATTAAGACTGCAAGTTTCTTGAGGGCAGGGGTAATGTCTACCAAGTCCACTGGACCTGGCCATCACATTACAATGGGAAGACCAATAAATGGAATCGGATAGGGTTCAGACAAGGGCCTGATCACATGGAACCAACTCTAAAATTAATGATAATCCTGGTGATTAATAATAATGGCATTTGTTAAGCTCCTTCTATATTCCAAGCACTGTACTAAGTGCTCTACTGTACTGTACTAAGTGCTAAGGCAGATACAAGATAACCAGATCCCACATGGGTCTCACAGTCGAAGAGGGAGGGCCAACTGATGTTGAATCCCCATTGTGCAGTTGAGAGAATTGAGGCACAGAAGTGTGAAGAGACTTGCCCAAGGTCACTCAGAGGGCAGGTGGTGGGATCAGGATGAGAACACAGGTCCCTCTGACTCCCAGGCCAGGGCAGTCTGCACTCAGCCAGATGGAACCCCACTGAGACCTAGATCCAGTGGCACTGAGTTTACAGAGTTTACAAGCAAAAGCAGTGCTTGACACAAAGTCAGCACTGAACAAATTCCATGAAAAAAATATAAAGTCAGGGCTTTAATAATGATGACAATTATTCAACCCTTACTCTGTGCCCAAGCACACTGAGGCCTAAGTAAGCACTGGGGTGGATACAAGATCATTTGATCAGACTCAATCCTTGTCCCACATGGAGTTCCTCATCTAAGAGGGAGGGAGAGTAGGGATCTTATCCCCATTGTCAGATGAGGATATGAGGCACAGAGAGGTTAAGTGACTTGCCCATGGTCCCCCAGCAAGCTAGTTGTAGAGCTGGGACTAGAACCCACGGACTAGAATCTGAGACCTGTGCACTTTTCGTCAGGTTGCTATGGGGCACCTGAGAGAGGGTGCCCTTCTGGATCCCTGAGACATTACTGAAAGATAGCAAAACGTCCAACCCCTGACTCTTTGCCTTTGGTACAGGATTTGTTATATGCTTACCATGTGCCAGGTCTGGTACTAAGTTCTGGGGTAGATATAAGAGAATCAGGTTGGACACACATTGAGCTCACAGTCTTCATCCCTATTTTACAGATGAGGCAACTGAGGCACAGAGAATTTAAGTGAAATGCCCAGGTCATACAACAGACAGGATTTGTTATCCAAGCCCTTCTGACTCATGGGCCCAGGTTCTTTCCACTAGGCCCATGTTGCTTTAGAGTAGAGATAACCTATTTACATCATTATATCATTTGTAAAATCCTGAAATTAACTTTCTCTCTTGGCTGGCCCATGACTAGTCAATCATTCAGGCAATCCATTGAGCGTTTACTGTGTGCCGATCTCAGCTAAATACTTCAAATCCTGAAGTGATTTCTTGCCTTTTCCATCTAATCTGTTGAAGAGCTTAGTTCATCCTCCCCTCTAGACGGATAAACTCCTTGTGGGAAAGGAACATAGCTACCAATTCTGGTGCATTGTCCTCTCCCAAAGGCTTTGTCCAGTGCTCTGCAAACAGCTCACAAAAAAAAATACCACTGATGGATTTGATTTTTTTCACCTTTTCCTGTACTTAGCATAGTGCTTGGCACCAGGTTAGTTACTTAATAAATGCCACAATAAAATGAGCTCACCAAATGGGAGGTGAACTAATCATTAACAAGGTCGCCTTGTTTGGTAACAACGCATTAGGAATTTGCATTCTTGATCTATACTATGGGCACATACAAATGCAATCCATAAACTAATTTTCAGCTATCACTCGCATTACTAATTCACCTTCTTTACATGCTGCTTCCATTTGGTCCAAAGATTATGTGCAGATCCAGCAAGTGGGATTAAATGCTGTGCTGTCAAAAGAGCACTGATAAACTGCATAAGGTTGTCGAATAGCCTGAAGGTGGAAAAACTGCTGCAGAATGTTTCCAGAGGGTAAGGCAAACAGTACGTTGAAGGTTGACATGTAAGCTTCAATTTAGGTCTTTCCTCAGGAAGAATTTCCCATAACACTCTGGCCCATAGTTCCTTGTCAGAGAGACTGTGACCCTCTTCCACCGAGACGGCAGACCCGATGAGGATGGCCAGAAATAGACCTTGAGGAAGCATCTTTCCCCTCGGTGGGAAAGAAAAAAAAAGAAACAAAATAATCACTACTTAACTGAAAGCTGATGAGTCCAGAAAATAAGAAAGGGATCCAGCACAATTGCCCCTTCGAATTCAAAATGATTTGCCCTAGCTAGGCACAGCTACAATCATGAGTGCCAATAAAGCTATAACTTCGTGACCAGTGTGACATCAGCGAGGTTGCTTCCCGTCCAGAATAGCTCTGGCTGGAACATGAGTTTTCCAGATATTCTTAGAGGATAGAATTAAAAATAAAAGATGTCACCCAAGCTCTTATACTTATCATAATCATGATTATTGTTGGTATTTGTAGCATTTCTACATTATAAATATATATGTATATTATGTATTGTATGTATTTATAACATATTTTTACAATATATTGTTTCTATTGTACAGTTAATTTTTATAAGTATTAATAATAATGATAACATTCATAACAATTACAATATGGTTCTTGTACTTGTTAAGTACTTGCTAATGGCGCTGGGCACTACGTTAAGTGGTGAGGCTGTTACAATATAGTAAGATCAGACACTGTTTTTGTTCCACATAGTTTAAAAGGGAGAGAATGGAGGTATTTAAACTACATTTTACAGGTCGGGAATTTGAGGCACAGAGAAGCTAAACGACTAAATGATGGGGACCCGCCATCACACCGCGTGGCCCCCGCTGCTCCCGGAAAGCTCCCCTCCTCCACGCGCCCCCATAGACGCCCCCTGCTTCCACCCCCCCCGCACTTAAGCGACCTCCTTAAAGTGCCCCCCATCCCCCTCCTTCCCGGTCCGGTCCTGACTTACTCTCCACCCCCACACCCCAGGTAAAAGGCCCTTGTTAGCACCATGTTATATTAACGATAACCTCATTCGCATCTACTCAGCCCTCCCATTCTAGTTGGCTGTTCGCTCCTCTCCCCAGGTATCTCTGCTCTCTGACCCCCTTAACAGGCCCACCCTACTCCAGCACATAGTAGTTTGTATGTGCTCTCTGTGACATCATTATCTGCCAATTTTATTATTGCCATAGCATATTGATTGCTTAACTATACCCTGTGATGCCATCGCCTACTTATATAATTACTACTGTTTTATTGCTTCTGCATCTCAATTGTTAACCTCCCACCGTAGTGTCACTCGCCCCGCTGAACTCACCATGACCTTTCAATTCCCTTGCTCCCAACTGCCATTCCCATTCCTCACCTTCCCCTTCCCCTCTCCCACCCAGCTTTTTCCTTCCCTCTCCCCCACCAAGACCACTCCCCCTCAGCCCCTAACAAGGATTCCTCTGTACCAGCGCCAGTCCTCCGCTCCTCCCTCCCAGCCCCCTCCCTCCCCTTCTCCCCACCCCCACCCCATCCCAGTTCTCCTCTCCCATCGCCACCCCCCTTCCCACTCTCCCCGCCCAGGCCCCCGCCAACTCATCCCAATCCAAACCCTCCCCACCCCTCGCACCCTTCCCCCTCCCTCCCCACCCTCGACAGATGCTGCCAAGTGTGGCCTCTGGAACCCCCGCTCCGTTTTAAGTAAGATCCCTTTCATCCTGGGCCTTTTCCTTTCCAGTTCTCTACTCCTCCTCGCCCTAATTGAAACATGGCTGTCGCCAGACGACACGGTCTCTTCTGCTGCTCTCTGCAGTGCAGGCCTCTTCTTCTCCCACTCCCCCAGACTCACCGGAAAAGGAGGAGGTGTCGGTTTCCTTCTCGGCCCCCAATGTCGCTTTCGCACTATCCCTCCTCCCCCTTCCCTTTCCTTCCCTTCCTTCGAAGCCCACATTATTCGCCTCTACCACCCCCTCCAGATTCTTGTAGCCGTCATCTACCGCCCTCCCGGCCCCACTTCCAACTTCTTTAACGACTTTGACCCCTTCCTCACCTTCCTTCTCTCCTTCTCCATGCCCGCTCTGATCCTCGGAGACTTCAATATCCACATGGATATCCCTGACGACTCCTCTGCCGCCCGCCTTCTATCTCTCCTTGACGCTGCCAACCTCTTCCTCCACCCCACCTCACCCACTCACCAACTTGGTCATACCCTCGACCTCATCATCTCCTATCGCTGCACTGTGTCCACCCTCACCAACTCTGAAATCCCTGTCTCTGATCATAATCTTCTCACCTGCCTCCTCGCTGACACTGCTTTCCCCTGTAAATCCGTATTACTCCCTCACAGAGATCTCCGCTCTCTGGACCCCACCCATCTTTCGGAGCGCCTCACACCCCACCTCGCTGCCCTCTCCTCTCTACCCAGTCTTGATGATCAGATTACTACTCTCAACTCTACCCCCTCTACTCAGCTAGACTCACTCGCTCCCCTTTCCCTTCGACGCTCTCGTACCACTTACCCACAGTCATGGATCACAGCCACTGTCCGCCTCCTTCGCTCTTACGTTCGAGCTGCCGAACGCTGCTGGCGAAAGTCTAAACACCATGCCAACCTCGTTCACTACAAGTTTATCCTTTCCTGCCTTAACTCAGCCCTCTCCTCTGGCAGACAAAACTATTTCTCCTCCCTTATTGACACTGATGCCCATCGACCCCGCCAGCTCTTCCGTACATTCAATTCCCTTCTCAGGCCCCCGGTTCCTCCCCCTCCTCCTTCCCTCACCCGCAACGATCTGGCCTCCTACTTCATTAACAAAATTAAATCCATCAGGTCCGACCTCCGCAAAGTCACTTCCCCCCCTTCTCCAACCCCCGGGTCTCAACACTCTCTGCTACTCTCCCATCCTTCCCAGCAGTATCTTCAGAGGAGCTCGCCTCCCTCCTCTCAAGTGCTACTCCGGCCACCTGTGCTTCTGACCCCATTCCCTCTCATCTCATGAAATCTCTCGCTCCATCCCTTCTTCCCTACTTAACTTCCATCTTCAACTGCTCACTCTCCACTGGTTCCTTCCCCTCTGCCTTCAAACATGCCCATGTCTCTCACATCCGAAAAAAACCCTGTCTTGACCCCCCCTCATCTTCTTGTTATCGCCCCATATCCCTCCTTCCATTCCTTTCCAAACTCCTTGAACGAGTTGTCTACACACGCTGCCTCGAATTCCTCAACAACAACACTCTCCTCCACCCCCTCCAGTCGGGCTTCCTTCCCCTACATTCCACGGAAACTGCCCTCTCAAAGGTCACCAATGACCTCCTGCATGCAAAATCCAACGGCTCATACTCTATACTAATCCTCTTCGACCTCTCAGCTGCCTTCGACACTGTGGACCACCCCCTTCTCAACACGCTATCTGACCTTGGCTTCACAGACTCCGTCCTCTCCTGGTTCTCCTCTTATCTCTCCGGTCGTTCATTCTCAGTCTCTTTTGCAGGCTCCTCCTCCACCTCCCATCCCCTTACTCTGGGGGTTCCCCAAGGTTCAGTGCTTGGTCCCCTTCTGTTCTCGATCTACACGCACTCCCTTGGTGACCTCATTCGCTCACACGGCTTCAACTATCATCTCTACGCTGATGACACCCAGATCTACATCTCTGCCCCTGCTCTCTCCCCCTCTGTCCAGGCTCGCATCTCCTCCTGCCTTCAGGACATCTCCATCTGGATGTCTGCCTGCCACCTAAAACTCAACATGTCCAAGAATGAACTCCTTGTCTTCCCTCCCAAACCCTGCCCTCTCCCTGACTTTCCCATCTCTGTTGACGGCACTACCATCCTTCCCGTCTCGCAAGCCGGCAACCTTGGTGTCATACTCGACTCCGTTCTCTCGTTCACCCCTCACATCCAAGCCGTCACCAAAACCTGCCGGTCTCAGCTCCGCAACATTGCCAAGATCCGCCCTTTCCTCTCCATCCATACCGCTACTCTTCTCATTCAAGCTCTCATCATATCCCGTCTGGACTACTGCATCAGCCTTCTCTCTGATCTCCCATCCTCGTGTCTCTCCCCACTTCAATCCATACTTCATGCTGCTGCTCGGATTATCTTTGTCCAGAAACGCTCTGGGCATGTCACTCCCCTCCTGAAAAATCTCCAGTGGCTACCAATCAATCTGCGCATCAGGCAGAAACTCCTCACCCTGGGCTTCAAGGCTCTCCATCACCTCGCCCCCTCCTACCTCACCTCCCTTCTCTCCTTCTACAGCCCACCCCGCACCCTCCGCTCCTCTGCCGCTAATCTCCTCACCGTACCTCGTTCTTGCCTGTCCCGCCATCGACCCCCGGCCCACGTCATCCCCCGGGCCTGGAATGCCTCCCTCTGCACAATCGCCAAGCTAGCTCTCTTCCTCCCTTCAAGGCCCTACTGAGAGCTCACCTCCTCCAGGAGGCCTTCCCAGACTGAGCCCCTTCCTTTCCCCCTCGTCCCCCTCTCCATCCCCTCATCTTACCTCCTTCCCTTCCCCACAGCAACTGTATATATGTATATATATTTGTGCATATTTGTTACTCTATTTATTTATTTATTTTGCTTGTACATATCTATTCTATTTATTTTATTTTCTTAGTATGTTTGGTTTTGTTCTCTGTCTCCCCCTTTTAGACTGTGAGCCCACTGTTGGGTAGGGACTGTCTCTATATGTTGCCAACTTGTACTTCCCAAGCGCTTAGTACAGTGCTCTGCTCACAGTAAGCGCTCAATAAATACGATTGATGACGATGATGGTGATGATGATGATACCCAAAGTCAATTGGCAGAGCCTGGATTGAAGCTCCTACCTTCTGCCCCCCAGATCTAGGCTCTTTCCAGTAGACTCTGCTTCTTCCCACAGCCTTGGGTACCTTAAAAATACTGTTTTAATTGAAAACTGTTTTGTGACTTTCTTACAAATGGAAAAAAATATGACATGATTAGTCCTAATAGTACCTCTGATTTTACCTACCAAAATAGTATATTTTGATGGTCCCCACATTTTACTTGTAAGATGTTTTAGAATACCGGAGCACAGCGGGTTGTCTGCCTTCCTGTCTTGCCTGGTGTTGTGAGGTGATTTTTTTTCTGGATACGGTATTTGTTAAGCATGTACAATGTGCCAGGTACTGTATTAAATGCTAGATTAGTTACAGTGTAATCAGGTTGAACACAGTGCACTGTCCCACATGGGGCTCACAGTGTTAATCTCTATTTTACAAATGCGGGACCCTCTGCACAGATATGTTCAGTTACCCCAGGTCCCACAGAAGGCAGGTGGCTGAGCTGGGGTTAGAACCTAGGTGCTTCTGACTCCCATATCCATGCTCTATCCCCTAGGCCACACTGCTTGTCTCAGGCCACACTGTTTGTAGATGATCCCGGTGAAAGTGTTCTAGAAGCTGGCTAAAGTGGTTTTGCTAAATCTTATAAATCCAGATTTTCCAGCAGGAGAGAACATTGGATATTGTTGGATGCTAAAAGGGATTATTTTGGTCGGCGGGGGGGATTTCCTGGGGTTTCTTCCCTGTAGCTGCAATGCTTTTTCAGTCCTTCTGTCACGTCTCATGGATTGGCAGCCATGTTCTGAGCAGACCATAGTAAATTGGTTTGTTCCTTAGGGGTTAGGAAAGAGGTGTGTGTGTGTGTGTGTGCGTGGGGTGGGGGGGGGGAGGTATGATTCTGTGACTCAGATGAGTCCTTTGTGTCCCTTTCCTGCCCTTCCACAGAAGAAGGACCCAGCTCCTCACCATACTATCCTCCACAGGGAAAATCTCAATAGCTGAGAAAAGTGAAGAATCAAGGATGATACCAAGGTGCCAAGCTCCTGGAAGCAATCTCCTCAAAGCAGTCTGCAATAGGATAACTGAATAATCTCCATGACCTTCCCTAAATGATCACCACACGTGTTGGTCAGGATGACACCTGTCATAGAGACATCATCGATATGACTATTACATATGCCTATAATCCCCGCCAAATCCAAGAAGCCACTATTTTTATGTTAAGGCAGGATCCTCTGCTTCCTCACACTCCTCTGCACATGCACCTCCTCCTGAAATAAAGGCTTTTTTTCCAAAGTCACTGAAGGACATCCAAATGGTGGGCAGAGAGCACGTGAGCTTCTAGACTGCGGAAGCCTTGAGCTCCTATAGCCTGAGCTGTTCTCCTGGCTCTGAGCCCTGGGGGCCACTTTGTTTGGTGGGCGGTGGGCTGAACGATAGCTGGCTGTTAGCAGGGTAGGGGAGAGGACTTGTTTGATTCGGTGTATCCAGCGCTGTGCTCCATAGAGCACCGCTTACTCCAGGCTCCGAGGCAACAAGGAACCACTTAATTGAGGGGCCCATAGTTGCAACGGCCCCTTTTCTGACGAATGACAAGTCCCCTCCCCACCTTCTAATCCTTATTAAAGGCACGTGTCCTCCAGGAGGCCTTACCTTTCATATCGTTCCTTCCCCCTTCTCTCTCTCCCTTCTATGGTGCCCTGATTTACTCTTACGCCTGACTCAGCCCCACAGCACTTCCGTACATAGCTGTAACTTATTTATTTAGGTTAATGTCTGTCTCCTGCTTTTTGTGGGCAAGGAATGTGTCCACAAACACACTTATGCTGTTCTATAGTACTGTCCAAAGCATTTAGTGCAGTACTCTGCACACAGTGAACACTCAATAAATGCAGTTGATTGATTGACCCCACCAGCTATTGGTCAGTGTTTCCACCCACATCAATCAATCAATTGATCAATCAATGGTATTTACTGGGCACGTACAGTGTGCAGAGCTCTGTTCTCTGCACTTGGGAAAGTGCAATAGAATAAAGTAAGAGGAGCAAGTTAGCCTAGTGAAAAGAGTACAGGCCTGAGAGTCAGAGGACCTGGATTCTAATTTGGCCTCCTCCGTGTGCCTGATGTGTGATCTTGGACAAGTCACTTAACTTCACTAGGCCTCAATTCCTCATCTGTAAAATGAAGACTCATTATCCTGGTGCTAGGTACAGTGTCTGGTACATAGTGAGCACCTAGCAAATGAAAAAAAAACAACAAAGGAACCTCAGCTAGAGTACCTAAGAGTAAGGTACTCTAAGGTAGAGTAAGAGTCAGGAACTGTGAAATAGAGTAAATAGACATCCTGCCTGCACTCAGGGAGCTTACAATTCAGCAGGGAAGATAGGCACAAAAATAATTTATTTATTAGGAGGAAAAAAAGAAAAGGGACGTTTGTTCAAAAATTAGTGCTTAAGTAATAGGGCATGTAAGAAATGTGCCTGGTACATAGTACGTGCTTAACAAATACCATAAAAAAATAAAATAAAATAAGTGCTCCGGGTAGTAGTGACTACAGGAGTTCTTAGTTGTTTCCAAAGTGCTGAAGTGGTATTTGGCTGTCTATTTGAGTGGGAGCTTGTGTGTCAGGTTTGTAAACTGTTGTACCCTTCTCCTTGGATTCTGGTAGAATCATGACTCCTCATTAATAATAATAATGATAATGACATTTATTAAGCGCTTACTATGTGCAAAGCACTGTTCTAAGCTCTGGGGAGGTTACAAGGAGATCAGACTGTCCCAGAGGGGACTCACAGTCTTAATTCCCATTTTACAGATGAGGGAACTGAGGCACAGAGAAGTTAAGTGACTTGCCCAAAGTCACACAGCTGACAATTGGCAGAGCCAGTATTCGAGCTCATGACCCCTGACTTCAAAGCCTGTGTTCTTTCCATTGAACCACTGTTTCTCATTCTATTTCAATACTCACATCCAATACTGTCAGGTTTCCCTTCCCCACAGTGTCTCTTCCTCTCCTGACAAATGGCCACCATTCCAGTTCAGGCACTTGATTTATTCCGAATAGGTTACTGCCTTCCTCACTGGTCTCCCTGCCTCCAGTCTCTCATCTCTACAATCCATACTTGCTTCTTCTGCCAGGTCATTTTTCTCATACGGTTGCCCATTCCTCTCTGCATCATGTATAAACTTTTGCCACTGGTTTTAAGGCACTCAGTCTTCTCCTACAACTGCTACTTTAGAATGTAAGCTCGTTGTTGAGAGTTTATTGTTATACTGTAATCTCCCAAGTGCTTAGTACAGTGTTCTGTACACAGTAAGTGCCCAAGAAATACGATTGACTGCCTGATTGCAAGACAACATCCTTCTCCCATCGCAACCCAGTTAGCACACATCACTCGTCTCAAGTGTAATTCTCATCTCTCTTGATGCCAACTACTTGCTAATGCTCTTCCTTCTTCCTGAACCACCCTCTGTATTCACAGCTAGCAGACCAGAGCTCTCTCCACCTTCAGCGGGGTGAGTATGGCCTTATGGATAGAGCACTGGTTTGGACGTCCGAAGGATTTAGATTCTAATCCTAGCTCTGTCACTTGTTTGCTGTTTGAGCAAGACACTTCACTTCTCCGTGCCTTAGTTCTCTTATCTGTAAAATGGGGTTTGAGAATCTTAGCTCTATGTAGGATAGGGCCTGTGTCCAAACCGATTATCTTGTATCTCCCCGAGCACTTAATAGAGTGCCTGGCACAGGGTACGTGCTTAACACATACTTTTCAAAATCAATCCACATCATTTATTGCTTTATTTAGTGCAGAAGACCACTGTCCCAAGGTCTTGGGATCTGTACAGAATAATCAATTGATTCTGTACCAAGATCGTGGGAGAGTACAACAGAGTTAATAGGCATGACCCCTGGTCTCAAAGCGTTTACAATGCAGAGGGGAGAGAAATACCAAAATAAACTACAGGTGGGAGGATCTAGTTAGGTACACACACATTGAAATTGGTTACAGGTATGAGGTGCAATTGAGTTTGAAGATACTTTGGTAAGTGCTCTGGTGAGGATGGGATTGGGTGAGTATCTAAATGTCTAAGAGGTGAGGATTCAAGTGAAGAGGTCCCCCAGTAGTTGGGGAAATTGGACAAAAAAGGAAGGATTAGTCAGGAAGGTTTCCATGGAAGAGCTGTGGTTTTTGTAAGGCCTTGGAAGTAGGAAAATAGTGGTCTGCTGGATAAATGGGGAGGGACTTCCAGGCAGCATGGAGGGTGTGAGCAAGGGGTTAGTGGGGAGAGAGATAAGAGCAAAGCCCAGCACGTAGATTGGTGTTAGAGGAGCACAAAAGTGGAAGAAGGGAGCAGTTAAGTAGGGGGCCATCACGTCTCCTCCGGGAGACCTTCCGTGATTAAACTCTCCTCACCCCACCATATTTTTGCCCATCCTTCATCACTTCTTCAACACTTAAATTCTTGAGTAATTGCTCTCCTTACCCCAGTTTCCCATATCCTTGTATTTTTTCGCATCCACATCCCTCTACTTCTAATTTGTTTTAGTGCACTTCCCCCACTAGACTGTATACTCTTTGAGGAGTGTACAGTACAGTACATGGCACGCAGTTGGCGCTTAGCAAATACCAGAATTATTGTGTCTTCTAGGATTGTGAGCCCTAATTCTCTCATATCTTCCCCAGGGCTTGGAATAGCACTTGAAATCTATTAAAGGCCTAGCAAATGCCACAGAGAGTGGATGGTCTAGTGGTCTAGTGGATACAACATAGGCCTGGGAGTCAGTACGTGATGGGTTCTAATACTGACTCTGCCACTTGTCTACTGTGTGACCTTGGGTGAGTCATTTCACTCCTCCAGGCCTCAGTTACATCTTCTGTAAAATAGGGACTGTGACTTTGAACCCCACGTGGGATATGGACTGTGTCCAACCCGATTTGCTTGGATACCCTCCAGTGCTAACTATAGTACATGGGACATAGTAAGCGCTAAACAAATCCCATCATTATTGTTATGATTACTATTAATCACAGCTCCAGCACACATCTACTCTGTGACTTTGGGCAAGTCACTTCACTTCTGTGGGCCTCCGTGACTTCATCTATAAAGTGGGGATAAGAGTGTGAGCCCCACATAGGGCAGGGACCATGTCAACGTTGCTGAACTTGTACCTGCCCCAGGTCTTAGGTCAGTGCTTGGCACAGGAGAGGATAGTAGTCTCGCTTCTACTTTTGGAGCTCTCCCCATTCCTCCTCTGGAGGTCTGGGGTGAGCCTGGAACCCCCAGGCCCCAGGCTGGGTCAATCAATCAGTGGTATTTATTGAGCATATCCTGTATGCAGAGCATTGTACTAAATACCCAGGAAAGTCCAATGGAATACGAAGGAGGGATCACTGCCCCTAAAGTGATGAATGATCAGGCTCCCAGTTTCCTGTCAGTAAGCGGTAGGAAACCTGCTCAGAAAGGCCTCTGCTGATCACTGGCCCTTCTGCCTGAGCAGTTGATTGGAGTGGGGTCAAATGGGGGGGGGGGGGGGGCAGGATGGGTTCACCTTCCTTCCATCGCTCATTTCTTCCCCATGGCTTCCCTAGCCTGGGGTTTACAGGTCTTCCCTCATTGGCTGTGGCAGCTCTGTCTGTGGCTGGGCACTTCCCTCCTTGCCCCGTCCCCATTAGTGGTTCTTAGTGTTTGAACTACGAAGACAGGGGAATATCTGGAATATCCCGTCTCCTTGGGCTTTCTGGAGTTCCTGCTGCCAGTCGATCCCTCTGAAGTATCCACGGCCATTCCCGCCTCGTGTCTGTGACTTGCAAGGTGCCCTCCAAGGGTGGCATCCTTCACCCTGTGTTGCCGGCAGCTGTCTTGGGACTTCTAGGGATGGGACGGAGGTTTCTCACTTTCCACCTTGATGATGTTGGTTTCTGATGTGCTGCACCTCTCATGCACCAAGCCCCTGGCACAGAATGACTCTTGCAAGGATTGAGTCTATGTGGTCTCTGTGCAGCAGGCAGCAGGTTCACTGGCATTTCACCACCTGCATCGTCTCCAGTCTTGATTTGGTTCAGGTGGGCCTCCCCTGGCTTTTCCTGCCCGGGCATCTGGCAGCTGAGAGAGAAAATTCCCCTTTGACTATCGGCCAGTGACTCTGCCAGAAGGTTGTTCGTGGTCGACCCCACTGCGTGTCATACCTGCTTCCTCAGTTTGTTGGGCTGACTGGGTGGACTCTACCAGTACTATCACACCCTCCCAGGGGAGATTTCCAGTGTTCTCTCCTGGGTCGTTCTGGAGCCAGTGGGCTCTGGGCACCTGATGTGGAATCTGCCTTCATCGCTACCTGAGGCACGTTGGAATCTCAAGTCATCTCACCCGACAGCATGACAACCACAGGCTTCCTTGATGACTTACCACTTCCTCCATGTCTTCTCAGGCAATGGTCCTCTGAATGCTACCCCCTCCCCCCTACCAGTTTGTGGTCAAGTCCCCTTTGTCTATCTGCCTCAGGCTGCTTGTAAAGTCTGGTCACCTCTGGAGCCTCAGGAGCTGCCTCTGTCGTGTCTGGCTCCCTGCCTACCTGCCCGGGATTGGGGCTTGCTTGCTACTTCAAAATCATCACTCTCTCTGGGGAGGGAGTCATTTGTTGTCAATCACCAGTTGTATTTATTAAGTGCTTACTGGGTAAAGAGTACTGTACCAAGTGTTTTGGAGAATATGCTATACCACTCTAACAGCCACATTCCCTGCCCACAAGGAGCTTACAGACTAGAAGGGGAGAGAGACATCAATATAAGTCAATGAATTATTATATTATTATATAGTAAGCTGTATTATTGCATGGTATAATAGTATAATATCATATTATAATACATAGAGCTGATGGAGTATTCTTTCCTTAGTGTTGCACTCTCCACAGTACACTCTCAGTGTGGCTGGGGGGCCCCTCTGTCTGGATTGCAGGGGCGATTGTTCAGTGCCTCTACCCTGCAGCCACTTAGCTAGCTTTCAATTTCATTCCAAGACAGATTCTGACTCTTTGAGGCCCTCAATTTGACCTTTCCCCAGGGACAGCCCCTAGGAAAGAACCCTCAATGTGACTTGTGTGTGTGTGTGGGGGGGGGGGGGGCGGGGTTTGGGGTTTTTTAGTGGTATTCGTCAGGCGCAGTGGGAGTTACAAGGTAATCAGGTTGAATACAGTCCCTGTCTCACAAGGGGCTCACAGTTTCCATTCCTATTTTACGGATTAGGTTATTGAGGCCAAGAGAAGTGAAGTGACTTCCCAAGGTCCACTCAGCAGGCAGGTAGAAGAGTCAGAACTAGAGCCCATATCCTTTTTACCCCGAGGTCTGTGTTCTATCCATTAGGTCACAGTGCTTCTCCAGTTTGCCCAGAGTCCTGGTAATGGGTTTTTTGCACTCACACTTGAGGGTAGCTAGCTAGACCACAGCCTCCGGTGATAGCTTGCCACTTCTCTCCATTACAGGCCATCTCTGGTTCCCCAGTCTGGTCAACCCACCTGGGGCCATTGCTGCCTCTTAGACCTTGGCCAGTCAGTAAGGTGCACTGAAGATCAACAGCGATGATCCCATTGTGCAAAGCCCAGGTCCACTTGATCATTCCAGTTAATCGTGACCTGGACCACTATCATCTCCCATGCTGTGAACGGACAAGGCAGCATTTTCCAGACACTTGGTGCTCATCCTAACGGATGAGTACAAGGAGAAGGAATGACATTTATTAGGCGCTGACTTTGTGCAGAGAACTGTGGAAAATATGCAAGTAAAAATTAGATACATTCCCTGGTCCTCAAGGGGCTCACAATCTTGGAATGAGGGAAAAGAGGGGATGAGTGGAAGATATATTATCATTTTCATGTTCTGTCCAGTCATTTCCGACTCATAGTGACTCTATGGATATATTTTCTTCAGAACGTTCTGTTTTGTACAATAATCTCTAATCTTTTTAACCGTTCTTCCCTTGTTGTTGTTATGGTCTCTATCCATCTAGCTGCTGTTCTGTCTCTTCTGCTGCGGGGATTAGGGTAGTGTCAATATCCCCCTTCTTGGTCAAGGAGAGGAACGGGGAGCGGGAGTGTGACAAGCACAACCCAGACCTGTCCTGAGGACCTCAGCTGGAGTTGAGAAGCAGCATGGCCTAGTGGATGGAGCAAGGGTTCTCATCCCAGCTCCTCCACTTGTCTTCAGGGGGACCTTGAGAAAGTCATTTCACTTCTTCTGTCCTCAGTTCCCGCATCTACCAAATGGAGATGAAGAGCATGAGCCCCATGTGGGACATGGGTTGGGTCCAACCTGATTACTCTGTCCCTACCCCAGGATATAGAACAGTGCCTGGCACTTAGGCAGCACATGACAAATATGAGAGAGGGAAAAAAACCTTTTATGGAATCAACCTGCCCAGGCATGTGTCCCCTACTTTGGCCAACGGGGAGGTAGTTCAGACTCAAGCACTTCAGACTTGGGAAGGGGAGGGGTTCTTCCTCAGAACCGGTGGATGGGATCAGGGTCAGGGACTGAGAAACTGGACCCAGGATTCGTCCCAGGGTACACTGCAGACATGGAACCCGTAAATCCCATCGCTACAATCAGGACAAGTGCAGGCTCTACCAACTCTGTCGAATTGTGCTCTCAAAAGCATTTAGTACAGTGCTTTGCATGCAGTAAGCTCTCAATAAATAGCATCGTCCACCACTGAATCAAAAACCATCTTTTTAATCAATATTTCATGGGATTGGAGAAAGACTTCCCTAACGCCCCAGAGTTGAGACGAACTCCTTTAAAAACTGGGAAGCGGCCGCCCGGCCCCTGCCCACTTGACCTTATTTTGGATTGTGACATGGACCAGCTATTCTGCTGGAAACCTCATGGGCATGTCTGAATTTCTTTAGAAACTTTTTCATTCCATATATCTTAAGAAAAACAGCTAGAGTGGCAGGGTAGAGAAAACAGACTCTTCAAGGGTCAAACAAAATGGAAAGCCCATCCAGGGGTCCTCAGAAACTCAATGTGCCCAGAAGGCTGATGCCACCCCCAAACACTTGCTGCACTAGGTTGAGCACTAGAGGAGCCAAACGACAAAAGAAATGGATGCACACAAATGATGCTTACTGATCTCTTTGCCAGAACCTAATTTTTTAAAATGGTATTTGTTAAGTACTTTTGTGTGCCAGGAACTGTAGTTCGCCCTGCAGTAGGTAAAAGATGGTCAGTCCCTGCCCCACATAATAATAATTGTAGAAATAATAATAATAATGACATTTATTAAGCACTTACTATGTGCAAAGCACTGTTCTAAGCACTGGGGAGGTTACAAGGTGATCAGGTTGTCCCATGCTCATGCTCTTAATCGCCACTTTCCTGTTGAGGTAACTGAGGCATAGAGAAGTGAAGTGACTAGCCCGAGGTCACTCAGCAGACGACTGGGGAGGCAGGATTAGAACCCATGTCCTCTGACTCCTAAACCTATGTTCTTGCCACTAAGCTATGCCACTTCTCCTAGAAGCGGCATTGTTTAGCTGCTTGTAGACCCTGAGCCCTTCCTATTGTTTAGAGTACAATACAAGAGGTGGTAGACATGATCCCTGTCCTCAAGGAACTTGCAAACTAAAGGTGAATACAGGAGGAGCAGTGTGGCCTAATGGAAAGAACACAGGACTGGGGGCCAGAGGACCCGAGAAGTTAAATGACTTGTCTAAGATCACAGAACAGACCTGAATCAGAATCACAGAACAGACCTGTGTCAGACCTGGAATTAGAACCCAGGTCCTCTGATTCAATCAATCACTCAATCAATCAATCGTATTTATTGAGCGCTTACTGTGTGCAGAGCACTGTACTAAGCGCTTGGGAAGTACAAGTTGGCAACATGTAAAGATGGTCCCTACCCAACAGTGGGCTCACAGTCTAGAAGGGGGAGACAGAGAACAAAACCAAACATATTAACAAAATAAAATAGATAGAATAGATATGTACAAGTAAAATAAATGAATAAATAGAGTAATAAATATGTACAAACATATATACATATATACAGGTGCTGTGGGGAAGGGAAGGAGGTAAGACGGGGGGATGGAGACGGGGACGAGGGGGAGAGGAAGGAAGGGCCTCAGTCTGGGAAAGCCTCCTGGAGGAGGTGAGCTCTCAATAGGGCCTTGAAGGGAGGAAGAGAGCTAGCTTGGTGGATGTTGGGAGGGAGGGCATTCTAGGCCACGGGGATGATGTGGGCCGGGGGTCAACGGCGGGACAGGTGAGAACGAGGCACGGTGAGGAGATTAGCGGCAGAGGAGCGGAGGGTGCGGGCTGGGCTGTAGAAGGAGAGAAGGGAGGTGAGGTAGGAGTGAGCGAAGTGATGGAGAGCCTTGAAGCCGAGGGTGAGGAGTTTCTGCCTGATGCACAGATTCCCAGTCCTGATGGGTGATCTTGGACAAGATACTCAACTTTTCTGTTATTGAACTTCATCTGTAGAATGGGGATTAAGACTGTGAGCCCCACGTGGGACACGGATTTTATGCAAACTGATTACCCTGTATCTACCCCAGTGCTTAGTAGGGTGTCTCGCACGTAGTAAGTGCTTAACAAATACCATTAAACACCAACAACAAAAAGTGAGATCTAAACGTAAACCTCAGGTAGAGGAAAGGCAGAGTAGGAGGATGTGTACATAAGCACGGTGAGGCTGGGGTCAGGGGGAATATCAAACGTTACGGGTTCAAATCCCAGCTCTGCCAATTGTCAGCTGTGTGACCTAGGCTTTGAAGGGAGGAAGAGAGCTAGCTTGGCGGATGTGTGGTGGGAGGGCATCCCAGGCCAGGGGGAGGACGTGGGGCAGGGATCAACGGCGGGACAGGCGAGAACGAGGCACAGTGCACAGTGACGAGGTTAGCGTCAGAGAAGTGGAGGGTGCGGGCTGGGCTGTAGAAGGAGAGAAGGGAGGTGAGGTCGGAGGAGGCGAGGTGATGGAGATCATTGAAGCCGAGAGTGAGGAGTTTTTGCCTGATGCATAGCTTGTTTGGTAGCTACTGGACATTTTTGAGGAGGGGAGTAACATGCCCAGAGCGGTTCTGCACAAGGACGATCCGGGCAGCAGCGTGAAGTATAGATTGAAGTGGGGAGAGACAGGAGGATGGGAGATGGGAGCGGAGGCTGATGCAGTAATCCAGTCGGGATAGGATGAGAGATTGAACGAGGAGGGTAGCGGTTTGGATGGAGAGGAAAGGGCGGATCTTGGCAATGTTGCAGAGGTGAGACCAGCAGGTTTTGGAGACGGATTGGATGTGAGAGGTGAACGAGAGAGCGGAGTCGAGGATGACCCCAAGGTTGTGGGCTTGTGAGACGGGAAAGATGGTAGTACCGTCAACATTGATGGGAAATGTAGATGTATTTCTTCATTGTTCTGGCACAAAAAGTCTTTTCGCTGTCCTCAGACACACTTACCCACACCCAACCTCAGTTTGAACAGCTAAATCACAGCTTCCAATCCTCCCCAATGAAGAAACAGCAGTGTTCACAGCCTCCACATATTTATAGGGCACATAGAAAACTTTTCTCAACACCTATTTATGCCATGAAATAGCAAGAGGTATTTTAGATAAGACCTCGTCTTTTGGAGAGGGGAGAGAGAAAGAGAGAGAAGAAGCACAAAATAGGGGACGCACAATAGGCTCTTTTGGCTACTACTTTGTCACTGCACTAAATCCTAACTTTTGATTCATGTTTTACCTGCTTTCAAATAAAGCCAGTTTTGGGCATTAAACTATGGAAGCCAAGAAAGTAGCCATAACTATGATGATGGTATTTGTTAAGTGCTTACTATAGTCCAAGCACTGTTCTAAACTATCTCACCCAGGCATTGGGAGCTAGAAACGAGCTGGATGTAGAGCCATGCATCTTATCTCTTGCCCCTTGCTGTCAGGATGTAGTCACAGGCTCCTCTTGCCCCAGTCCTGGAGTTGAGTAAGCATGAGTTTATCTTCCCACTCCCCCACTCCCAGTTGAACTACTTGAACAAGTAGATTCAATGTCAATGGTATTTATTGAGCATTTACTATGTGTGAAGCTCTATACCATTCACCTGGGAGAATGCAATGCAAAAGAGTAGTTAGACACAATTCCTGCTCACTAAAATCTCACAGACTAGAGTGGGAGACAGACATTGAAATACGTTACAGAGAAATGTCTACGTAAGTGCTTTGGGGTAATTATCTAAGGGATTAAGGGTTACAGACCCATGTGCACAGGGAGACACAAAAGGGAGGGGAAATAGCAGAAGTAAGGGCTTAGTGAGGGAATGCCTCTTGGAGGAGATGTGATTTTAGGAAGGCTTTGAAGAAATCAAAAGTGATGACTGTTGGATATAAAAGGGGAGTGGTTGGCAGTGAGAAAGACGAAATTGTGGTACAGTAAATAGATTGGTGTTATAGGAGTGAAGTGTGCAAGTTGGGTAGTAGAAGGAGTTCACTGAGGTAATGTAGGAGGGAGAGAGCTGACTGAATGCCCTAAAGTCACTGTTAAAGAATTTCTGTTGGATGTGGAGGTGGATGGACAACTACTGTCGGTTCTGGAGGAGAGGTTTTCTTGTGGGCAGGGAACATGTCTACCAAATCTGTTATATGGTATTCTCCCAAGCATTTAGTACCATGCTGTGCACATGGTAAAACTCAATAAATATGATGGATTGATTGAGAGAGGGGAAATGTACTGAATGCGAGTAGAAAACAGGCATTTTGACTCCCAATCTTATGCTCTTTCCTCTTGCCTTCCCTGCTTCCAGTTTGTTACATATTATATATTATATTATATATTTATCATATACGGTTATGCTGGAGGATGCAATAAGGACCTGGATGCAGATATTGCCATATGCTTTTCTGGAAGACTCTTCCAATTCAACAGGGTTTAAACATCATCCAAAGCCTTAGAAAAGGCAGTAATAGTAGTAGTATTTATTAAGTACTTACTGTATGCAGAGCACAATACTAAGTGCAGGTGTGAATTAGATCTAGTCTCTGTCCCTTGTAGGTCTCATGATCTAAGAGAGAAAGTCACTAGGCTGTAAGATGTGGGCAGGGTGTGGGCAGGGAACATGTCTGACAATTCTGTTTTATTGTTCTTTGCCAAGCACTTTAGTACAGTGCTGTGCACTTAGAAAGCATTAAATAAATGCCATTCATTGATTGATTCGAGACCTGATGTGCACAGATGACTCGATTCTAGAAGTACATAACTCAAAATGGATTCAAGTGATTGTCAACCATTTCTTTACTTCAGCCAGGTATTATGTGCTGACTACAAGTTATGTCTCAGTTTGCTCCAGGAAAGTCATTCACACAACCAAAAATATATAGTCATTTCTGAGCTCTGCCATTGCTGCTGCTCCTTGCTGGACTGTCTGGAATTCTTATTCACTGTCTGCATTATCTGCCATAATAACTGTAACTCCACTAGGGAGTTGAGGTGCCTTAAGACAAGTGTACTCTCCATTCTTACTCCAACCAGCTTCTGTAGGAGCTTGGGTTCAAAAGGTGCTAGGAAGACTTTGTAAGTTGTTCCTGCCTCCACCAATCCTTCACCATTTCTGCTGCCTCACTGCTTAGACTGGACACCGAACATCCAGGCATCTCCACTGTGGTCCAGGGAACGCAGCCCTGACCCTCACATCAATGGGCTTGCAAGTGGCCAGAGAGATCACCATGACTCCAGCTGTCCCTGGTCAAACTTGAGTCACCTGCCAGCTCAGAGGCCTGCTGAGCTGCCGTCACTGCTGCTCTTGAGAGAACAGCACAGGGAGAGGACAAGGAGCACAGAAAGGTTTGATGAAAGAAAATGAAAGGATAAAGCAGGAAGAGAAGAAAGAGAAGGTGTTCAGAGAAAGGCTTCTAATCAAAAACCAAATAATTCAATCAGTCAATGCTATTCATTGAGAGCTTCCTGTGTACTGAGCATTGCACTAAGACCCTGGGAAAGTACAATATAGCAGAGTTGGTAGACATGTTTCCTGCCCATAAGGGAGGGAGGCTGACATTACTTTAAATAAATAAATCACAGATATGTACCTAAGTGCTGTGGAACTGAAGTTGGGTTGAATACCAAGTGTACCAAGGGTACAGACCCAGAAGCAAGAAGAAGCCAGAACCCTAGCTGGAAATGGTGTTTCTGAGCTTTGCTCATAGTCAAATGACTAAGAGCAACTCAGAAAATCTGTGAGAGATCTCCTTCCTGCTCCCTTTCACTGCCTCTTTTCCTTCAACTGCAACAACTGCTCCAGCTGTCTCTGACATTACATGACATCATATTACTCTTGGGGAACTCCAAACTTCAAATACAAAGTACTTGCTCCCAAACTGCTATGACTGAGAAGTAGCCATTCTTTCACTTTACTTCTCCCTGCTCCCTCTCTGCTTGCAGCCCAGCCTGGTTGCACAGTGGGCTATATGGAGCAGTGTGGCTGTTTGCCACCCTGGGGACAAGGCAAGGGACCATTATTTTGCATGTAAAAGTCTGGCTGCCTTTACATCAACATAGCCACCTGTCTTTTACTGTAATTTTGCTCTTAGGGTACAAGGGACCTACATTCAATTCCCATCTCTGTCCATATTTCCCAGTACCATACCTAGTTCCCCTCCTCCTGCACCAGCCCTCATCAGCTCACTCCTATCCAACCCTTTCCACCCCCTCAGACAGTCCCCACCCCCATTTATACCCCACATGCTTTAACCGAGTGTCACCTGGGGAATCCCCACTCCATTATGGACAGCTTCCCTTCATCCTTGAATTGATGCTGACCCAGAGACTACTTCTCCTCACCATTATTGAAACCTGGCTCTGCCCAGATGACATTGTCTCCCCTGCTGCTGTCTCCAGAAGAGGGCTTCCTCATCTTCTTCCCCTTCCCAAGACTCACTGGAAAAGTGGGAGGTGTTGGCTTCCTTCTTGCTCTCCAGTGTTGCTTTCACCCCAACCACCTTCCCCATCCCTCTCTTTCCCTTTCTATGAAATCCATATTATCCACTTCTACCAATGAATCCTGTTTCTAGTCACAGTTAACTACCACCCCTCAAACTCCTCCTACAACTTTCTGAATAATTTTTACCTCTTTCTCTCATTCCTCTCTCTGTTTCTATCAATACACTGATCCTTGGTAACCTCAATATCCATGTGGATGTTCCTGACAACCCTTTGGCTGCCTGCTTCCTCAACACCAATGAGTTCCTCCTGCACCCTACTCTCCCACACACCGACTCGGACACTCACTTGATCTCATCAGCTCAAGTAACGTTACAGTCTCTGCCCTCAACAACTCTGAAATTCCTCTATCTAACCACAGCCATCTCACCTGCCTTCTCTCCCACATATCCACTTGCCACAAATCAGTCCCATCACCCACAGAAACTTCCTTTCTTTTGACCCCTTCCAAGTCTTGAAAGCCATCGTGACCTTAAGTACATATCTCTGACTACATCCCCTTGATGCAAAAATTGACACACTCAACACCACCCTCTTCACTGAACTTCCTACATTTCCTACACTATACTACAACTTCCTACACTATTCCCTCACTCCTCTGTCCCCCGATGATCACATACTACTAAGCTGCAACCCTGGATCACCTTCACAGTATGTTTTTTTCTCTCGTGTGCTCAAGCTACAGAGGCCTGCTGACAGAAATCTAGGCTGACCTCAACCATTTCAAATCCATCCTTACCGGCTTTAATTCTGCCCTCTTCGTCAATGGCAATGATACTTCTCCATCCTTATTGACTCCCAAACCCATTCCTTGTTTCGTTTTTTCCAAGTGTTAAACTCCCTCTCTGAACCCCCATCCTCCTGCTCCCTTGTATTTTTCCCCTAATGATCCGGACACAAACTTTCTTGATAAAATTGAAGTAATCATGCATGATCTCCATAAAATCTCCACTGCTTCTCTCTAGCCTCTCCTTCCTGCTCCCTCTTCAATTCTCCAAACTTTCCCTCATTTCCTCCCCAAATCAATCTCCTCCACCTGTGACTCTGACCTCATCCCTAGGCACACTATCTAAATGCCTGTCCCCTCCATCCCTTCTTTCTTCCCTGACCGTCATCATCAGCCTATTCACTTTCCACTGTCTTCTTTCCCTCTGCTTTCAAACATGCTCATATATTTCTTACTCTAAGAAAAACCTCCTCTGATTTCATGAGTTCTTCAAGTTATGACCCATTTCCCTCCTATCATTCTTTGCCAAGCTTCTCAAGCCAGTTACCTGTACCTACTGTCTCCAGTTCGTCTCCTCCGATTCTCTTCTTGACCCCCTCGAATCTGGTTTCTGTCCTCTCCTCTCCACAGAAACTGCCCTCTCTATGATCACCAATAGCTTTCTTCTTGCCAAATCCAATAACGTCTACTGCTTCCTAATCCTCCTCTGTTGCGGGTAACTTCAATACTGTGGGCCACTCCCTTCTCCTAAAATATTATCCAACCTTGGCTTAACTGACATTGCACTCTCCTGATTCTCTTTCTATCTCTCTGACTATATTTCCTCTGGTTCTCGGACTTCTCCTCTGTCTCCCACCTTCCAACTGTGGAAGTCCTTTAAGGCTCAGTTCTGGGTCCCTTCTATTCTACATCTACATTGATTCCCTTGGAAAACTTATTTGGTTCCAAGGCCTCAATTCTTCTCTCTACACGGATGATCCCCAAATCTTTCTCTCTATCCCTGAATTCCATAATTCTCTGCTGTCTCTCATTTTCTCCAACCTTCGGGACATCTCTTCCTGAGTGTCCCACTGACAACCCAAACTCAACATGTTCAAAACGGAACTCCTCATCTTTCTACGCAAATGCTGCTCTCCTCTTTCTTTCCTGTCATTGTATATGACACCACTATTCACCCTACATCACAAGACCATAATCTTGGCGTTATCTTCAAATAATCTGTCTCAATCAACCCACACATTTAGTCTGTCACCAAATCCAGCCAGTTCAAAATTCACAGGAATGCTTCATTCAAACTGCTACCATGTTATTACAAACACTTATCCTGTCACACCTTGATAACTTCAGTAGCCTCCTTGCTGACCTCCCTGCCTTCTCTCTTACTCCACTCAAGTCCATTCTTCACAATGCTGCCTAGGTCATTATTCTGAAAAACTGTTCAGTCCATGTTTCCTCACTCCTCAAGAACCTCCAGAGGTTGCTCAACCACCTCTGCATCCAATGGAATCTCCTTACCATTGGCTTTAAAACCCTCAGTCACCTTGCCCCTCCCTACTTTTACCTAACTGATTTCCTACTAAAACCGAATCTGCACTTCATTCCTCTAATGCCAAAGTATTCACTCTACATTGATCTCATCTATCTTGTTTCCAATTCTTTTCCCACATTCTCCCTCTGGCCTGGAACTCCCTCTAACTTCATATCTGGCAGACCCCCACTTTCTCAACATTTTAATGCTTATTGAAATAATATCTCCTGTAAGTGGCCTTCCCTGATTAAGGAATCTTTTCACTTGCACATCTGTATCTGAACACTTTAAGCCCTTTATATTCACCCCACCCTCAGCCCCGGAACACTCAAGTACATATCTGTAATCTATTTGTCTTAATAGCTGTCTCACCCTCTACACTGTGAACAACTTGTGGGCAATGGGCAATGGAGAGTTGATGTGTCTATCAACTCTCCCAAGCCCTTAACACAATGCTCTGAACATAGTAAGTGCTCAATAAGTACCATTGGTTGGTTGATTGATTGACTGATACAGTGGCAACTCAGAGCTAAATACTGACAAGTTCTGGTTACATAGGCAGACATTAACGATGCAAAGAAGTAGACAAAAGAATAAAAATATACAGCTTATTCTTAGTTTGGTATTAGCCTCTCAACACATTGAAATGTTTACAGAACTGTACTGTTTTCTGTCCACTACAGCTGTGAGATATGGACTCCTCGCAGGTCTCACACCTGACTCTGTGAGCAATTCCTTAATTCATTCATCCGGTCATATTTATTGAGCACTTCCTGGATGCAGAGCATTGTACTAAGCACTTGGAAAGTGAAATTCAGCAATAGAGACCATCCCTGCCCTTACAGTCTGGAATGTGGGAGACAAACATCAAAACAAAGAAATAGGCATCTATATAAATAAATAGAATTATTGATATGTAGATATATACACAAGTGCTGTGGGGTGGGAAGAGTGGTAGAGCACAGGGAGCGAGTCAGGGTAACGTGGAGGGGAGTGGGAGCTGAGTAAAAGAGGGGCTTAGTGTGGGTAGTCCTCTTGGAGGAGGTGAGCCTTCAGTAGAGCTTTGAAGTGGGGAGGTGTGATTGTTTGGCAGATTTGAAGAGGGAGGGCATTCAAGGCCAAAAGTAGGATGTGGGCCGCGTGTTGATGGCAGTACAGGCGAGAACGATCTGCATTGAGAAAGTTAGCATCAAAGGAGCAGAGTGTGCAGCCTGGGATGTAGAAGAAGAGAAGGGAAGTGAGGTAAGAAAGGGCAAGGAGATGGAGAACTTTGAACCCAGTAGTGAGGAGTTTTTGTTTGATAGGGAGGTTGATAAGCAACCACTGGAGATTTTTGAGGAGGGAAGTAACACGCCCAGAAAATTTCTATAGGAAGATAATCCGGGCAGCAGAGTGAAGTATCGACTGATGTGGGGAGAGACAGGAGGTTGAGGGGACAAAAAGAAGGCTGATACAATAATCCTGTCGAGATAGGATAAGTGATTGTACTAATGTGGTAGCGGTCTGGACGGAGACAAAAGGGAGGATTTTGGCGATACAGTGAAGGTGAGACGGGCAGGCTTTTGTGACGGATTGCTTACATGGTGTGAATGAGAGAGGAATCAAGGATGATACCAAGGTCGCGGGGTTGTGAGGCAAGAAGGATGGTTGTGCCATCCACAGTGATGGGAAAGTCAGTGAGAGGACAGGGCTTGGGAAGGAAGATAAGGAGCTCTGTGTTGGACATGTTGAATTTTAGGTGATGGGAGGACATCCAAGTAGAGATGTCCCACAGGGGGGAGATGCGAGCCTGCAGGGAGGGAGGGAGAACAAGGAAGGAGATATAGATTTGGATGTCATCCACATAGAGATGATAGTTGCAGCTATGGCAGCGAATGAGTTCAACAAGGGAGTGATTGTAGATGGAAAATAGAAGAGGACCAAGAACTGACCCTTGAGGGACCCCAACAGTAGGGGATGGGAGGGGGAAGAGGAGCCTGAGAAGGAGAATGAGAATGAGCGGCCAGAGAGATAAGAGGAAAACTAGGAGAGGAAATAATCAGTTAAGTCAAGGTTGGAGAATGTTTTGAGGTGAAGGGGATGATCCACAGTGTCAAAGGCAGCTGAGAGGCCGAGGAGGATTAGGATGGAGCAGGACCTCCTTCTCCCAAGTCCTGGCTCTTTCCACTAATCCATGTCTGTGCATATATTTTGGATTTTTGCAAAGTTGAAAAATGAATGTACTAAAATTTTAATATTTGAATACTAAATCAGGCAACATAGTAGCCAGAATTCTTTGGGACAGATACTGAAGACCACAGTTATTTGTACACTGCCTGATTTACAACGTGGCTATAGACTAAAATGTACCACAGCTGGCCAAACAGTAAACTCCCTGTTATCAGTCTTGTAAATTCACTGAAGGCAGGAAGCATATCTGAAAAAAACAATAATTGTGTTTTTTATTAAGCATCAACAATGTATGGAGACCTGTACTAAAAACTGGGGTAGGTACAAGATCATCAGGTCCCTTATGGGATTCACACTCAAAGGAGGAGGGAGGACAGGTATTTGATTATCATTTCTAAGGTGAGGGAACTGAGACATGGAGAAGTGAAGTGATCTAGCAGAGAGGTGGCAGAGAAGGGATTAGAGTCCATGTGACTCTGATTCCCAGCCCTCTGCTCTTTCTGCTAGTCATGCAGCTTCTCTACCAGCTCTAGCGTGTGTATTCACCCAAGCACCTAATACAGTGCTCTTCAAGCAGTAAGTAATCAATAAATATTGTTTGTTTGCACTATGGTACTTGTTAAGCACTTCACACCTAGCTCTAGGAATCCCCCTCGACCTCCCAGCTGCCTTGGACACTGTGGATCACCCCCTTCTCCTCACCACGCTATCCAACCTTTGCTTCACAGACTCCGTCCTCTCCTGGTTCTCCTCTTATCTCTCCAGCCATTCATTCTCAGTCTCTTTTGCGGGCTCCTCCTCCCCCTCCCATCTCCTTACTGTAGTGATTCCTTAAGGGTCAGTTCTTGGTCCCCTTCTGTTCTCTACCTGCGCTCACTCCCTTGGTGAACTCATTTGCTCTCACGGCTTCAATTATCATCTCTATGCTGATGACACCCAAATCTACATCTCCGTCCCTGCTCTCTCTTCCTCCCTCCAGTCTCATATCTCCTCCTGCCTTCAGGACATCTCCATATGGATGTCTTCCTGCCATCTATAATGCAGTATGTCCAAGACTGAACTCCTTATGTTCCCCCCCCAAACCCTGTCATCTCCCTGTCTTTCCCATCACTGTAGACGGCACTACCAACCTTCCTGTCTCACAAACCCGCAACCTTCGTGTCATCCTCGACTCCACTCTCTGGTTCACCCCCACACATCCAATCGCTCACCAAAACCTGCCGGTCTCACCTCCGCAACATCGCCAAGATCCGCCCTTTCCTCTCCATCCAAACTGCTACCTTGCTGGTTCAATCTATCATCCTATCCCGACTGGATTATTGCATCAACCTCCTCTCTGATCTCCCAACCTCCTGTTTCTCCCCATTTCAGTCTATACTTCACTCTGCTGCCCGGATTATCTTTGTACAGAAACGCTCTGGGCATGTTACTCCCCTCCTCAGAAATCTCCAGTGGTTGCCTGTCAACCTACGAATCAAGCAAAAACTCCTCACTCTCGGTTTCAAGGCTCTCCATCACTTCGCACCCTCCTACCACACCTCCCTTCTCTCCTTCTGCATCCCAGCCCACACCCTCTGCTCCTCTACCGCTAACCTCCTCACTATGTCTCGTTCTTGCCTGTCCCGCCATCGACTCCCGGCCCATGTCCTTCCCCTGGACTGGAATGCCCTCCCGAACATCCACCAAGCTGGCTCTGATCCTCCCTTCAAAGCCTTACTGAGAGCTCACTTCCTCCGGGAGGCCTTCCCAGACTGAGCCACCCTTTCCCTCTCCTCCTCCCCATCCTCCCCCACCCTACCTCCTTCCCCTCCCAACAGCACTTGTCTATATTTGTACAGATTTATTACTCTATTTATGTTACTTGTACATATTTACTATTCTATTTATTTTGTTAATGATGTGCATATAGGTATGACTCTATTTGTTCTGACGAATCTCATACATGTCTTGTTTTGTTGTCTATCTCCCCCTTCTAGCCTGTGAGACTGTTGTTGAGTAGGGACCATCTCTATATGTTGCTGATGTATACTTCCCGAGCGCTTAGTACAGTGTTCTGCACACAGTAAGCACTCAATAAATACGATTGAATGAATGAATGAATGAATGAACCCTAACACTAACACTAAATGTAACCCTCACCTTAATGCTGAACCAAACCCTGGCCCAAATCCTAACCTTCACCCTAAAACTAACCCTAACCCTAACCTTAACCCTATCCATAACCCTAGGAATAGGGCTAAACCTAACCTTAACCTTAACCATAACCCTAACACTAACCCTTACCCTAACCCTAATATTAACCCTAAACCTAGCCTTAGGCCTAGGGTTAACCCTAAATTTAACCTTAACCCTGTCCTCTCCTGAATTTTCCATCACTGTAGACAGCACCTCCAACCTTCCCATCTCACAAGTCTAAAACCTTGGGTTATCCATGACTCCTCTCTTTCATTTAACCCACATATTCAATCATCACCAAATCCTGTCACTCCTACCTTCACAACATTACTAAAATCTGCCCTTCTCCCTCCATCCAAACTGCTACCATGCTAATACAATTAATCATCCTATACCGCCTAGGTTACTGCATCAGCCTCCTTGGTGACCTCACAACCTACTGTCTCTTCCCACTCCAGTCCATACTTCACTGTACTGACTGGATTTTCCTTCTAAAAAAACATTCAGGACATGCCACCCCTCTCCTCGAAAATCCCCAATGGTTGCACATGCACTTCCATATCAAACAAAAACTCCTCACCATTGGCTTTAAAGCACTCCCTCACATTACCTCCTCTACATCACCTTGCTTCTCTCCTTCTACAACACAGCCCGTACACTTCGCTCCTCTACTGCTAGCCTTCTCGCTGTGCTTCCATCTTGTCTGTCTTGCAGCCGACCCTTGGCCCACATCCTGCTTCTGGCATGTAACATCCTCCCTCCTCAAATCCTACAGATATTTACTCTCCCACTCTTCAAAGTCTTACTGAAGGCCCATCTCTTCCAAGAGGCCTTCCCCAACTAATCCCCAGTTTTCCTCATTTTCCACTACCTTCTGTATCTCCTTGACTGGTTCCCTTTGATCTCCTCCCCACTCC
This sequence comes from Tachyglossus aculeatus, assembly GCF_015852505.1. NCBI lineage: Eukaryota > Metazoa > Chordata > Mammalia > Monotremata > Tachyglossidae > Tachyglossus > Tachyglossus aculeatus. The sequence continues at coordinate 5,735,320 of NW_024044831.1, read as the reverse complement.
CAGCCCCACAGTACTTATGTATAGATCTGTAATTTCATTTATTTGTATTGATGTCCGTCTCCCCGATTCTAGACTGTGAGCTCGTTGTGGGCAGGGATTGTCACTGTTTATAATTGCATTGTACTTTCCCAAGTGCTTAATGCAGAGCTCTGCACACAGTAAACACTTAATAAATATGATTGAATTGAATGAATGAACTATAAACCTTACACTAACCCTAACCCTAATTCTAAATCTAACCCTACCCTTAGGGCTAACCCTAGTCCTAAATCTAATCTTGACCCTAACCACAGTACACACACCTAGCCATAGCCATAGGACTAACCCTGGCCCTAAACCTAAGCCTAACCCTAATAGTAACTTTAACATTAACTCTATCAGTAGCCCTAGGCATAAACCTGGCCCTAATCATAACCATGATCATAATACCAGGCCTAATCATTACATTAACACTAACCCTAAATGTAATCCCAAACCTAGCCCTAACCCTAATATAACCATAGCCTTTTCCCTAAGCCTAACCATACCCCTAACCCTAAGGCTAACCCTAACCCCTGAAGTAGGCAATGTGCTAAACCTCACCCTTAACTTGACCCTGACCCTAACCCTAACCAGAGTCCTAGCCCTCTAACTAGAACCTGTCCTAACTCTCTAAATCCTAACCCTAACCCTAACCCTAGTCCTAGACCTAGCCCTAGTCTTGACCCTAACCCTAGACCTAAACATACCTTAAACCAAACCCTATGCTGAGACCTAGGCCTACCCTCAAACCTAACCTTTACCATAACCTTAACCCTAATCCTATTCTTAACCATACCCCAAACTCTCTCGAAAACCCTAACCCTTGGCCTAAACCTAACTTTAATCCTAACCATAACCCTAACACTAACGCTAACTCTAACCCTAAACCTAACACTAGCCCTAATGTTAGCCCTAGGACTAACCCTATCCCTAATCTAACCCTAAATCTAACTCCAGCTCTAACTCTTTCCATAACCCTACCCCTAATCTTAAACCTAAACCTAACTTTAACACTAATTCCATTCCTAACCCTAACCCTAAACCCTAACACTAATGGTTACTTTAACACTAACTCTAACCTTAGCCATAGTCCTATCCCTAGCCCTAGACATAATCCTAACCTTAACCCCAACCCTACCCCAAACCTAAACCTAACCCTAGCCCTGACCTCAATGGTCACTTTAACATTAACTGTCACCTTAGCTATAGTCCTATCCCTAGTCCTAGCCATAATCTTAATCTTAAACCCGACCCTAAACCTAATCCTAGCCCTAACCCTATCCCAAGGTCTAACACTAACCCTAAATCAAACCTGAACATGAACCCATACCTAACACTAACCCTAAAACTAATGCTAGCCTTAGGCCTATCCCTAGTCCTTGCCCTAACACAAACTCTATCCCTATCACTAACTCGAACGCTAACTCCCTAGACCTAGCCTTAAACCTAAACCTGGCCCTAGTACTAACCCTATCACTAATTCTAAACCTAAATTTCACCATAACCTTAACACTAACACTACCTGATAATGATAATAATAATTATCATTAGTATTGCGGCATTTGTTAGGTGTTTACTATGTGCCAGGCACTGTACTCAGCACTGGGGTGGATACAATCATATCACATTGGAGACAGTCCCTGTCCCATGTGGGACTCACAGACACAATCCCCATTTTACAGATGAGGTAATTAATCCTAACCCAGCTCTAGGTCTAGCCCTAAACCAACCCTAAAGCTTGCCCTAAAACAGGCCTTAAGCCTACCACTAATCCTAGCCCCAATGCTAAAACTAACCCTAAACCTAAGCCAGAAAGTACACCCAAACCTAGCCTCAATACTAAATTTAACCCTAAACCTAGCTAACCCTAACGCTGACGCTAACCCTAAGCATTTAGCCTAGTCCTAACCCTAACCCTAAGACTAACCCAAACACTAATGCTAACCTTAACCCTTAAAATAAACTTAACCCTAACTCTAACCCTCACCCACACTGTAACCCTAGCCCTAGCTCTAGGTCTAACCCAAGGTCTAGGCTTAACCTTAAGTTTAACCCTAACCCTAACACTAAAACTAACACCCTAACCCTAACTTTACCCCTAGGCCTATCCCTAGCCCTTATCCTAACACTAACATTATCACTAACTCCACTGGGCTGTGGAACTACTCCTGGGAGCCTGTGTGGGCAGGTTTTTCTAATCCTAAGAATTTTGTTCATCATGCAACTCTTCCAGAACAGCAAATTGCCTTGATGCTAACCCTACTTTAAACTGTAACCCTAACCCTCATTCTAACCATAAATCTAGCTGTTACCCTGAACCAAACTCTAACTAAAACTATAACACAGACCTTAATCCTAGATGTAGGTCGAGCCATATCCTAGCCATAACCTTAACCCTAATACTAACAAAATTCCCAACACTAACCCTAAACCTTATCCCCAACACTAACATGAAAACTCAGCATACCCCTAAACATAACCTTAACCTTCTCTATAGATGTAATCCTAACCTAAGCCCTAATACTGTTCCTAGGCATAGTTTTAAACCTACCACCACCATTAACACTAACCCTAACCCTAACCCCAATCCTAACACTAACCACTCACCCAAACCTAGCCCTAATGCTAACCCTATACCTAACTCTACACCTAACCTAGTCCTGCCCTATAACCCTAGACTTCACCCTTGCCCTTGAACTAAAGTCTATGATTAACACTTATCCTAACCTAAACCCAGTCCTAACCCCAACCCTAACTCTAACTCGAACCTAAACCTAACCATAACCCTGAAACTAACTCTTGCCAGAGTCCTAAAACTAACCCTAACCTCAACCCTAACTCTAACCCTAATCCTAGCCCAGCCCTAACCTTAACTTTAGGACTATCATTAGCCCTAAGCCTAATTCATTCATTCATTCACTCATTCATTCATTCAATCGTATGTTTTGAGCACTTACTGTGTGCAGTACACTCTACTAAGCGTTTGGGAAGTACAAGTCGGCAACATATAGAGATGGTCCCTACCCAACAACAGGCCCAGAGTCTAAAAGGAAGAGACCAACAACAAAACAAAACATGTAGACAGGTGTCAAAATAGTCAGAACAAATAGAATTATAGCTATATGGACATCATTAACAAAATAAATAGAATAGTAAATATGTACAAATAATATAGAGTAATACATCTATACAAATATAAACAAGAGCAGTGGGGAGGGGAAGGAGGTAGGACAGGGTTGACGGGGAGGAGAAAAAGAAAAAGGGGGCTCAGTCTGGGAAGGCCTCCTGGAGAAGGTGAGCTCTCAGTAGGGCTTTGAACGGAAGAAGAGAGCTAGCTTGGTGGATGTGTGGAGGGAGGGCATTCCAGGCCAGGGGAAGGACGAGGGCCAGGGTTCGACGGCAGGACAGGCGAGAACGAGGTCCAGTGAAGAGGGGAGTGGCAAAGGAGCGAGGAGTGAGGGCTGGGCTGTAGAAGGAGAGAAGGGAGTTGAGGCAAGAGGGTGTGAGGTGATGGAGAGCCTTGAAGCCGAGAGTGAGGAATTCGTGGTTGATTGACAGGCAACCACTAGAGATTTTTGAGGAGGCTAGTGACATGCCCAGAGCGTTTCTGTACAAAGATAATCCGGGCAGCAGAGTGAAGTATAAACTGAAGCGGGGAGAGACAGGAGGATGGGAGATCAGAGAGGAGGCTGATGCAGTAATCCAGTCGCGAGAGAATGAGAGAATGAACCAGCAAGGGAGCGGTTTGGATGGAGAAGAAAGGGGACATCATGGCGATGATGATGATGACGATGGCATTTATTAAGTGCTTACTATGTGCAAAGCACTGTTCTAAGCGTTGCAGAGTTTGCAAGGTCATCAGATTGTCCCACTGGGAGCTCACAGGCTTAATCCCCATTTTACAGATGAGGGAATTGAGGCCCAGAGAAGTGAAGTGACTGGCCCAAAGTCACACAGATGACAATTGGTGGAGCCTGGATTTGAATCCATGACCTCTGACTCCAGGATATATAGCCCATCTATAGGTTAGGGTGTACTTATATGATTCATAACGAAAACTAGTTATAGTTTTAAATTTAATTTCAGCCTACTCATTGTCATTATGTATTCAGTTATCTACTATAGTAGCAGGTCCTTCTACCTATCAAAGATGCAACTTTGGAGGTCATAGGTTCTAATTCTGGCTCCACTGCTAGTCAGCTGTGTGACTTGGGACAAGTCACTTAACTTCTCTGTGCCTCAGTTGCCTCATCTGTAAAATGGGGATGAAGACTGTGAGACCTATGATTACCTAGTATCTACCTTGTATCTACCCCAGTGCTTACATAAGTGCTACGCATAGAGTAAGGGCTTAACAAATACAATCATTATTATTCATTCATTCAATCAATCATATTTATTGAGTGCTTAATTTGTGCAGAGCACTGTACTAAGCACTTGGGAGAGTACAATACAAATAGAACCCTTGTCTACAAAGAGCTTACAGTCTGTGGGGGAAGGGGCGGGGGAGGATATGACAAGATACAGTTCTTGATATTAATATGCACGCAAAGTCATGTGACTCAAAGGCTTTGTTAGGCAGCTGCTGTAGCTAGTGCAGAATAAAAAAATCACAAGCGCTTAAATGTGACTGGTAAATTAGATGTATTTAACTATTTGGTCTCGATCAGCATCAATTCCACATATGCGAAGCTTTCTTGTAGTCAGGGTCAACAGAGAAGATAATTATTAATAGTCCTGGACAGAGATTCATTATGGATGACCTAGGGCATGCTGACATATTCAATAAATACGATTGAACGAATGAATGCTGACATTAATGAAGTGATGGAATGTTAGCAGAAAGAACTGTCGGATAAAGGTCTCATTAGCACGAATTAGCAGAGAGCTCTTGTGGATGAGACTATTGGTCACGAGGGCATCAGAAAGGTATCTGTCCATTGGCTGCCACAAATCGTGCTACTTTGTTACCTTCAAGTGAAGATGAGGCTTTGGGTCTCATTTCTCCAAAGAAATAGTCCGTGAAAAGTTTTTTTTTTTTTCTAGGAAATAAAAACTAACACAAAAAGAGACACAACAGGCATGGAACAAAAGGAAATAATAATAATAACTTTAGTATTTATTAGGCACTTACTTTGTGTCAATCACTGTTCTAATCATTCATTCATACAGTCGTATTTATTGAGCACTTATTGTGTGCAGAGCACTGTACAAAGTGCTTTGAAAATACAATTCTCCACAAAGAGAGATAATCCTTTATAGATACAAGATAATCAGGTTTGTCCCAGTCCCTGTCCCATACAGTGTGCACAGTCTTCATCATTACCAGTTTTCTCATCTGTAAAATGGGGGATTACATATTCTCCCTCCCCCTGAGAATTTGAGCTCTATGAAAGAGGAACTGTATCCAGCTTGATTATCCTGTCTCTACTCCAGCGCTTAGTACAATTCTTGGTACCTATTAAGCCCTTACCCAAAATAAGTAGTATTTTTAATGGTATTTGTTCATTATTATTACTATTATTATTGCTTTCATGATTATTATTATCCATATTAATGTAGAGGTGTGCTTGCTTGGTACTACTTTTTAGGAGCTAAATTCTAAATGAGCTTAAATAAAACGCAGGTATTGACCACAGTGCTATGGGTAATGTAATGAAAAGGTGAACCGTCTAGGAAGAAGGGTGGGAATGCAGAATTCACATGCCAAATTATCAAAAAAAAAAGAGGGATTCTGACAGTTGGGTGGGTTGAGGATTCTTTTTCATTAATTTGGTAAGAATCCTACTGTATGATTTATCACCAGTGTTAACGTATTAGCCAGTTTTCCTGTGGCTGTTAGAGCAGCTGCTACAGTCCATGAGAGATAATGGCGTAGCAGATAGAATATGGCTGAGGGACATGGGTCCCTCATGAACATGGGTTCTAATTCTGGTTCTGCCACATGTCAGCTGCGTGAACTTGGTTAAGTCACTTCACTTCTCTGTGCCTCAGTTACCTCATCTTCAAAATGGGGATTGAGACCGCAAGCCCCAGGTGGGAGAGGGATTGGGTCCAACCTGACTTGCTTGTATCGACCCCAGAGCTTAGTACAGTGCCTGACACATAAGTGCTTAGCAAATTGCACAATTATTGTTGTCATTATAATAAATCAATCATTAGGGTTTTTTTAGTCCCTACTTTCAATAAAGCATTACACTGAGCCTTGGGGATACTGCAGTAGAGTTAGAAGATTGAAGCCCAGGTTTAAAGGCTTTTGTGCTCTAATGGAGAAGAAAGGCACAAAATAATTTACAGATAATAGGAAGAAGCCAGTGGAAATAAGACTATGTAAACAAGCAAGGGAGAAGATAGTAGATTATGTGAGAGGACCTGTTCAAAATAGTTATAGGTGCTTGTGAATGTATACATTTTGTTGTGGTGCACACGGGTTGGGCTGGTCATTGGGGAGATTGATCTGGAGAGCAGAAATATTTTTAAGGGAAACATCTTGAAGCAGGTAGAATTTCAGAACAGCATTCAACTTCTGATACGATGTAACAGTAATAATGTGCCTTAAGAATTTTACAAAGACTTTTTTTCCAAGAACATGCCTCATCTTTTCTTCAAACTGATTAACAGCGTTTGATGGTCACCTGAGATCAATCCTAGCACTAGGGTTAATTGGAGTGTCGGAAAAGAAAAGGTAAAAGTCATAGGAATAGAAGGATTTGGGAAAAAGACACCAATTGGAAGGACAAGATTAAAACCTGATTCCCATATACAATCAGCGGTACGTCAGAGGAAGTGATTGTATCTTAAGGGATAATAATCATAATAGCACTTGTTAGGTGCTTAGTATGTGCCAAGCACTGGAGTAGAAACAAGTTTTTCAGATTGAATATAATCCCTGACCAACATGAGACCCTCATACTCTTTATCCCTATTTTACAGATGAGGTAACTGAGACACGGAAACTTTAAGGGCTAAACCTAGAAATGAAGATGCAATAGAATCGATCAATTATCAGTATTGAGCATTTACTGTGTACAGAGCCCTGTACTAAGCACTAGGAGAGTACAATACAAAGGAAATGATAGATACATTCCCTGCTTATAAGAAGGTCTCTCTTACTTAGACTGCAAGCCCAATGGAACTTTGTCCATTGTGGGGAAAGGAGCGTTGCTACCATTCCCAGTGAGGCGTTAGCGTAGAGAAGACAGAGATGATACCTCTATCCAACTAGGCATCTTTAATCCCATTCCCTTCTGGAAGGGCTCAGCAGAAAATTGCAGGCCAAGCTATAGGGAACTGACTGCTTACCCAGTCCAGGTTTCAACACATCCTTTCCTTTTCATAATCCAGCCACCTGCTGATCCGGTCAACTCTAGCTCTCCCAGAGATGCTCCCATGGGGGCAAAACCTCATTAGTCTCTGGGCTAATTAGTAGGGTTCCCTGACTTCTCTGTGGTTCAGCAGGAAGTTGAAGTCATTCTCCAGTGGGACCTGTTTATGGCTTTTAGTCCCTCCTCCAATAGTCTATTCGTCTCCACCTCATGACCTGGTCCGCCTTCTTGGAGCCATATAGCATGTGGGGAGGGGCAGGGGGCACCCCCAAATCCCAAGGCACCGGGGAACACAGTGCTTGGATCAATCCCAAACTGTGATAGGGTCAGAGGTGTCCCTGGCTGGGGCTGAGGGAATCTCCATGACAACTCAGTGTCAGGGTATGTGTCTGGGAGCGGACCGTCGGGCCTGAGCTACGAGAGCCGGTGGGACAGCGGAGCCAGGACCCAGGATTGGCAAAGGGTGGTTAGCCAAACATACCGGCACCAGCCGAATACCACAGAGGTATCCCAAAACAGCGGCAGCCTCAGGCTTTTGGCAGATGCTAAAGGTGAGAGAGGATGATGAGGACAGGGGCATTGTCAGCAGGTCAGACCCCCCTCTGTGTGCTGCAGGACCGCCTTCGACCACACAGTCATAAACGTGGCTTGAATCCCCCTCCCCACACCTCAGAGCTCAACAGAAAATGTGTTTTGGAGTCAAGGATGGGAAGGAGCAGGAGGGGAAAACAGCCCTGTTAGAAGAGGCACTTTGTGCAGGTCTCCATGTCAGGAAAAGCCCAAGTCAAGGTTTAAGGGGAAGGGAGAGCAGGCATTTCATCCCCATTTTATAGATGAGGAAACTGAGGCCCGGAGATGTTAAGTACCTTCTCCAAGGCCACAGAGCAGAAAAGCAGCTGACCAAGATTAGAACCCAGATCCTCTGACTCTGAGAAGCAGCATGGCACAGTGAATAGAGCACAGGCATGGGAATCAGAAGGTCATGGTTCTAATCCCTGCTCTGCTGTCTATCTTGTTTTGTCTGCTGTGTGACCTTGGGCAACTCACTTCTCTTCTCTGGGCCTCAGTCACCTCATTTGCAAAATGGGGATTGAGACTGTGAGTGCTAGGTGGGACAGGGACTGTATCCAACCCGATATGCTTGTATCCATCCCAGTGCTTAGTACAGTGTCTGGCACAGTAATGGTAAGAGCCTACCAAATACCACAATTTTTATTATCATCATCATTATTATTTCCAGTAGGTCAACACTGCTTCTCAGTTGAACTAGGGGAATTCAGAGTAGTGCTAGCTGCTTAAAGAGCTAAAGAAAATGACCTCAGGTCCATTGGAAAGGTTAAAAACAAATGGTTACCACCAAACAGTGGAATCCTTTTATCATCAGAATGATAAGTTGTGCTCCTATCTGGGAAGAATTTACACAGGGGCAGAGTGCATCCACCATCATGGCCTAGTAGAAAGAGCACCGGCCTGGGAGTCAGAGGATCTAGTTTCCAACCCAGACTCCACCACTTGTCTGCTGTGTGACCTTGGGCTAGTCACTTAACTTTTCTGTGCCTCAGTTACCTCATCTGTAAAATGGGGATGAAGACTGTGAGTCCTATGTGGGACAAGACTATGTCTGACCTGATTATCTTGCATCTATTACAGCACTTAGTACAGTGCCTGGCACATAGTAAGTGTTTAACAAATACCATAATCATAATTACTACCTGACTTCTGGGGGCCCAACCAAACAGTAGAGACGCTATCCCCAAACCCTCTGTGCTTACCGTCCCTTTGCCCATTACTACAACCTTCACTGTCAATCAAGCAATGGTATTATTGAGTGCTTACTTTGTGCAGAGCACTATATTAAGCACTTGGGAAAGTATGATCAAACAAAGTTGCAATTACCAAACGATGGTGAAACTGCTCAGGTGAGATTGGCCTCTGAAGCTTCCTAACATCAATTTAGCATAATAAGTATTGGAATATACTAACAATATAAAATGGGTTCCTGGGAGACCTGGAGCTGTCTCATGTAGGCATGGAAATACCAAGTGGGGTATACTGTGCATAGAGCTAGGAAATTTTAACGCCTAATAATGCATCCTTTCTAGATTTCTCCAGCCATGGTAATGGCTATTGTCTTTCTGCAATATTGTCCTTTTATGCTTTATATTTACCGTTTCCAAACTCATTCATTTGTAGTTAATGATTATGAATAGAAGAAAAGCACTTTGTTTTGTACAATAATTATTGAGCTAAAGGGGTGATTAATGTAACGTTTCCCCTGCATTGCTCAGTTCACAATATGTCCATTCATCATGATAATAAATAGGAGGGAATATTCAGGGAATAGAGTGAAAAGAATTATAGCGGCTGGTATAAACACCCTTCTCCTTTATTAAAGCAAGAAACTGACTGAGCTCTTTTCTTCAATTACAGGATTAAAGTCAATACAGACTGAAGGATTTTGAAAAAGGAAAATCTCTAGGGGATGAGAACTCTACTAAATGCCACAGTTCAAAAACGTATTGCTCTTTTCTCATTCCAGCTTTTTTTCCATATCACAGTACCGTGAGTCAAAGATATTCAATCATTCAAGTTCCCCTGCTCTAATTGTGGACCAAAAAACTATGCATGAATTCTTCCTGACAGTAAATTATCATTATTTTCTTCTCCACCGTAAGTCAGATTTTGGTTTAAACAGTAGAAGCCTTATTTTACAGCTTAGATAGAATATAAGCTTACCTGTAGAATATTTTAATCGCTGGGGAGACTAGGATGTTTGTAACTGAGGACTCCTTACTTGGAGGAATGAGATTCTTACCTTCAAGATTCAATAATTCAAGTGTCTTGACATTGCTGCCCTGGCTAATTGATACTATTGCTTGTTTTTGCTGTAGTTCATTGTTTTCATTCAAGGAATGTGTCTACCGACCATTATGTAGTTATATTGTACTCTCCCAAACGCTTAGTATTCATTCATTCAGTCATATTTATTGAGTGCTCACTGTGTACCGCTAGGCAGCAGCAGCATGGGAGAGAGTCGAGGGCAGAGACTCAAGTTTACTGCGTGGAAGCAGGCAATGGTAAACCGCTTCTGGATTTTTACCAAGAAAACTCTATGGATCCACAACTGCAACGATTGCAGTTGGAGAGTGCGGCGTTCTGAGAGAGATCAATCATCAATCAATCAATCAATCGTATTTATTGAGCGCTCACTGTGTGCAGAGCACTGTACTAAGCGCTTGGGAAGTACAAGTTGTCAACATATAGAGACGGTCCCTACTCAACAGTGGGCTCACAGACTAGTAGGGGGAGACAGACAACAAAACAAAACATATTAACGAAATAAAATAAATAGAATTAATATGTACAAGTAAAATAAATAAAGAGTAATAAATATGTACAAACATATATACAGGTATATACATATATACCCTACTCACTACTCACTCACTACTCACTATTATTATTTTTTTAAGTGCTTACTGTGTGCCAAGCACCGTACTAAGCACTGAGGTAGATGCAAGATAATCAGGTCGGTCACAATTCCTAAATAGGAGGGAGAACAGATATTCGTCTGCCCCCGGAATGAACACGTCTGGTATCAGGGACTTCAGGGTGAGGCCTGCTACACAGTTAAGGATGAGTTGCAGTACATGGACAAGATTGGCCCATGGTGGTTCTTCAATCTGCATCCCTCTGTCACAATCTGATCCCATTTCCTCTTGTTGTGAGGCAACCTTCCATTTCTCATCTAGACCCCATCAACCTAGGAGTACGTCCCAGTTCTTCTGACTCCCAGGGATCACGCTGTTTCCACTAGGCCATGATGCTTCTTATGTGCTACCAAATAATTATGCCAAGACCCGTGTAAGGCTTGAACGTGACTTACATTTATAGAGAGGATCTAAAAGAGTCACTGAAGAATTATTCAATAGATAGGTATTAAGTAGACATTGCTGTAACTTGGGCAATTTGAGGGTTTCCAACGTGAGCTATAAAGACATTATTGGAAAAGAATGCCACTGCTTTCTAGTCGGTTCTAGTTTCTATCATACCTAATGAGATGGTTCAGTTTCCCTGAATGCAACAGGACAACAGTGGCAATGCTGGCCCGAGAAGAGTTTTAGCCCTTCTGGATGTAAGGGAAGAAAAAAGCCACTGATCCACATTAATGCAGCGTTAACATGTGTCCTAGATTTAGGGGCAAAAAACCAGCTCGACCAATGTGCTCCTCTGGTTAAATGCATGAGAGATATGGAAGTGGAGGAATGACACATATTTCACTAATGGGAGTTACATTCTGTTAATAAAATGCTAATACAATGGGTGAATATTCTTCGAATTTGGAAATGTAAAAGACAATGACCAGAAGCTGTGAACTGAAGGTGACCAAATAAATAGGAAGAATTTCTACTTAGAAATGATGGAAACATTAGCAGATTGGGAGCAGGATGATTTCTGAGGCTAGAAATAAATCAAGTAAATGAGGACACTTACAAGCTTGCATTTGCAACACTTGAGGCATGTGGGTACAGGCTGGTTTAGGTCAATGAATATTCGAACTAGGTACCAGAGAAGTCCAACTGGGAATATCTGAGAGATAGAACTGGGGATTGGGATCCTCAAAGTAAGAACACTGTAATTGGCTATGAGGGAAGAGTTAAGCATTTAGTACGGTGCTCTGCACACAGTAAGTGCTCAATAAGTATGATTGAATGATTGATCAAACCAGTAAATCAATGAAATCAAGTTAGGTTAATATCAATAACGTTTAATGAGCATGTATTGAAAAACTGCTCTGTGTCTAGCAGTATACTAAATTCCTGGGACAGTGCAATAGAAATAGAACTGAAGTGGTATATTTTAACTGGACAAGAAGACTAGCATAGCCTGGCTAGAGGACAAGGGAATGGCTTCATATCCAATTTCAGGCCCCAGTTTTCTATGGCTGTAGGAATATGACTGTAAACTCCTCCTTCATTTTGCAAGCTCTTTGTGGGCAGGGAAGTTGTCGACACACTCTGTTGTAGAGTACTCCTCCAATTTCCTAGTACAATGCTCTGTGCACAGTAAGCACTCAATAAACAGCACTGGTTAATTAAGCACCTGCTGGGTGCAAAGCCAGAGAAACAACATGGCTAGGGAGTCAGAAGGACCTGGGTTCAAATCATGACTCTGCCACTTGTCAGCTGTGTGACCTTGGGCAAGTCAATTAACTTCTCTATGCCTAAAGTCTTTCATCTGCAAAATGAGGATTAAGACTGTGAGTTCCTCAGGGCAGAGGGACTGCGCCCAACCTGATTAGCTTGTACCTACTCCAGCACTTATAACAATAATAATGGTATTTGTTAAGCACTTACTATGAGCTAAGCAATGTTCTAAGCGCTGGGGAGGTTACAAGGTGATCAGGTTGTCACATGGGGAGCTCACAGTTTTAATCCCATTCTACAGATGAGGTAACTGAGGCACAGAGAAGTGAAGTGACTTGCCCAAAGTCACACAGCTGACAGTTGGCAGAGACGAGATTTAAACCCATGACCTCTGACTCCAAAGCTCGTGCTCTTTCCACTGAGCCACGCTGCTTCTCTTTGTACAGTGCCTGCCAAATAGTAAACATTTAACAAACAGTATTCTTTAAAAGCCCAAAACTAAACTCACAGGAAGCACAACAGGAGCATAACACATTCTCTGCCCACTGGGACCTTACTTTCTAAAAGGGGAGACGGGAATACCAATAGTTATAAGCAGTGGAATCAGAATAAAGAAATGTAATGTTCAATCAACTGCACAACTATAGAGGAGTGCTGGGGATGGCAATAAATAAAAGGCAGGAGTGCTAACCTCCAGCCAATCAATGCTATTTATTGTGTGCTTAACTCTATGTGCAGAGCACCGTACTTAGCACTTGGGAGAGTACAGTAGAGTAGGTAGATGCGATAGAGGTGCTTAGGAGCACCTGATTGTCTGGAAAGGCTTGTATGTAGTCTGCAGTTTGAAGGAAATGGAGACATATGGCTCTTACAAAAAACTCTGGCTGCCTCACCAGGGCAGGGGAAGACTAGCAAAGGACTTAACAAATTAACCTCTCAGACGAATACACAATCTGTCAGTCAGAGCCAGGCACGGGGCTGGGTGTTTTAGGGGACATAAAGACTAAATAACATAGGAAGCCCTAAATGAACAAAGTCAAAAAATCCCCCCAAGCATATTCTAACGGGAGCAACTTATGGCTTTCTGATCTTCGGGAAAATATAATGTTGTCAACTGCCACATGGAGAGAGGGATCGCTCCTTGTTTGCCTGGGAGACTTCCTTGGAACCTGATGTTTTCTACTGACATTGGAAACCATCGTGCCTGAAGTGAGAAGGGCATATTCTCATCACCCTGTGTGAAGTTTCACTATGGAAATGATATCTCAGTTTAGTGGATAGTGGGTACAGCATAGGCCTAGGACTCAGAAGAACCTGGGTTCTAATGTCGTGTCTGCTGTGTGACCTTGGGCAAGTGATTTAACTTCTGTGGGGCTCTGTTACCTCACCTGTAAAATGAGGATTAAGAGTGTGAACCTCATATGGGACTAGGACTGTGTCCAACCTGATTGACTTGCACCTACTCCATTGCTGAGAACAGTACTTGGCACATAGTAAGCACTTAACAAGTACCATAATTATTGTATATGGTACCCTAAGCAAAAACAGAAGTTGATTTGTCCAAGAACACCGACCTGATACAAGAAAGATCTTATAACTCTTAGGCAGGCAGTTTCTGCACTGCCTGCTGTAACAACCTGTTATTATGGTATTTGCTAAGCACTTACTATGTGCCATTCATTCATTCATTCATTCATTCAAGCATTTATTGAGCGCTTACTGTGTGCAGAGCACTGGGAAGTACAAGATGGCAACACATAGAGACGGTCTCCACCCAACAACGGGCTCACAGTCTAGAAGGGGGAGACAGAAATGACACAAAACGTGGACACGTGTCAAGTCATCAGAATAAACAGAAGTAAAGCTAGATGCACATCATTAAGAGCAGGGTAGATAAAAGATAATTGGGTTGGTCATAATCCCTGTCCCACATAGGGCTCACAGTCATAATCCCCGTTTTACAGATGAGGTAACTGAGGCACAGAGAAGCTAAGTGACTTACCCAAGGTCACCCAGCAGACAAGCGGCGTAGCCAGGATTAAAACTCAAGTCGTCTAACTGGTAGGCCCATGCTCTTTCCAGTAGGCAACACCACTTTTCTATTTTTCATTTTGTTTTGAAAACCAAGTGATCTCTCAAGTCAACAAAATCACTTCTTTTTGTTTAAAAATTATGAAGCATATGTTTGAAGTACAGAAAAAAGTTCACCTTCATTCTTCTAGATTGTGAGCCCACTGTTGGGTAGGGACCGTCCCTATATGTTGCCAACTTGTACTCCTCAAGCGCTTAGTACAGTGCTCTGCACACAGTAAATGCTCAATAAATACGATTGAATGAATGAATGAATGAAGATGATGAAGCAGCATGGCTCAGTGGAAAGAGCTCGGGCTTGGGAGTCAGAGGTCATGGGTTCGAATCACGCCTCCCTCACATGTCTGCTGTGACCTTGGGCAGGTCACACAACTTCTCTGTGCCTCAGTTCCCTCATCTCTAAAATGGGGATTAAGACTGTGAGCCCCACATGGGACAACCTCATCTCCTTGTATTCCCCCCAGCACTTAGAACAGTGCTTTGCACATAATAAGCGCTTAACAAATACCAACATTATTATTATTATTATTATTATTATGAAGATAATAGCGATTATACTACTAATAATAGTAGAGCTTACTCTATACGAAGTAGTGCTTTAAGTGCTAGTGCAGATACAAGATAAGCAGAGTGGATACCTTCCCATCCCACACGGGGCTCTCATTCTAAGCAGGAGGGTGAACAGATATTTTACAGATGAGGAAACTGAGACACAGAGAAATTAAATTCATTCATTCAATCGTATTTATAGAGCGCTTTCTGTGGGCAAGTCACACAGCACCGCAGACAGTAAATGACTGGCCAAAGGTCACATGATGATGATGATGGCATTAATTAACACTTACTATGTGCAAAGCACTGTTCTAAGCGCTGTGTAGCAGGCAAGAGGCAGAGCCAGGATTAGCACCCAGATTCTCAGACTCCCAAGCCCGTACTCTTTCAATTAGGCCATGCGGCTTATTGCTAGAAAAGGCATTCCTTTCAATTGGATTATTTTACCAACTAAAAGGCATCGAATTGGCCCATACTACACTCATGTTTATACAGCTATTGAGTCCTCTGAGAGAATGTGAAAATAAGAGCAAAGCAAACACTCTAATTAGGGGCCTAAGGGGCTGATTGAGGAGGAAAGATTAAGAGAACTAAATATGTAGAGTTTGGCTAAATGGTAACCAAAGAGGAACATGATGGCTGCTTTAAAAAGACACTGCAGACTCTCAGCACCAGAAGGGAGAGGGAGGAAATTTAAGGTAGTACCAAAGGGATTATTAACTCCGCAAAGTTGAATTCAATTTAAACTTTTCCAGAGCTTGGAATGAGACAACCCCTTTGTGAACCAAATGGGTTCCAAGAACTTTGGTCAAAATTACAGCAGCATTTCACATCTGTGGATCATCTTCACAAAAGTTTGTCTAGATCTGTGGCCAACACTAAGCAAGCAAGCTTTCGTGTGTGTGTGTGTGTGTGTGAGAGAGAGAGGGAGAGAGAGAGAGAGAGAGAAAGAGTGTGTGTGTGATATTGTGTGTGTGTGTGTGATGTGTGTGTGTGTGTGTGTGTGTGTGTGTGTGTGTGTGTGTGTGTGTGTGTGTGTGTGTGTGTGTGTGTGTAATTTCCATTCCCTACCCTGGGCCAATTTTACCTTTTTATCTGTGTTTTCCTCTTTTGTTGTGTAACTTTTCTTCTTTTGTGCTGGTAATTTCTGTACATCTTCCCTCCCTGCTGTGGGCTCGTCTGCCTCCCTTTCTAGAGGTGCCTCTTAAAAGAGATGGGACCGTGTTTCATTCATCCATTCATTCTTATTGAGCGCTTATGGAGTTGCTATGGGTTGGAGACAACTCGACAACGTAAAACAAGACAAGTCGATAGAGCAGGGGTCTGGGAGTCAGAAGAACCTGGGTTCTAATCCTGGCTCCAACACTTGTCTTGGGCAAGTCACTTCACTTCTCTGGGCCTCAGTTCCCTCATCTGTAAAATGGGGATTAAGACTGTGAGCCCCCTGTGTGACAGGGACTGTATCCAACCTAATTAGCTTGCATTTACCCCAGCGTTTAGAACAGTGTTCAACACTTAGTAAGCACCTGACACATATTATTACTATTATCATTATGAAATAAGAACTTAACTAATACTAAAATAAATATTAGCGGTAATAGTTGTAAAGGAATTTATTAAGGACCAGTGAATCCACTGGACACTCAGGACCATATTAACTGAAGCTGGGCCCTGGAGTAAGATAATAATGATAATAATCGTGGTATTTGTTAAGCGCTTACTATGCACTCAGCACTGTTCTAAACACAGGGGTAGATACAATGTAATCAGGTTGCCCCATGTGAGGCTCACATTCTTAATCCCCATTTTACAGATGAGGTGACTGAGGCACAGAGAAGTTAAGTGGCTTGCCCAAGGTAACACAGCAGACAAGTGGCATAGCTAGGATTAGAATCCACATCTTATGATCGCCAAGCCCATGCTCTTTCTGTCAAGTCGACAGCACCATCACCAGCCACGGTTCCCTCAACCTGCGCAATATAATAGAATTGGTAGATGCGTTCCCTGACAAGAGAGAGCTTACTGTCTCCTCTCCCCAAATCAGTTGGTCATATTTATTGAGAGTTTAACATTCTCCACATTCTATGCCCTTCTCAAATCCCAACTCTTTCCCCAAAGTCTTCTCCCAGTTATTCCCAGCAACCCAGTATTCCAAACCTACCAGGAATCTGTAGACATGTTTATTCTCATTCCCAGAACTATTGTATCTCCATCATTCGACTGTCAATTTAGTGACTTACTCTAATTACTCTCTTTCTAAGTAGGGTCATGTCTGTCTCCCTGATCACAGAGCAATGTGGCCTAATGGAACGAGCACAGGTCTGGGAATCAGAGGTTGTGGGTTCTACTCCAGGCTCCACCACTTGTCTGCTGTGTGACCTAGGGCAAGTCACTTAACCTATGTGATTCTCAGTTTCCTCATCTATAAAATCGGGATGAAACCCTACTCTCTCCTACTTAGTCTGTGAGTCCCGTGTGTCCAATCTGCTCATCTTGAATCTAGAGCTGTACTTGGCATATAGTATGTGCTTAATAAATACCATAATCGTTAACATTATTATACTCCCCTCCCATAAAGAGAGAGGTGTGTCCCTTCTCCGCTTTGTGCTTCCCAAGTGCTTAGTACAGTGCACTGCACCCATAGAGGAACAGGCCTGGGAGTCAAAGGTAATGGGTTCTAATCCTGGCTCCACCACTTGTCCGCTGTGTGGCCTTGGGCATGTCAACTCACTTTTCTGTGCCCCCCTTCCCTCATCTGCAAAATGGGGATTAAGACTGGGAGCCCTATGTGGGAGAGGGCCTGTGTTCAATCAATTTGCTTGTATCCACCCCAGTGCTTAGTACACTGCCTAGCACCCAGTAAATACTTAACAAATGATATAATTACAATTACTGCTACTACTACTATTTCATCCCAGCACATTAATGAGTTAACATTCAGAAATCAAAGAAGAAAGCCAGTTCCACGGCTGCAAATGTAAATTGACAGACAGAATCCCTGGGCCACTTTATAACAGTCCAAAATTCTGGTTGAATTTCTCCAATTCAGCATCAACAAGGAATTCCGCTGTTGGTTACCCCAAAATCTAATCATGCAGATCAGTGGCCTGCATCTGCACCTCATGATCAGACTGCTTTGGCTCTCAGGGAAGCTGCTGCTGGTGAATGCATCCGAAGGCAACAGTTACAGAAAGAACATTCCCTATTTGATTTTTAAATAGCTATATGATGGATACTTTCCAATAACAGGTATTACAAGACAAATGATTATTGAGTGTCTACAGTTTCCTATATTTTATGGAGAATCATTGTAATCCATTGTACTTGAGATTGAAATTTTATTCCCTGTTTTAATTAATATTAAATTTTTGTAGCATTATTAATCTGACCACCAATGCTTAGTTGGATTCGTTTTCTACATCTTCTGGCCTAAGACAATGAATCCCTTCATGGAACCCATTTTGTAGGTTGTTGTAACTGGGCTACTGGGAATTCTGTCGTTGCTCTTTGGTTACCATTTCCCAAAGAATTCCTGAGCTTATTTTACTAACACTTTCCTGCCTCCAACAGTTTATTCAGAAAGAGAAAGCACTTCACATTGTGCCTGCTAGCTGAACCACAGGTAAATCCAACAGTTTATTAGGCATGTTACTCCCCTCCTCAAAAATCTCCAGTGGTAACCAGTCAACCTATGAATCAAGCAAAGACTCTTCACTCTTGGCTTCAAGGCTCTCCATCACCTCGCCCCCTCCTACCTCACCTCCCTTCTCTCCTTCTACAGCTCAGTCCGCACCCTTCGCTCCTCTGCTGCTAACCACCTCATTGTGCCTCGTTCTCGCCTGTCCCACCGTCGACCCCCGGCCTAAGTCCTCCCCTTGGCCTGGAATGCCCTCCCTCTGCACACCTGCAAAGCTACCTCTCTTCCTCCCTTCAAAGCCCTACTGAGAGCTCACCTCCTCCAAGAGGCCTTCCCATACTGAGCCCCCTCCTCCTTCTCCCCCTCCCCATCCCCCCCCGCCCTACCTCCTTCCCCACACAGCATCTGTATATATGTTTGCACATGTTTGTTACTCTATTTATTTTACTTGTACACATTTACTATTCTATTTATTTTGTCAGTGATATGCATCTAGCTTTACGTCTATTTATTCTGATGACTTGACACCTGACTACATGTTTTGTTTTGTTGTCTGTCTCTTCCTTCTAGACGGTGAGCCCGTTGTTGGGTAGGTGCCATCTCTATATGTTACCAAATGGTACTTCCCAAGCGCTTAATACAGTGCTCTGCACACAGTAAGCACTCAATAAATACGGTTGAATGAATGAATGAATGAATGTTCTGATTTTCCTTCCTTTTTATGGTATTTGTTAAGTGTTTGCTATGTGCCAAGCACTGTACTAAGCTCTAGGGTAGATAAAACCTAATCAGATTGGACACAATCCCTGTCCTACATGGGGTTCACAGACAATTTCCATTTTAAAGATGAGGTAACTGAGGACATAGAGAAGTGAAGTGACTAGCCTAAGGTCACACAGCTGGGAAATGGTGGGGCCAGAATTAGAACTCATGACTTTCTGATTCCCAGGCTGCAGTGTTGGAATAGGGTAATGGAGTAGGTGTCCCCAGCAGACTGCCCTTTGGATGGTGGCCATGATGACCATACGCTATGAGCGATCATGTCATTAGTTCTCCCAGCCCTGCATTCTCTCTATGACAGTCTGTCTAGACTCTAAGCCCGTTATGGGAGGGGATTGTCTCTCTTTATGGCTGGATTGCACTTTTCAAGTGCTTAGAACAGTGCTGTCCACCCAGTCAGTGCTCAATGAATATGATTAAATGATTGAATGACAGGGAAAAAAGAGTGAGAACAGAAAGAGATGAAGATGGAATCTTCCTTGGCTTCCTGGTGGCAGAGCAGTGGCCTAAAGGTAAGGAAGGTGTGGAGCAGTCCACCAGGAAAATCACTGTCCAGACTGCCCTTCGAGGGGGAAGCAAGCTAGGCCCCTGCTTTGGGGCTGAGTTGTGGACTAGGATGAGTGAGATGCATCCGGTTAGATCCCGGCTCTATCAATGCCACAAACACTACAAATTTTCTAACCAGAGGAAGAGAAGCAGCATAGCCTAGTGGAGAGAGCATGGACAGTGCTTGGCACATAGTAAGTGCTTAATAAATGCTATTATTATTATTTATTATTATTATGGGCCTGGGAGTCAGAAGGACAGGGGTTCTAATCCCAGCTCTGCCCCTTGCCTGATGTATGACCTTAGGGAAGTCAATTCACTCCGCTGTGCAGTTACCTCATCTGTAAAGTGGGGATCAAGACCATCAGCCCAAAGTGGGACAGGACATGGACTGTGTCCAACCTAGCTTGTGTCTAGCTCAGTGCTTAGTACAGTACCTGGCACATAGTAAGTGTGAACAAATACCATGAAAATGCATTTTCTATGAACAACAACATAGCAATGAATCTATGTAGTTGTTCTTTGCATTAGAAGCAGTCACCAGTGATGTAAAATTTACCTACGAAACCACCATCCCCCTTCCCTTGTCTCTTCACCAAACTATTTGTGCCACATCCAATAAAGTGAATCCAAGGAGGCAGTCAGTCAGTCGATCATATTTATTGAGTGCTTAATGTGTGCAGATCACTGTACTAAGATCTTGGTAGAGGACAATATAACACTGTAAGAGTCACATTCCTGGCCAACAACGAGGTTACAAGCAATGTGTGGTTGCTCCTTCCTGTAAAACTTAGAAGCTGGTGAATTCTGTGGTCTGAGCTGGGAGATTTGAAGGGATCTAGAACCTATCTCATCTGCCAGTCTTCCAAAGGATGTGCCAGCTCCTTGATTTGGTTTTCTAGTTTCTTTCTTTACACTGTGTCATTGATCAGTGTGCTGTGTCAAAAGAAGAATCCTTTGACGTAATGTGGCTCTGTGTTGCCAATATGAATTCTGGGTTGTGTGTATGGCTTCACTGGCTTCACTGGAGTAGGCCGTTGAAGCAGTGTGGCTTAGTGGAAAGAACACGGTCTTGGGAGTCAGAGGTCCTGAGTTCTAATCCCGGCTCTGCCCCTTGTCAGTTGTGTGACTTTGGGCAAATCACTTAACTTCTCTGTGTCTCAATTACCTCATCTGTAAAATGGAGATTAAGACTGTGAGCCCCGCAGGGGATAACGTGATTACCCTATATCTACCACAGCACTTAGAACAGTGTTTGGCACATAGTAAGCGCTTAACAAATACCATCATCATCATCATCATCACCTTAGTTTTCTTGACACTCGTCATCAGCCTACAATGCCCCTCTGATTTGGTGAAGTGGTTTGTATGTTTTTTAGAGTGTTGCTTGACCCTTGAGAAGTCATCCAAAATTGGGTAGTTTGGAGACTTCCAGAGCTCATCTCTGGTGATGGCAGTCATGCTGCCAAGGGGAAGGAAGACTTAAGCAGAATGAAGTGAAGGGAAAAAAATATTCAGGTTAAGGCACTTAGCTCAAATCGACTGCCTTACGTAAGACTTCACTAATTGAACTTAGTAACTGTTCAAACACTGTACAGAATGCCTCAGTGTTTCATAGGTCACTCTGTAACATCATTGACATGACTGTCAGTGCTTTTCATGGGAACGTGTGGGATTTGACTTTTCATCCAAATATAGTTCCAAGATGCACCAATAAAATGTATATGAATATCGGTCACTGAACTGTGGAAATCTTGTTGTTCAGGAGGGTTCTCAGGAAAAAATTTAACATATCAAATTGCATTTTTTATTTTAGAGCTGGTATTCTTAGAACCCAGGGGCTGTGTTGTTTCAAAACCCTGGGTTAAAGAAAAACTTGCAATGGGGTCACCATGGAGTCCATTGATAAGCCCCAGAGAGTACAAGGCATTTTTTCTGATGCCACCATATCCTGTATGCAGACAAGCTCAGATTCCCTAATTCTTTCATTCATTCATTCATTCAGTCATTCATTCAATCATATTTATTGAGTGTTTACGTGTGCAGAGCACTGTACTAAGGGTTGGAAAGTACAATTCAACAATAAAGAGAGACAATCCCTGCCACAGAGGGGTTACAGTCTAGAAGGGGGGCTACAGACATCAAAACAAGTAAACAGGCATCAATATAAATAAATAGAGTCATAGATATATACAAATATGTACAAGTGCTGTGGGGCAGAGAGCGGGGTAGAGCAAAGGGATCAAGCCAGGGAGACGCAGAGAAGGAGTTGAGGAAAAGGGGGGCTTAATCTGGGAAAGCCTCTTGGAGGAGGTGAGCCTTTGGTAATAATAATAAT
Organism: Tachyglossus aculeatus; assembly: GCF_015852505.1. Taxonomy (NCBI): domain Eukaryota; kingdom Metazoa; phylum Chordata; class Mammalia; order Monotremata; family Tachyglossidae; genus Tachyglossus; species Tachyglossus aculeatus. The sequence goes on along the minus strand of NW_024044831.1, from coordinate 5,712,883 downwards.
AATAATAATAATAATAATAATGGCATTTATTAAGCGCTTACTATGTGCAGAACACTGTTCTAAGCGCTAGGGAGGTTACAGTTTTGAAGGGGGGAAGTGTGATTTTTTGGCGGATTTGAGGAGGGAAGGCATTCCAGGCCAGAGGTAGGATGTGGGCCAGGGGTCGACGGCAGGACAGGAGAGAAAGAGGCACAGTGAGAAGACTAGAACCAGAGGAGTGGAGTGTGCAGGTGGGATGTAGAAGGATAGAGGGGAGGTGAGCTAAGAAGGGGCAAGGTGGATGGAGAGCTTTGAAGCCAATAGTGAGGAGGTTTTGTTTCCCTAATCACATTCCAGCCAAAATACATAGTGCAAACATCTGATAGGTTGGAATTCCATGAATATCTAGATTTGGCTAAAAAAAATTTCCCATATGGATTTATGGATTTACAGATGAACACATAGCCATTCTATATATATGTTGACGCTACTGATAGTGATAATCTTGCCACAATGAAGAAAGAGACCAGGCAGTCCAATTCTGAACCACAAACCTCTTCTACTCTGTGTACATCCTTGCTGGGTGACTCTTAAACTTAATAATAATTTTGGCACTATTTAAGTGCTTTTTATGTGCTAAGCACTGTTCTTAACACTGAGGTAGATACAAATTAATCAGGTTGGACACAGTCCCGGTCCCACACTGGGATCACAGTCTTAATCCCCGTTTTTTACAGATGTGTAAAATAATCCTTATTTTACAGATGAGATAATTGAGGTAAAGAGAAGTTAAATGACTTGCCCAAGGTCGCACAGCGATATGTATTGGAGCCGGAATTAGAACTCAGGACCTTATTTCTCCCAGGCCTGTACTCTATCCACTACACCCTGCTGCTGGTTCATTCAGAATACGTATCTATTTTCATGCCTGCCTCTTGGTATCCCATCAGGAAAACTCAGATGCTGAGATGGCCATGTAACTTAACTGGTGATTAAAATAGTTAATAAACTCAAAGGGAAATTATAAAGATAGGTGTACCTCTATAGTCGCATATAGTATCTATAATATGTTTGTGCGTGTATGTGCATTACATAGACTGCAATTATGTTTATTTCTAATTTCTCTGTAGGTTTATATATGATTTGCTGATGATGAGGTGAATGTGAGCTAAAGAAATAAACATTGCAGGTGCAGCAAGGGAAAAATTTTCCCTCCGGATGACACAGGAGCCAGAGACCAATGTTTCAGTCTTTCACCCTGGTCTTCTGTAGAACAGGGACTATATTCCCACAGAATCCTACAGAAGGTTAGGAAAACTCAGTTTGCATACTCACCCCACACACTGACAAAGCTCACACATCTTCTGTCATGGAATCATGCTGTATCCTGTCAGAGGAATGTACCCTACTGTACCACCCAAAACCCTTAATAAATATAAGAGCTATTAATAAATGGCATGTTCCCTGCCCACAGCAGACTGTCCCCTGACTACCCACGCCTGATTTCCACAACCTCTCAACCCCCCATACCTGTTCTTCTCCCCAAAATCACAGTGAGACCAACAGCCTCAATAATGGTACTTGTTAAGCACTTAGTATGTGCCAAGCACTGTTGGAAGCACTGGGATAGATACAAGCAAATCAGGTTGGACGCAATCCCTGTCCCACATGGGGCTCAAACTCTTAATCCCCTTTTACAGATGAGGTAGCTGAGACCCAGAGAAGGGAAGCGACTTGCTCAAGGTCACCAGCAGATGTGGCGATGTCGGGGTTGGAACCCAGGTCTCCTGACTCCCTTGCCCATGGTTTTTCCACTAAGCCATACTGCATCCTCCCAGCAGGAGGGAGCACCCATGCCTGGGCCCAACTTCCAATGTTTAGCCAGGATCCAGCCCAGGCCCAGCGGGACGGATGGAAGACATGCTTTCCCCAAATAAAGTCTCCAGCAGGACTTCCCAGACTGAGCTCCCCACTTTTCCTCTCTTCTGCCTCCCCTCCCCATTGTCCCCCCTACCCATTTCCCCTCCCCACAACACTTGTGTATATTTGTACGTATTTATTACTCCTATTAATTTTATTAACTATGTGTATATAGCTATAATTCTATTTATTCTGATGGTTTTGACACCTTTCTACTTGTTTTGTTTTGTTGTCTCCCCCTTCTAGACTGTGAGCCCGTTATTCGGTAGGGACCATTCCTATACGTTACCGATTTGTACTTCCCAATCAGTACGTGCTCTGCACACAGTAAGCGCTTTAATAAATACGATTGAATGAATGAATGAATGAATGAATGACCCAGCTTTCCTAAAGAAGAACCATTTATTTTCAACAAGCCCAGGATGGAGAATGAAGTTGGATGCTGTGCTCTGGAGAGGGCTGGCTGATTCCCCCGGAGTACAGGAAAGCCCTCTGGTTGAATGGTCATCTTCGTGACGTGTTTAGGGGGCCCTGGGCCTAGTCGACCCGGAGCCCAGGAAGACGTCTCGAGGACGATGTATGAGGATCTGGGGGGGTGAGCCCCACGGGATTATTATGGTAGAGAAGGGAGCGAGACTCTCAGGAAAGGGCGGTTTCTTGTTCCTGGATGTTGAGCTCCACTTACATGGCTGCCTTGAGCCCGTTGTCAACCAAGCCTTGGGGCTGATGTTGGACTGCTGGCCTTTGACGAGAGAACTGAGCCACATCTTCAGCTTGGCTGAAAACGAAGCTTGAGGTGACGACTGGTTGCTCCTTGCTGGTCCTCACTGGGCCCCAAGGTGGAAGAAACGGGGCCCCAGGATTTGGCTGGTCCTGGGACCTTTGCCTGCCAGGGAAGAGACAGTGATCCTGCTGTGGTCTTTAGCGTCATTCTTTCCCTCTCTGTATAGGTGTGATGGCTCCCAAGTGGCCTGCAGACCTGGGAGGGCAGAGGGATGAGTTGATGGGGAGGGAACCTGGCCCATCATTCTTCGGTCCCGGGGCCCCGCAAGGGTTTGGATCTGAGGTCCTGGCCCGGTTCTATGCTTCCTGGGAGTGGCAGCGCTCTCTGCTGCCCATTGGAGCCTGGTGGCATTCAGCAGCGGGTAAGACATGGGCCCTTCTCAGAGGTCTCCCCCATTCACCCAGTCAGCCACAGCGCAGTCAGGATGGTCTCCAGTACGGGGTACGCTAGTGGCCTGGTCTCGTGGCTAGCCGGATCAGCCCTACTGGGGACACTGTGACAGGCCCAGTTAGGCAATGTATGAGAGAAAGTCCAGAAAGAATAGCCACGTGCTTTCTCTTCAAGACGGTCTCAGGGCCTTAACTGATTCTTCGGACAGGTCACCAGGCTGATTTTTCCCTGGTGTTCCCATGGCCCCGACTTCAAACTGAGCTTCAGGAAGGACTCATTCCCCGTGTCACACCACGTAACCAAATTCCGTGGCTTCTGGTGTCTTTGTTCCAGGGACCATGGAGTGGGGGAAGGTGGGATGACTGGGGCCGGATGTCTGGGGTTGGAGAGAGCTGGGGGGACCCATTGAGGAAGGGGTGGCAGCGGGGGTGAGGTGTTTGGTATTGTCCCTCCCGCTGTACCCCAAGGAGGGGATTTCCCCAGCTCTAGACTGATGGCGCTTTGCATCCGTGTGGTCCTTTAGTGCCCACTTTTCACTTTTCAGCCCGGGGGAGTAATCGAGGATCAGAACCTTAGATACACCAACCGTGATTTCCAGCATGCTGTGGGCGGGTCCTTGATGTGGCCCATGTCCTCGATCAGTGGGGACTCTGTGGGGCTGGACATTCCCTGGCTGAAGCCTCTCCTCTCAGGCGAGTCGTGCTGGGCATCTTCTTGGTGGGCATCCTGCCCTCCCACCTGGAGCATGGAGCTCTCTGGGTATCCCTGCGCCCGGGATGATGCCATCCATCCTTCGGCTTTCACTCCTCCGGGGAGCAGGGCCGGTGGAAGCCGTTGGGAATTCTCAGACCCAGGGGGGCCGTGGCTGTTGGGGCTGAGGAGAGGGGGCTGGCAGAAGGTCATGGTCCCCCTAGTCTTAGTCTGCAACTTGGCAGATTTTGGCTCCCTTTCCTCACGGGTTTCCTCTTCGGGACCCGCCATTCATCCGTTGGCCAGAGCGCGTGAAGCTGGGCTCCCTCAGACATTGATCCTTCTCCTCCAGCTGTCGAATTGGCGGCTCTTTGCCTCGAGGGGAAATTTTCGTCAACGAGGACCGTAAGTGGCCATGATCTGCTCTTCCAGGCGGGTCGATGTCCTGACTCCGGGCCTTGGGAGAAAGTGGTCCCGGGCCAAAAACATCTTCTCTCTGCCAGTAAAGGGCAAGTAAGAGTATGGTGCAGGAAGCTCTCTCCCCGGAAGACATGTCCTGACCCTTCTCTCTGAGGGGACTGTTAGGCTCGTACAATCTGATTTCTCAGAGCCCGTGTCCCCTGTAGCGCCTGTAAAGAAAATTCACTCTTTCCAGCAGAGTGGAAGCAGATTCCCCATTACTGGCAGACCCGGCCCTCACGCTTTGGAGCTCTTAGCAGCTGGCTCACAGCCTGGTTCTCTTTTCTAGATGGAAACCCACCCACCATGACCCTCAGACCTAGATAAGGACCACCGCAGACCGAATACAGACTGGGATTTGACCCCGGGTGGGTGTGATGGACACTGGAGGCCGGAGCCAAGAGCATTAAGAAATATGTTCTGTTCTGAACAACAGGGGGTGGAGGTGGTTGCCGGATGGAGAACAGCAGAAGGAGGGAATATGCAGGGCCAGAAACTGGAGCATCGCAGAGAGGAAATTTCCTTCTCCAGGCATCTTTCAGGACAACACAAATCAATCTTAGAACGGAGGACAGGGGCTCCAGGATAAAAGTTCCAGGCTGGGAGTCATCAGGCCTTCCTCTAAACCTGGTGGATTAGAGCACGGGGCTGGGAATCAGAAAGCTTGAGTTCTAATCTGTCTGTCCGGCTCTGTCACGTGTCTGCTGTGTGACCTGGGCAAGTTACTTAACTTCTCTGGGCCTCAATCATCTCATCTCTTAAAATGGGGGATTAACACACTGTGAGGCCCATGTGGCTCACCTGAATGATTTGTATCTACCCAGGTTTTAGAACAGACTTGACTCACAGTAAGTGCTTAACAAGGGCCATTATTATTATTAGGGTGAGAGTGTAATCTGGGTTACTCCCAAAGGAGAGGCAAAAGGACCTCATGAATCGTGAAATCCCCAGGATTCCTACAGGAAACACTACAAAGGGTCCTAGGAGGAAAAGAAGTAGATCTGGGAATAGCAGTTTAGACTAGAGTTTCTTTAATTGCTGTCAAATTATGGGAAAATAGAACTTAATTGAGATCACAGATCTGGTGTCTGTCAGCAGTTGAGCTGGGGGTAAAGCTCCCGAGGCCAGGCAGACCTGAAAAGCTGCGTGGCCTAGTGGGTAGAGCATGGGCCTGGAAGTGAGAAGGACCTAGGTTCTAATCCCAGCTCCACCACCTGTCCACTGTATGGTCCAGGGCAAGTAACGTCACTTCTCTGGGCCTCAGTTACCTCATCTGTAAAATGGAGATTAATACTGTGGGCACCATGTGGGAAAAAGTCTGGGTCCAACTTGAGTAAACTTGTATCTACGCTAGTGCTTAGTACAGAGCCAGACATACAGTAAGCACTTAACAAATACCATTAACAGTAACAACAATGGAACTTGGGAAGTCGCAGAAAGGGAGAGGGAGTATTTTCTCCATGAGCTTCTTTGTAGCCAGCCTCTGAGGGAGATGGTAGGCTAGTTCCCCATTAATCCCTTCATCTTCGTGGAGTTGGGCTTCAACCATAGAATTGTCAGAACAATAGGGATGCGAGGTCTTGGGGGAGCACTAAGCAGAACATCCACAAACCTGCATTAGAAGAATGAAAGAACCGGAGGGCTTTAGGACCCAGCAGGAGACTAACTGGGATCCAGGGGGCTCCTGAAATAACTCTGGGGACCCTTTAATAGTTGGCATTTAGGGCTGAGAGCCCCCAATAACATCTCAACGTCACTCGACAATTAATTCATCAATAAATATTTATGGTAACCTAGACCGTAGCTCTAGACTGTAAGCTCACTGTGGGCAGGCAATGCGTCTGTTACATCACTGCCATAATTTCTCTAGCAACTTTGTACAGTGCCCCTGAACCTATATAGGGACTCAATAAATGTGATGATTGACTGATACAATGTTCTGCACACAGTAAAACACTCAATAAATATGATTGAATGACATTAATTGGTATCTACTGTATTCAGAGTAACCTGCCCACAAAGAGCTTGGGAGGTGAATAATGATGTCTGTAACACGGATCTTGTAATCTAGAGGAGGACACAGACGAAGAATATAATTACTTGCAAACAGAAGAACAAAGTGCTCAATTTGCTATAATATATTCATTCATTAATTCAATTGTATCTCATCTGAGTGCTTACTGTATGCAGAGCACTGTACTAAGCGCTTGGGAAGTACAAGTTGGCAACATATAGTACGGTCCCTACCCAGCAACGGGCTCACAGTCTAGAAGGGGGAGACAAACAAAACAAAACTAATTAACAAAATGAAATAAATAGTATAGTAAATATGTATAAGTAAAATAAATACAGTAACAAATCTGTACAACCATATAATACAGGTGCTGTGGGGAGGTGAAGGAGG